>NC_058131.1:254128653-254372165 GCF_016433145.1 Gracilinanus agilis
CAATGACCCAGGACAATTCTGAGGGATTTATGGTAAAGACGCTACCCACATTCAGAGGAAGGACTGCAGGAGAGGAAACATATAAGAAAAACAACTGCTTGAACGCATGGGTCGGGGTGGACGTGATTGAGGGTGTGGACTCGAAACTACCACACCAATGCAACTACCAACAATTTGGAAATTGGGCTTGATCAAGGACACATGACAAAACTAGTGGAAATGCGCATCGGCCATGGGTGGGGGGAGTGCGGGGGGGTGGGGGGTGGGGTGAAGGGGATAGGAGGAGCATGAATCAGGTAACCATGTTAAAAATGTATATTAATAAATGTTAAAAAAAAAGGCATCAAGAGCAGACAGTTTGCAAATGAATAGTTTTTCCCCAACTTTAAAAGAATAAATAACCCCTCGCTGCATAGATGGCCTTTAAATTTAGAGATGGAATGAATATTTAGTTTTTTCCTGAAGAAATATGGCAGGCTATTCCCCAGCTTCACTTCAAGGAAGATTTGTTGGGATGGTGCTGTCCAACTCTGGTCCCTAAAGTGCCTACTCCCTCCACAGGAACATATCATCTTCTAATGATTTTGGATTCAGTCCTTGGGCAGAGAGAGGCTCAATAAATTATCATGACTTGAACACATAAAGATATGTTGGGCCTCCCAGAGTGGACATGGGAAAGGACAAAGGAAAGAAGCAGGGAATAGTTTGATAATGTAGCTTGGAATAATGAAAAGAGAACTGAGCTTGGTGACCTCTCACAGTAGACTCACTTGCTAGCTGTATGACTGATTTCAGAATCTTTCTGAGCTTCAATTTATCTCTAAACTGGGAACTGCTATAGATGGTTGTTGAGAGGTGAAGGGAATGCAATCAATATTTATTTAGCACCTACTATGTACCAGGCCCTGCACTAAGGGGCTTTACAATTATTATTTTATTTGAACTGCACAATACTCTTCTTTTAAATGCAGTTGAGGAGAAGTTTGCCATATTTCTTCAGGAAAAGCACTGGGTATTCAATCCATTTCTAGATTTCAGGGTCAACTGTGCAACATGGCATTATTTGTTCTTTCCAGGTTGGGATTCATTTGCAAACCATCTGATCCTTTTATGATCTTTTCAATCTTTTTTTTAGCCTTTTTATGGCTAACCCATTAAATTTGATTGCCTGAAAAAAAAAAAAGTAGAAGGCTTGGAATGTGATCATCTAGAACAGTGGTTCCCAAACTTTTTTGGCCTACCGCCCCCTTTCCAGAAAAAATATTACTTAGGGCCCCCTGGAAATTTTATTAAACTATTTATTGAACTCAGAATAGAATGTAATACAAAAAAAGTGTGGCCATCACCACTCCCCCGGATAGCTGTAGCAGCCACCAGGGGGTGGTGGCACCCACTTTGGGAATCATTGATCTAGAAGGTAAAAGAAATAGGATTACAACCAAGAATAATCTACTTAGCAAAATTCAGTATAATTCTTTAGGGTAAAAAGTGGATATTTAATGGAATAGATGATTTTCAAGCATTTCTGATTAAAAGACTGGAGAAGAATAGAAAATCTGATTTTAAACACAAGATTCAAGAGAAACATGAATAGATAAACATAAAAGAGAAATAATAAAGGATACAATGAGGTTAAATTGTTTATGTTCCTATATTAAAAAATGAAAAATGTAATTCCTAAAACAATAATCATTATTAGGGCAGTTAGAAAGAGTCTATATAGTCAGAGGGCATGGGAGTGAATGAATTATGTTGAGATGAATCTAAAAACAATAGATAGGTGAAAAAGAGAGGTACACTAAGAGAAGGTGGAAGGATGAGAAAGAATGCAAAACTTTTTTTTACATAAAAGGGGTACACAAAAATAACTTTTACCACACAGGGGAAATGATAGGTAAGCAATGTTTGAACACCACTGTCATCTGAATTGGTTTAAAGAAGGAAGAATATATGTTACACTCAATTGGGTATAGAAATCAATCTTATTCAATAAGGAAGTAGGAGGGGAAAAAGACAAGATAAAGGAGGGAGGTATTAAAAGGGAGAATGGAAGGAGGCAATGATGACAAGTAAAACAGGGTTATGAGGAGGGATGGGATAAAAAAAAGACAAAGAAGGATAAACAAGAAAAATGAAATACACAGTTAGTAATCATAATTGTGAATGTAAATAGTATGAATTCATCCAAAAAACAGAAGCAGATAGCAGAATAGATTAGAACTCAGAATCTAACAAAATGTTTATAAGAAACACACTTTTCAAAAAACTATCAAAAAAATCCAACAGCTACTAACAACAAACCCAGCAGAAAGATAAAGAAAGAGAAATTCCTTTTAAAATAACCTCAGACAATACTAAATTTGGGGGAATATACCAGCCAAGACAAATCCAAGGACCATCTGAATACCATTACAAAATGCTTCACACAAATACAGACAGATCTAAACAATTAGAGAAATATTAATTGCTCATGGGCAAACTGAGCCAATATAATAAAAATGACAATTCTATATAAGTTAATTTACTTGTTCAGTGCCATTACCAATCGAGCCACTAAAGAATTATTTTATAGAGTTAGAGAAAAATCATAACAAAAGTAATCTAGAAGAACAAAAGGACTAGAATATCAAGGGAATCAATGAAAAAATGTGAAGGAAGGCAGCCTAGCAGTACCAGATTTCAGACTATATTACAAAATGGTAATCATCAAAACAATCTATTACTGACTCTATTACTGACTAAGAAACATAGTGATGGATCAGGAGAATAGATTAGTTAAACAAAAGATAGTAGTAAATGACCATAGTAATCGATTGTTTGATAAATCTAAAGATTCAGGCTTTGGGGATAAGAACTCACCATTTCATGAAACTGCTAAGAAAACTGGAAAGCAGTTTGGCAGGAACTAGGCATAAACCAACATCTCACAACATATACCAAGATAAGGTTAAAATGGATAAATGATTTACACGTAAAGGGTAATATCATAAGTAAATTAGGGGAGCATGGGAAAATGTACATAGTACATACAAATATCAATTACCTAGATTAATGGAAGAGGGAAAATAATATTTATATAATCCTAGCTTTAAAAAAGAAATTGAACAAACCATAAATGAGCTCCCTAAGAAAAAAATCTCAGGATCAGATGAATTTACAAGTTAAATCTACCAAACATTTTAGGCAAAATTAATCCCAATGCTATGTAAACTAATTGAAAACATACTGAAGAAGGATTTCTGCCAGATTCCTTTTATGACACAAATATGGTACCGATACCTTAGATAGGGAGAGCAAAAAAAACCAAACCCCACCAAAATTATAGACCAATTTTCCTAATGAATATTGCTGTAAAATTTCTAAATAAAGTACTAACAAGGAGATTTCAGTGATATATAACAAAGATCATACACTATGACCAGGTGGGACAAGAATGTAAGTCTGGTTCAATATTAGTGGTTAGGAAGCTAGCAATCAGTATCCCTTGACCCTAGTTGCATGTTTTTCTGGCTAAAAATTCTAAACACATTTTAAGCATCATCAGGAAGATGATAATAAACAAAAACACTCTTATGGCACCATGGGAAGAGATCTGGACTAGAGTTGGGAGACTTTGGTTCTAATCCTGTCGCTACCCCTAACTCTCACATATCTGGCTAGTCTCTCAAGGATTGGAATAGAACAGAGATTTTTAATCTGGGATCTACATAGAATGATTTCAGGGGGTCTGTGAACTTGGAAGGTAAAAAAATACATCTCTATTTTCACTCATTTCTAGCTGAATATTTACTTCAGTTATTTAAAAACATTCTGAAGAGTTCATAGGCTTTACCAGATAATTGATGGAGTCTATGAGATTTTTTTTAAAAATGGTTTGGAAGATCTGACCTAGATAATCTCTAAGATCCCTTTGAGTTGTAATGGTTTTTAACTACAAATTCTAGGATTTCTACTTCAGTGTTTTTCTCTAAAATGAAAAAGGTTTAGACAAGATCAATTTATCCATAAGCATTCATTAAGCACTCATTACTTGCTGATGTCTGTGCTAAGTGCCAAAGATACCAAGACAAAAATAAAACCATATCTCCCTCAAGTAGGTTATATTTTAATGAGAAAACATGACCTCTGACACTCTGATTTCCCCTCTGTGGTACTCATTTTCTTTATCTGTAAATCTGGAGGCTGGATTAGATGATCAGCTTCCAAATGAGGCCTTTTCTAATTCTCCCTCCCCCAAAACTATTCCTTCCCCCTAAAATTGCCTTGCATTTTAAAAAATATATAGTTCATATGTAATTGCATATGTACATATTGTTTCCTCAAATAGAATGTAAGCTTCTTGAGGAAGAGACTCTTTTTCATCCCCAAGACCCAGCACAGTGTGTGGCATACATATATCAATGTTTAAAGGATATTTGATTGCCCTCTCTGATCCTGTCAAGTCTGGAATTAGAGGAGTCTGTGATTTGTCTCACTTGATATGCCTGAAATACCATGTGATCTGTTGATTATTACAGTAAGAGCAGAGCTGGAGAAAATCCAGAGAATAGCTAGCATGTTCCAGGAGCTGAGGAGACCATGTAAGGACAGACTCTTCACTCTGGAAAGATGGAAATTACTAGGGAAATAGAGTCAATGTCTATATGATCCACAATACTCGAAACATGTGAGTAACATATTCCTTTCCAAAGGGAGGATGGTGGGAGAAAAATGCAGCTATCCTGACTCCTCTCAGTTCATTCTTTACTTTATTCATTTAATGAAACTAAATAGTAAATGCTTTCTGTGTGAGGCACTGTGGTTTCTAGAATCATAGATTTTGAGTTGAAGGGACCTTAGAAATCAAGTAGTCCAAGCCTCTCCTTTTACAGATGAGGCTCAGAACAGTAAAGTTGATGGTCTGAGGGCACACTAGTAATAAACAGGAGAGGAGAGATTTGAACCTGAATGAATGGACTCAAAACCCATTTTTTTCCAGTTGCTCCACACTAACTCTTTGTTGATAAATAAAGAGGACATAGTTACAGAATTAGATGTCCTGTATTGAGTCAGAAACCCTTATTCATTGTTTGATCTTGAATACATAACTTGAACTTTCTTTTCCTTGTGTATAAAAATTCCTGCCCTCCCTACTTCTTAGCGTGGAGGAGCTGAGGTTCACATGAGATAAAGAATATGAAAGTACTTAATAAACTGTAAAACTCTTTACAAAAGTAAAGTATAATCATGATTCCCTTTCCTCACAAAGCTTATTGCCTAGGGAGGAGATAAAATATGGCATAAATAATGCTTGATTTATTGGTTTGAGCACAGATACTGTGGCTGCTCAGAGGAGGGAAAGCTCAAAGGAACCCTTGGGGTCTTCAAAGAGAGGCCAGATGGCCTGTTGCTGGAGATACTGTAGAGTTGTTTCTCCTTTAGGTACCTGAGAAAGTATGAAGGAAATGGGCAAATGGAGTGTAATGTGCACTAAATTTGGGATCAAACCTAGGTTTGAATTCTAATTCTGCAACTTGCTAGCTATGTGACCTCAGCTAAGTTTCTTGGCATTTCTGCCTATTTGATTTCTCATTTGTAAATTGAGGGTCCTGGGCTAAATGACTTGTAGGGTCCTTTTCAGCTCTAAATCTAAATATCTGTCTGTCTATCTATCTATCTATCTATCTTTCTTTCTTTCTAGCTAGCTAACTCTTTTTCTCTTTCTCAATCTCTTATACTTTTTCTCTTTCACTCTTTCTCTTTATCTGCATAGATGTTTAGATATATAATTATATGTATATAAAGATGTATGTATCTATAATATATGTATACATATATGTATTTTAGATATGCAGATTGTATATATACACATATATATAAACATATTTCTTTTTAGAGGCAAATAGGGTTAAATGACTTGTCCAAGATCACATAGCTGCTAAGTGTCTGAGTCCAGATTTGAATTTAGGAAGATGAGTCTTCCTGTCTTCAGCCTAGCATTCTATCTACTGCATCACCTAGCTATCCCTCAGACTATATTCTTTTGCTGCCCTTAGAGAAGGCACTGAAGTAGTTATAAGCTCCCTGGTGTGGGAGTTGGTAAATTTATTCATGAGGGAAAAAAAGGAAGTCCAGAGGATTCAATTGATATAAAGAGTTTTGTGAAGATTACACATACAGAGAGTATAGTAGTAAGAATGACAGTTGAGAATCCACTTGTAGGAAGCAATGAAAAAAAGTTTGATACAACATCCCTTCTGTGTTGAAGGGAAGAAACATTCAGAAAGAGTGAAACTGTTAGGGAGAGAGAGAGAGAGAATTATTGGCTATAAGGGAGCTTGGAGCCCTGGTGATGTCTCCATGGTTCTATCCTCATCTCTCTGTCCATCAGCAGATGTTCCCCTTCCCACTCTTAAGAAAACTGAGATTATTCCTGTGAGCTCCCTCATTTGCCCTACTCAGTACTCCCAAACACTTCTAACATCTTCACTCACTCACTCTTTCCTTCTTTCTTCTAGTCTCTGAGAAAGAGTTGATCCTTCTCTTCATAAGACCTTGGCACAGTATTCTAGATTCTGTCCCTTTCTATTTCCTCCAGAAGTTTGCCCCATTGATCACTCCCTCTTTCTCCTCTCAAGTCCATCTCTTCCTATCTAGGGTCTCGTTTCCTGCTGCTGTCTACAAACGTGGTCAGGTCGTAAGAAAACTTTGCCTCATCCTGCCATACCCTCAGGTTAAGATCCTGTATCTCTTCATTATTAAACTCCTAGAAAAGTTCACTATTAGCCTACATATCTCTTAGCTAAAGTCCTTATGAAAACCATCAATACTTAGGGCTTCCAATTCTCCTCTAACTTTGTTTGAAATCCTTTATATTTTGACTTCCAATTCTATCATTCAATTGAAATGGTTCTAGTCAAAGTTATCAGTGATCTCCTAATAACCAAACCTAATGTCCTTTTCTCAGTCCTTGCCCTTCTTGACTCCTCTGCAGAATCTGACTACTGACCACCTTCTCCTTTAGCACACTCTCCTCTCTCTGGCCTTTAATGACACTATTCTCTGTTGAGAACGTGTGACAAAGAAGTGAATCAAAGGATACAACATTTTCTGCATCTCTACTTAACGGGGTACAGTCTCCTTCAGCACCCAGGGAGTTACAATCTATTTTCTCGTCAGTTCTTATGACTCCTTAGCATAATGGGAATATTTGGTTTTCTAGTCTAATTTCACTTTATTTTCCCTTCACATACTCTACCTTCTAGTCAAACTGGATTAGTAATTATCTTCCAAATTCAGCATGTCGTATGTCTCGATGAATTTATGTGAGCTGTCTCTCATGCCTGAAGTGCACTCCCTCTTTTAGCTGCCCTGTTTCTTTGAAATGCATTTTCTTTCACAGATCAACTCAGAAGCTGCCTCCTCTGTGAAGTCTTCCCTGATCTCCCGAGTTGTTAATGCGCTTTCCTTCTTTGAACTACCTGGGATTTATTTGCTGTGTGTATGTTGCCTCTTCCCAGTGAAAGTAAAAATTTTAGGCAGGAAATGGGGATGTGGTGGCAAGGATTCTCTGTAGTTTGTCTTTGTGCTGTCAGGACAGGGCTTTGACTATTACTGGTGATGAAAAATGTTTGTTGAATTGAATTGCTAAAGCAAAAATAGAAGCTGGCAAAAAAAAAAAAAAGAATAGAAGCTGGCTCACCTTGGCTCTATAGAGGAGGAAGAAAACAAGGCTATATATGGCAATCCTTCCTCATGTAGTAATACCAGTATTGAGAAGCAATGATGAGTATGCCCTTAAAATTTTCCATATAGTTGAATTTCTGAGCCCCCTCTAGCCTCTGCACAGAAAAATACAGTGCCTAGCATGTGCGAGTAGCCCAAAAGCTTGGGGTATAATATGGGTTGCAACAACAGCACTATCTGCGAATATGTAGGAGTGGGTTTGTGACAGAGGAAACAGACTAGATGACCTCCAATGTCCCCTCCAGCTCTGAGGTTCTGTGACTTGGGAAAGATGACTCACAGATGGGGAAATCAGAGGATACTTCATGGTGATAACATTTAATCTTGCCTTGAAGGAATGGTAAGAGGTTGACAGGTGGATCAAAGGAATAGGGGTGGAGTGGGGCGCCTAATTTGGGGAAGGGCATTCCAGGATTGAGCAAACGCAGCTGTGCTGTGGGGTTGAGGGCAGAGGCTCCAGTCACTGGTGGGCAGGCATGATGCCATCCTAGCAGATGGGCAAAAGTCTGGGCTGCCAGGCAACAAGGCTCAAGCTGTGACAGTTTGGGGTGTTGACTACCCAGGGCATATTTCACAGCCAAGGCTGTCCAAGCAGCTGCCTTCCCAAAGTTGACACACCTATAATTACATGGAGATGCCACTTCTAATCTGTCTGAGTTGGATCGCCTGGCTAAAAATAGGGGTTATATCCATAAGAGGGAAGATCTGTTTGGACAGGGTAATAGATTCTGAAAGAGGTTAGAAGAGGAAGGGATAGATTCGACAGGTACACCTCTACTCCTTAAAGGTGAATAGCAGGATTATTTCTAGGGGTGTTTGGGGGTCTACATTGTATGGGATTCCTCTCTAACCCTTTTCTGTAGGTAAAAGTGAATTTAAATATTCATCATAGACAAGAAAGGGGGAAAAATGTGACCTGAAGAATGTACGTAAGGTAGGGAGGACCCCTGCTTCACCTTAGTCAGGGAGTGAGGGCATTTACAAATCAAATTGCATTTCCAATTATTTGTACCAGCAAAAGGACCACCTTTTTACTCTTGCTTGCTGAGTTAGAGTTACTGGGAGGTCTTGGGATAGTTGCTCCCACTCTCTCCACCTCTACTGCTGAATACTTGGTAGCTAGGAGGAATGACTAGGCTTCATAGGATCAAAGAATTAGAGCTAGAAGGGAACCCAGTGATCATATTCTGAAAAACTTTATTGAACAGGCAGGAACAATATGGAGGCTACAGAGATCAACTTGATTCAATTTAATAAATAGTTATTAAATACCTACTTTATACCAGGCGTTCCTGCTCTCAAGGGGCTTAAAATCTAACAAGGGAGAGATTAAAAGTCTTGCTGGAGATTACACAGGTTGAAAATAACCAATCAATTCCAAATCCCCACTCTTTTCAATGTAATAGATAGCATCATTCAGGTATCCATTAAACAAATCTTTTTTTAAGGGTATAGAGTGCTTTGTTGGTTACTGAGACGATACGGAGTTTAGATAAGACAAGGCTCCTGACTTTGTGGAACTTATAATATGGGAAGAAGCTATAAACAAAACTCAAGCACATATAACTACAATATCTAGTGATATGTGGTAAATATGTAAGAAAGCATAACCAAAATGCTACTTGAGATCTGGGAGGGAATCATTAAATACTTGCAGAGATTAAAGGGTGCATAGGGTATATGAGGAGGACTTGCACCTCTCCTTTGAGGGCTTGCTGGGCCATTTCCAGGACTGTTTATCCAGCTTTGAGATCAACCTATCACACAATTCTCACCAGTGGCTCTAAGAAGATGTGCCATACATAGCATGTACATTCTGGCAAAACTGTCTGGGCAGATGAGTTAAACCAGGTTGAGGGGTAACTGGCAGGTTTCATGCCCATTAGTAAGTTAGAGAGATGTCTACCCAAAGCGTGGGAAGTCTTCCCCTGTTGGAATGGACAGCTGAGAACAATTGCACCAGTGGCCAAGAAGGTGCCTGAAGCAGGTGCTGTGGAATGCCTAGACTTTGGACAGACATCAAAAATGCCAAGGTCATCCATTACATCCCAGGCTACCGCCACTCCTCCTGATTTTTGTCTTGTCACTGGACTTGGATGACTCTGGAAGAGAGAGTGAGGCTGATGACTTTGTTGCTACTCTGCCTTACTTAAATCCAATTCACGTTCACATCAAGACATTGTTCCATGTTGTCACCAATCCTTTTCAAAAGGAAGGACAAACAACAACAGGGAGTAGAGGAGGAGGATTCCTAGTGGTGGCTTTGAAGCTGGTCTTTAAATGATTGCTGAGGAATTCAAAATGCCAAGATGAGAGAGAGGACATGGTGTGTTTAAGGAATGTCTTAAACAAAGGTAGGGAAGGGAGAGAGCATATGATACACTTGGGGTATGTAGAGAAGATTACCTAGACTGGCATGCAGAGTGTGTAGAGGGTAGAAATAAAAATAGGTAGAAAGTAGAATGGTTACTAATTATAGAGAATTTGAATTTTAGACAAAGGACCTTGAATTTTCTACTCAATGATAGATTTTATAATTTCTTTTCTTTTTTAAAACTCTTACTTTCCAAATTAGAATAAATACTATATATTGGCTCCAAGGCAGAAAAAACGTAAGGGTTGGGCAAAGGGGATTAAGTTACTTGCCCAGGGTCACACAGCTAGGACATATCTGAGGTCAGATTTGAACCCAGGATCTCACGTCTCCAGCCTTGGCCACTGAGCCACCTCAGTCCTCCCAGATTTTATAATTTGTATAATGATGATGATAATTTATATTTTTATAGTGCTTAAAGGGTTTACAGAGCATTCCTTCCCCAAAAAAAATCCTATGAGGTAGATAATATAAGTGTCATTCACATTTTGCTGATGAGTTGTCCAAGGTCATACAGTTTAATATGGATTAGTACCTGACTTCAGACTTGGGTTTCCTGATTTCAAGCTCATTTTTCTTTATGCTGTTTCTTGATGTATCTGCTTCTGGGACAAAAGAAATTAACTACTTGGAAAATCTCCCCTTTACAATAATGAACTTTCTTTAAAAAAAAATAGCTACTAGTTTCTGCAGTCCCAGTCTCTAACCAAGACCATTTCTTTAAGCCAGTGGTTCCCAAACTTTTTTAGTCTACCGCCCCCTTTCCAGAAAAAAATATTACTTAGTGCCCCCTGGAAATTATGAAACTATTTATTGAACTCAGAATGGAATGTAATACAAAAAAAGTGTGGCCATCACCACTTCCCTGGATCGCTGCAGCACCCACCAGGGGGTGGTAGCACCCACTTTGGGAATCACTGCTTTAAACCATTCAAAAGAGATGAATGTTTGTCTCATTCTGAAATATCTCTGAGGACAAAGATTCCATCCAGATTTGGAATAAAAGGACCTGGGTTTGAATTCTGACTTTGGGCCCTTTTCTTCTTTAGGCCTCAGTCTCTTCATCTATGAAGTAGGAGAATTGGACTAGATGATCTTTCTGATTCCTTCTAGCTTTAAATCAATGACCTGGTGATCCTGTGATCTTGTTGTCTCATTAACTGTCTTGACCATCTTGTTGCCAAGTTCTTTACTGTTTCTAATCCAGGTCTTTATCATTGTCCGTGAACCTGTATCCTTCCTTTTATCTTTTCTCTCTGGAGATGGAAAACAGATTTGTTGCTTTTTTCAGGTGAGCACTTTGTAAGCCAGAGGGATTGAAGAAATCTTTTTTAATGGTTGATTAAGTAATACTGACAAACCCAGTTGTGATTCTGGGGAGTCTGTAGTATAAGCAGGCAAATGAACTAGGGGCCTGAGAGTGAAACTGAAGGATTAATTCAATTCAATTCAACCCAATTCAGTTAATTCAACAAATATTTATTGAGCATTTCCTATGTGGAAGGCATGATGTTAGATGCTGGGGCTATAAAACTGAGGAAAAAAATCCCATAGTTTTAGCAGTTCAGTTTAAAAGAAGACACATGGCTACCCACCATAATTATGCTTCAGAAGAGACTGGAGCGAAGGGCAGACTGAAACAAAGTACCCTAGGACAATCTGAAGAGAGAGAGGGCACTTTCAGCTGAGGTGGGGGGAGAAATCAGCAAATAATCATTAATAATAATAGCTGACATTTATGAAACATATTAAAGTTTTCCAAACATTTCACATATATCAGATCCTCAGAAAAAAGATGTGGAATAGGTGCTATTTATATCTTCTCCATTATACAGATAAGGAAATTGAGGTTCAGAGATATTTGGTGACTTGCTCAGGGTCACTTAGTTTGTTAGTATTTAGGAGAGGGTTTCAACCAACTCCAGATCAAGTGCTCTATCCACTATACTATATTGTCTCTCAAAATGCTCCCCAGAAGAGGAGGTATCTAAACTGACCCTTGAAAGAAAAGGGGCATTTCAACAAGTGGAATCAAGGAGGGAGGGTGTTTCAGGCAGAGAGAATGGCCATTTCCTATGTGAATACTGAACTCTCTTGAGTGATCACAGGTATTCAAATTCATATGTATTGAAGTTATAATTATATAAAATATGGTAAAATAGGGATTGTAATAGTCCCTACCTCCCAGAGTTGGTGTGAGGGTCAAATAAGATAATTTAAAAGCAATTACTTAGCACAGTCTTTTTCTTCTTTCTTTTTCTTTCTCCCCTCCTCCTCTTTCTCTTTCTTCTTCTGTTCTAGGTGAGTAGAAATATGCTATGAGAATTCAAATGCTAGGTACATTAATAGCCATTATATAAATGTTAGCCCTCCTCCTCTTCTTCCTTTTCCTCCTCCTCCTCTTTCTTCTTCTTCTATTCTAATTGAGTAGAAATATGCCATGAGAATTCAAATAATGCAACCCCTTGAGGGGATTCATTACTCCCACTAATCAGGACCTAGCTCTTTGTTTATCTCATACCTTTGGTCATTTTGACTGGAATGTAGGAAGAGAGAAGTAAGACTGGCAACGGGTGGGGGGAAAGCCTTGGGATTTGGAATTGTATGGGATCTTGAAATCATTTAGTCCACTCCTCTCATTTTTACAGATGGGGAGACTGAGGCCCAGGGAGATTCAGTGACTGTCTTTACTACATAGCTAGTGAGGAATAGAGAAAGGATTTGAATTGGAGTTCTTTAAGCACAGATTCAGCTGTCTTTCCATCACACATGATGCTATCTCTGCACCTGTCTGGAGGAACTGTGGATGGCTTTCAATTCTTGGCTAAGGAGTTTGTATTTTATCTTATAGAGTAGACAGGGTGTGTGTGTGTGTGTGTGTGTGTGTGTGTGTGTGTGTGTGTGCACGCATGCCTGTGTGAAATCTGTCCCTCGGGAGCTCACAGTGCATTTAGTCATGACCTCATTCACAATAGCAGGAATGAAGCAGGTGTGATTGCAGATGCACACAACAGGTATGCTCCTGAAAAACATGTAAATCAAAGCAGGGAGCAGTGGGAAAAGTCCTGGATTCCAAATCAAGAGACAAAGGTTTTAATCCCAGTTTTCTTGGCCTTCAGACTGAGGGAAAGATGAAGATCGTAGTACATAATGGTCCCCTGAACTTCCTCTTTGCTTATCTCCCCATCTCTAATCTGGCCTTTCAGTATAACATCATTCATTTTGTCCATTCATTCATACATTCATTATTCCAGTGAGCACATATTAAGCACCTGCTTGCTCTGTGTTAGACACTAGTGATACAAAACCAGAAATGAAAGTTGAGCATCCAAGCCCTCTAGGTTTAAGAGTTTCCATGTATACAGTTGAGTAAAGATAAACTATAAACCAAGTCAGAGACATCTAGTTAGCAAAGTGGATAGAAGGTCAGGTCTAGAATTGGAAAGACTTCAGTTCATATCTAGCCTTAGATAATTCTTTAACTGTATGACCCTGGGCAAGTCACTTAACCCTGATTGTCTAGCCCTTGCCACTCTTCTGCATTAGAATTGATATAGATTCTAAAACAGAAGGTAAAGATTTGTAACTATAAACATATAAAAATATATGAATATATAAATATGCATATATAAACATACATGCATATATGTGTGTAGTGGCACTTGAGGTAAGTAGTAAGCAAAAAGTTCTGTAAGGTAGAAGTAAAGAGGGACTGCATTCTAAGCAGAGGGGACAGCTTGGACAAAAGCATCGAGTCAGAAGACGGAATGTTTGGTGATGTTAAACAGAAAGGAGGACTTCAAGTTTGTCTGCAGCATATGGAGGGTATAAAGGAAAGTAATAGGTAATAAGTCTGGACAGGCTATTGTAGAGGGTGTTAAGTGCCCCAAAGAGAGTTTTGCATTTTATCTAAGAGGCAAGGAGGAATCGCTGGAACTTCTTGAGCAGAGGAGACACATGGTCAGACCTATGTATTAGTGATATCAATTTGTCAGCTAGAGAATGGACTGGACAGGAGAGAGACCAGCAGCAGCAGAATAATTAAGAGGCTATTGCAATAATCTAGGAGAGAAAAGATGAGACCCTGAATTATAGGCTCTCTGAGGAGAGAAAAGGGACAGATGGAAGCTAGGTGGTGGAGAGAGAATGGGCAAATCTTGGCATCTGAGGATGTGCCAAGTATGGACAATGAGCAGATTCATTTTAAAAAATGTAAAGACCAAGTTGTAATTATGAAGAGCGAAACAAGTAGAACTAAGAGAACGTTATATTCCGCAGAAATATTGTTTGAAGAATGATTTGTGTATGTCCATCTCCAAAGAAAGAACTGATAAATTTCTCGTTATTAAAAATGATTATTTCTATAAACAAAATGTTGTTTTATATATACATATATCTTTTTGTCAAATGATGCCTTTAATAATGGGGGGAGGAAGGGATTTATCTGGGTATTTTAATATAACAAACAAATAAATTTAAATTAAAAGAAGTATGGGTAGGGGAGGTAGTGAGGGAGACTGAGGAGTCTTGGATGATTCCAAAGCTTATCTTGCTTTCTTAACTTCCTGTCTTTGTTTAATTGTTTTAAGGATCACATGAAATCTTATTTGTAAATGGCTCAGTACAATGCCTGGCACTTATATTTGCTAGCTATTTATAACAATAATATGTTGTTGTTATTGTTATTGTTATTATCATTATTATCGTTGTTATTGTTGTTATTATTGTTATCATTGTTATTATTATTATTATTCTATCCAACCTCGGAGGCTTACTAGCTGTGTGCCCCTGGGAAAGTCACTTAATCCTGATGGCTTCATTTTCCTCAACTGTAAAATGGTACAATACCAGCACCTCCCTTGCAAGATCAAATGAGACAATATTTGTAAAGTGCCTCACACCATGCTTATGCCCTCCCTTCCTTTACTGTTACTGAAAGGCAGTTATCAAAGTATAAACACACTTCATGGAGCCCAGGTTAAGTCCCATGGTCTAAAGTGAGGTGATATAAATAACTAAGGACCCATGCCTTGAAGGTGATCGTCCTTTCCTGGCCCCCACCCCCTGCTAGTTCCCCTAAATTCTCGTGTCCACTGTCAAGTACCTGAATAAACCCAAAAATGTTCTTGCTAGTTCTTGCACGTGATATCCCTGCGGTATGGGCACCGGGAGGCTAGGAGGCTGGCTGGCTCCGGGAATGTCGGGAGCAGCTTCCAGTGAGCGTGGTCCATAAGCTTCTTGCCGTCTTTCCTCTCCCTCCCTCCTCAAACTTCCCCCACGCAGCCCACCCCCATATGAGATGGATCCAGCTGGATGCAGGAGCTCCAATGACTTTTTAATTTGAGTTTAATTATCTGCGGTGGCATAAACAGCCCAGAGCGCTGATTTGAACTTGGCACCGAGGCTGGATTTCAAATGTCAAACTGTAAGAAAGTATTAGGCTGTTAAAGGCGGCTAACGAGGGCAGCGAACTGGATTGCTGGGAGAGCTAGGGGCTGCTGGGGCATAGATGGGCTGGGCTCCAGAACTGTTCCTAAGGAAAGACGAGATCAGGGTCTCCACCTCGAGTCTTTGGCCAGTCCTTTCTCTTCCTGAATTATCCTTTGCTTCTTTTTGCCTTCCCATTTTTAGGAGATGCACCAACTCTAGGACCTTCATTTTTGATCCTGGGTAGGGGAGCCCTCGAAGGGCAGCATCAAGGGAAGATTATGTAGCCTTAACGACCCAGTGATCTCTTGATAACGCTATTCTTTGTGGCTCATATGTACATAAGAGACAATGTGGTGTAGTGCATAGAGAGCTACCCTTGAAGTTAGGAAGCCCTGGATTCGAGTCTTATCTTTTTTGCATACCCCATAACCCTGGGCAAGTTGCTTAACTTCTTCCTGGCTCAATTTCCTCATCTGTAGTCAATCCCATTTTGGAGATGAGGATAATTAGGCTCAGAAAGGAGGCATGACTGTTCCAGCCCATACAGCTGATAAATGGTAGAGTCAGAATTTGAACTCAGGCTCTCTGATCCTGAGCCTTCCGCTCTTTCTTCTATGGATGAAAACTATACAGTATAGGGAGGCAGTGCAGTCACAAATTCAAATTTCTTGTCAGTGTGTTGCCCAACACCTGACTCTTGATAATCATCTCAATAATTGAACAAAATATCTCTGTTTTAATATAGCTGTTTAGCCTTGGGTCAGACCTGGTAGCCTAAAAACAGGAGTTGTCAACAGTGTTGACACACAACACAGTTGGCTGCTATGGTCCTGTGAGTATTTGGAGACAGCAGATGGCTAATTGGGCTTTTGTTTAAGTGCTTTTTAAAATTAAAAAACAAACAAGCAAACAAACAACACAGCCTTACTATTGTTTTAAGGTCTTTCTTGACTTACCTTTCAAATCATTCTTATTTTCAGGAGAGAAGAAAAGAGAGGGAAGGACAGAAAAGTGCAGAGAAGGAGGATAGCTTTGAATGGATAGGTTGAATTTATTACATAATTTGAAAAAAATGTATACATAATAGAGGACCATAGTGATCTCTACAATTCTTTTTATGTTCTACTCTATTTATAGAAAGACTTGATATTACTTGGTATTTTTTAAAGTTCAGAATAAAAAATTTAAAACTATATCAATTTATATTCATAGTTAATATAGTAATAAATTTATAGTAATATGTAATTGGTTAAACACTGTGTTCATCAATAAGAATTTTGATGCTGGTTGGGCTCCCTACTTACCCTGAATGACAAAACCCTGGAGAGAGAGGGGTCAATAGGTAGGGACAAATCTTCAAGTGCCTTCCCATTGTCCAATCCATATCCATTCCCTCTTCAGATTCAAACCCAAGGGTGAGTTTACTTTCCTTGGCATCCCCTGCTTCTTATTTACTCTGAGAAAGAAGGCAGAGAAGACCCCTTATAAGATGAATTAAATAAATTTAGAGCAAATTAAAAGAAGTCTAGTGGGTAATAAACTCATAAAATTTAGTAGATAGAAATAGTTTTAGAGTAATAGCTCATTTATACAGCACTTTGTATACATCTTAACATCTGATTCTTTCCTTTTTGCCCTGGATGTGATATTATTGAGGATTAGTAAGGCCATAGGGCTTGCCCAGGGTCATAAAACTACTGAGTTTAGAGGAAAGAGTCAACCCCAGATCTCTGATCAGAGGCCCTGCATCCTCTTCAGCACACTCTCTTCTAGATGGAAAGGCCTTCAAGAGTATGTAGTACAATCTCCTTGTGCTGGTAGAGAAACCGAGGCCTAGAGATGTGCCTCAATCAAGACCACCCAGTATATTGTGGCAGAGCTGATATTAGAACTGAGGCTTCCTGACTTCTGATCTGATGCTTTTGCCCTTACAACACCATTGCCCTGAAGACTTAAGGGAGTGCTGGCTCTTGCCCAAAGCTTGAATGAATTTGAAAGGAGTTTGGATGTATTCATAAATGAAAGAGCTAACAATGGCTCATAGGGAAGCCATATGCCTCACCTTGAAAGGTGGCACGGGGGAGAACAACTTAGGCCTCCCACAGATGGCATGACCCTTGGGGACCCCTGTTAGAAGCAAATCCGTAGCCTGATAGGAGCATGAATCTGGTCCAGTTTGGAGACTCCTATGTCCTTCTGAAAGAAGTCGCTGTCCTCAGTATGTACAATATTCAAATATATTTACTTTTGCCTCTTTTTTTTTAAGCCAAATGTTTCATGAAAATACTCCTGGTCCTTTGAGCATTAGCATTAGAATAGAACTAGCTGGGTGGGAAAGTCTCTCTTGCTGTATGATAAAGATTTTACAGTCCAGTGCCACGGCAGTCAGGGAGGCCTTGATGGTTGTCAGCAGAGGGAGCCAGGCTCCAACTGGACCAAGAGCCAGGATGGCAAACCTCCCAGGAGGAGAAGCACAGTTACTAAGACCAGGGGAATAGACTGCATTCGTGGACTCAAGTTGCATGGCTTGGGCATTTCCTGCACAGTCAGATGTTACTCATAGAAATGAGGAGCCTTAGTCTGTCCTTGGCTCCGTTCAAATCCCACCTGGAGAATTGTGTCCAATTCTGTGTCATATTTTAGAAATGATATTGATAAACTGATGGGGGTATGGGAGGGGATGAGGTCTTTGAGGGAACTCCAAGCTATGATATATGAAGATCAGTTGAAAGAAAGAAAGGGCATTTTGCCAGAAGACTTGACTCAGAATGAGGATGGATGAGAGAGCATGAGAGCTGTCTTCAAATATCTGAAAGAAAGGCTGTTATATGAAAGAGAAAATAAGTATTCTAGATACTCCTAAGGCTTTCTCTAAGTCCTCTTGTGTGTGGATGTGTTTGATTTCTCATGCACTGTCCTGGGCTCAATTATTACCTCTAATAAGATGACTCCCAAATCTATACATTTAGTTCTAAATTCTCTTTTGAACTCTGTATATGTAAGAAAGAACTAGGAGAAATAGATAGAAATAACATTTTCCTTCTTTGGAACTCAGTTTCTCTCTTTTAATTTTTTCAATAAACAGGTATTTATTTTTCTTCCCATTCCCTTTCACCTAAATGAACAAAAATAAAACTAAAACACTAAAACCTTGTAACAATTATGCACAGTCAAGCAAAACAAATCCCCACATTGGCAGTGTCCAAAATGGATGTCTCATTCTGTATCTTGAGATCATCACCTCATTGTCAAGAGGTAGGAAACAGGCTTTATCTTTAGAGTGCTGGAATCCTGGTTGGTCATTGCATTGATCAGAGTTCTAAAACCTTTCAAAGCTGTGTTTTGTTTAGGATGCTGTTATCATTACATATTTTTTCTCCTGGTTCTGCTCACTTCACTCTGCATGAATTCATAGATGTCTTTTCAGTTTTTGCCAAAGCTTTCCATTTTGTTATTTCTTATGGTTCAATAATATTCTATTCTATTCCTTTACCATAATTCATTTATCTCTTAGTTTCAAGATTTTTGCTAGTATAAGAAGAGCTGCCATAAATATTTTTATGCATGAGTCCTTTTTTCCTATGATCTTTTTGAAGTATTGGACCTCAGTTTCCTCCTTTGTAAAACTGAGGTAGGGGTTAGGCTGACCTTATGATTTCAAAGGTCCATTCCATTTTGAAGTTCTATGTTCCTGTGATCTTAAGTTACAAGAAAGTACATTTTAGCATCAGGGAGCTTGATGATGCATGCTATAGTGAAACTCAGGACACTGTAGCTCTCATCTAGCAAAAGGGAGGTTCCAGGCTCACAGAGGTCCCATGACTTCTGCCACAAGAGTAATGCCTAACAAAGCAAGGAAGCACTCAAGAGACATTATTAGGGACCCGCAGCTGTTGTTAAACTCAGGACATAGACTCATTACTGACTGGTCAAACCCTAGCATGAGCCATCACACAAGACTTCCTGAGAGACACAGGGGAGCCCAAGATGGATGGAGAAAGCCAGCCAGGAGCAACAGGCCCTAGAGATAGTGTTATTTGCCATCCTCTTTAGAGGTCTTGTGTGAGATGAGTAGACTTGGGAATAGCTCCCAGGCTGGTGTGCTTGCCACAGCACCACCATATAATGTTAGTTAGAATAAAGCAAAGGTTGCATTGAGCCTGAGAAACAGGTCCCTGTGCCCATGGACAGGACAGGGTGTTTGCCCTTGTATAAATCTCTGCATGGCAGTGAGCTGTATGCTGAGGAGGCCAGGGAAGAGGCAGTGAGGACACTGCGTATATGTAAGCCTTGTTGACCGTGGCCTGAGCAACATCTGTGCTGTGGCCTCCCCCTAGCTGACCCTGCTGTTCTCTCTCACCGCCTGCTCCTACCTGCTGATGGCTAATCTCAGGCCAGCTGCCTGCTGTCCAAATGGATTTCCTGTATGGTATGCCTGCCCTGTATTTAGCCTGGGCAGATGTCTGTCTTGTTCAGCTGATGTCTGTCTTGTTCAGCTGACGTCTGTCTGGGGCTTTCCAGAGCAGGCAGTACTGTCTCAGATCCCCAGACTGCTGGTGACTCATCCTTTTTAATAAGGCCACACAGCACTTCCTAACAGGTCTTCGCCAGGGGGATTTTCCAGGCTTGGTGCATCATCTTTCAGGCTGCCTTCTTTCACCTGTTGCCTCCTATCTTATCTCATCAAATGAGTGGATGGGAGATTTAGTTGACAGTAGACTGATTCTCAAATTATCCATTGTAAGCAGCAAGGGTGAAATGAGGGAGTTCCAGAAAAGGAGGATTAAAGGTGGTGCTGGGTCTATATAGCCCTTGAGTCTTAATTAAAAAGGTAAATCAAATCTCTTTGGAAATGGGAGTTAAAAAAAGAGCATTTCTTCCAGCACCACCTTCTGTTTTCCACTGAGTCCTTCTCAGCTTGTCCTCATACACTGTCTGAGTTGGAAGGAGTCTTGGGCATCACCTGTTTCAATCCTCTTATTTTATAAATGATGAAATGAAGCCCTGAGAGATAGACTTATTTGATGATGCTCAGCTATTTAGTAGCAGAACTGGGACTAGAACCTAGGTCTTCTGATTCCTTGAATCTTATGCATCTTGGTGTACTTTTATGGGTTCTTCTCTAATGGAAAGGTCCCTGCCATATTCTCCCAAAGCATCCTTGCTTATCATCATCCGATCAAGCTACCCAGGGTTCCATCCATTTTTGGAGCATTCATTAGGTTCCCATCAGAAATCTAGTGGCCCCATCCATTGTGACCCAGAGCCCCTGGATCTCAGGCTCTTGCCATGGTCTTAAGCTCCTCCTGGACTGGCCCCAAGAGAAGCCAAATTCTCATTGACTCTGACTCGAATCAAATCGCCTTTTTTTCCCCAATAGAGAGACTAAAAGCTCAAGACCTTTGACTGACAACTTCATTATTCCCACAGTGAACAACTTTTTGGAATAGGGCCAAGCCTCTCCAACAAGAAATTTTGAAGGGCAAAGGACAAAAGTATTTCCCCTGAGCCTTTCCCTTGGGCCAAAGGGCCTGTTTCTTCTCTAGTATGTTGTTTCCATTTTGAAGACACAGCTGCTCAACCCAAGCCCAATTTTATATTATTCAACTATCCCTTCTGAAGCCAGGAGCATTAGGATACCAGTTAGAACCATTTCATTTAAGCATGGACAATAAGAGTTTAAAAATAGGATTAATCATTAATCTATGTGGGTGGTATAGTGGATAGAGAGAGCCTGGAATCAGGAAGACAGCTTCCTGAGTTCAAATCTGACTCAGACACTTACTAGCTATGTGACTCTGAGCAAGTCACTTAACCCTGCTTGCCTCTGTTCCTCATCTGTCAAATGAACTAGAGAAGGAAATGACAAACCACTTCAGGATCTTTGCCAAAGAAACCCCAAATGGATTCATGAAGAATTGGACAAGTTTGAAAAAAAATGAACAGCCTATGTCATATTTCTCCTTCTAGGTCTCTTTCACTGGTTTTTCTTTCTCTTCCCTCTTCCCCTCAGTGTATAGTTAGCTCCCTATGTGATATTATATATCATATTGGGTATTACATACCCTATATTGTATTACACTTAAGTTTCTCCTCCTCTACAAACTGGCAAATGAAAACTCATTGAGGGCAGAGATTGTGACATTTAGCATCCTTATGTCCTCAGAACCTTACACACAGAATAGAGATTTTTAACCTGAGGTCCACAGACCCCCAAGAAATCCATGTAATAATTTCAAAGGGTCTATGTTTTGGATGGGGAAAAAAAATCACATCTTCATTTTTGCTAATCTTGAACTAAAACTTAACATTTAAATTAATTATGAATTTAGACAATAAATATTTGGGGAAAGGGTCCATAGGTTTCACCAGACTAATCGCCAAAAGAGATTTATGGCATAAAAAATGTTAAGATCCCTTGAGAAAAGAGATGCTTAATAAATATTTATGAATTTGAATCAAATTGAGAAGAGGAGGCTTGGGGTTGATTAGAAGAGAGCATGATCACATTCTTCAAATATCTCTTTCATTAGGTTGTGAGCTCTTTGAGGGCAGGGACAGTCTTTTGACTTTTTTTTCCCTCTGGAGCTTAGCACATAATAGGCATTTAATAAATGTTTATTTAAAATTAAAAATAAGTGTTTATTGACTGACTGACTGCTATGGGACCCAGTGTCTTGCCTGCTGGGTTGATTTGCTTCTGAACTGTATCCTACAGTCATTCCTCAAATCTATGGCATTACTTCACCTGCCCTCTTGAAACCATGGACTCTACCAGTCTTATTTTCTTCATCGGTAAAATGAGGATAATGAGAGGACTAAATTTTCAGGGTTACTGTGAGTACAAATAAAGTTATATTTATAGAGTACTTTCTAAATCTTTAAGTGCTACAAAAATGGTAGTTATTATTATTATTTATTATCAAACCTTTGGCAGCATTTCCAACCTTTCAAAGCTCATAAGGTCAATTTATTTCCAATACTAGTTCACCTAAAAGCAAGGAAGAATGGACAAAACAGGAACAGATGGTAACATTAGCATTATATATTCTTTGCTCACATGGTACCTGAGTAGAAGAGCGCATGCCCTTTCTCTCCATTCAGAGGCTTAGAGCAATTAATGGTAAATTATTATTTACATATTAATGGTAAATTATTGTATATTATACAATATACATTATATATATTATAAATGGCATATTAATGGTAAATTCCAACTTAGAAGCCAAACAAAAGGTTTTTCTACACCACTCAGTTAGCAGGCTGGAAGCAATCACAGAATATTTCTATCTTTTCTTAAATGGAAAGCTACCTTCCCATAGTCATGGATGACAATCTAGTGAAAACTATAGACTTCTTATCACAATATTTGTCACCAAATTCATAATTTATTTATTTTAGATGTGTATGTCTCACTTGTAACGATTAAAAATGATAAAGGCTGATATTGTGAGGAAAAGAAATATTTTAATTAAAGCCATGTTAGTAGAATAAATTAGACCACGTGCCTGGCTAAGATATATTCAAACTCCCCTCCAGGTCATACCTTCTATCCCCTTTGGCTGCTTCCTACGAAAGAGAGCAAGCCCAAGCTCCACCTCCCCATTTAAGACATGCTCTACATTGGTTCACGCTGGTTGACGTCATCACATCCAAAACCAGAAACCCATTGGATCACGGAAAATGTAGTCTCAAAGTCCCCCACATGTCCACAGGAAGTTTGTCATATATCTACATATCTTGAGGCTCAAATGAGCCCAAATACCTCTAAATGGAACCCCAGAACTTATTTAAATAACACACACTCTTTGTGAAATGTGGAGTTTTCTTGGCAAAGATACTAAAGTGGTTTGCCATTTCCTTCTCTTGCTCATTTTATTGATGAAGAAATTGAGGCAAACGGGGGGACTTATTAAGGGACTTGTCCACATAGCTACTAAGCATCTGAGGCAGATTTGAACTCAGGAAGAAGAGTCATCTTGATTCCAAGCCTAGTGCTTTATCCCCTGTACCACTTAACTGCCCCACTTAAGTAAATGCTAATTTTCAGTCGGAGACTAGTGAAAATAAAGATATGGCTTTTCTCCATGAAAGCTCAATGACCCTGAACAGATGGGTAGTTAGTATAGTCCTTTTCATATATTTATCCAGAGGTTACGTCACACGTGCAAGTGAATTTGGGGAATGCATGCTCATAGCAGCTGCTCTTTCCAGGGACTGAGGTAGTAGAGAGTGTATTTTGTACTTGGGATCTTCCTAGATCTTTTTAGCAAATATACATTTGTGAAAGCTATTTGATGTTAATTGGTTATCAGTATATCAAAGAGATATCAACTGGTTAAATCAATAGTGGAACACTAATCACCAGTTAGACAACACTAAAGAGATAATTGGTTGATATTAAAGGGAACACATGAAAATGGGGGCTTGAGCCAATAGCATTAGAAGGAACTTCACTGACCTTTCATGGTACTTCTAGAATCCTGAGGAGAGATGGAGTAGTAACTTGGCTCTGGTCTTCTAATTAGTCTGCTAATGCATGTATGGGTTGAGAAAGTCCAGAACATTTGCTGCTTATACATATCATACATAAATTCATTTGATACCCACAACACTCTGCAGGAATGGCAAGTTTTTCTATTTCCATTTTATAGAGGAGGAAAGAAGCATAAGAGATATTGCCCATGGTCATACAGTAAGTGACATAACAATAAATAGTTAATAAATATTGATTAAGTACCCACCATATGCCAGGCACTATGGTAGACATTCAAAAAAAGGCAAAAGACAGTCTTTGCCTTCAGGGAGCTCACAGTTTAATAGAGGAGTCAACATACAAACATGTATGAACAAACAAGCTATATAAAGAATAAAGGGGAGGTAACCAACAAAAGAAGGAGCTTTAGCTAAGGAATATAAAAAAATTTTCTATAGAAGATGGAATTTTAGGTGGGATATGAAGGAAACCTGGAAGACAACAGGGAGAGATGAGGAGGGAAAACATTCTAGGTACAGGGGACAGTCAATGAAAATGCCCAGAATTAGGAATGGAATCTTTTGTTCAAGGAATAACCAAGAAGCTATTATCGCTGGATTGTGGAATAATGCATTGTGGGAAGACTGTAACATGGAGGAAGCCTAGAAAAATGAGTCTGGGGAAGGATAAGTTATGAAGAGTTTTAAACACTAAACATGCAGCAAGTTGAAAGTAGAGATAGTATTAGAATATACATCTCCTGGCTCCTAGTGTAGCATTCTTTCCTCTGAACCATATATTCCTTTGTAAGGCAGAAATGTGTCCAATCTGAATCTACTGAGCAGAGCAAAGCAACTGGCCCATATCAGGATCAATCTTATGACCTTGGCCTCGTTAGCCACACATTCTAACTCCCCAAGTAAAGTAACCAGTCTTTTATCCTCGAATTGGAAATTTCCTTTGTTCTTTCTTTAAAGAAAGCCCTTCAGAGTTTGAGAATTCTAGAAAGAAACCACAGAGCATCCCAAGGCTCATTTAAATGCTTTGAGCCTCAAATCTTAGTTGCCTGTTAAAACTTGTCAGAATTTGCATCTGGTAGTTCAGGCAAGAAGTCAATTTTCAGTTCACCCCAAATTGTGTTAGGTAGCAGTTGAAATGATCAAGTGCTCCCATCCATTCCTGAATGTTTCCTTTGCTTAGGTAGAGACTGGCAATAGGAACAGACAATGCTTTAGCACCGTTGGTGATCACAGCAGGGAATTGTTTCCAATCCAGTAGACAAGGATGTCCCTCATGTACCAGTAGAGAGGGACAAAATGTTGGCACATACTGCTATAGACACAAGGGGAAACCTACGTGGTGATGATGGGGAGGGAGGGGGAGAAAGGGGACAGGATTTAATTTTTTTCCGCACTTAATGGCAGCTTGTTAATTTTCCTTCGAGCAGACTAAGTTAACCTTCACCTCCAGTTCCATTAAATGTCAGAAATGCTTCGTCAGTGTGTTTATGACAAATTAATTATAGAGATAGAAAAAAATCTCACTAGAAATGAATATTCAATCTTTTTCCCCCCCGCAAATGTTGACTCCAGGGAGTGAATTTCAATCTGTAGGCCTACGTGTTTCCCTTATTAACTCTCCTCCCTACCAAACCTTTGCAAACTTTCTGAAAAATCAGTTACTTCCAGTCCCGTATAAAGCAATATCAAGGGGACACTCAAAGGAGTTTGGATTTCCCCTCTAATATTATAGTTACATTCTCATACAAGCAGAATGTGAGGATGATGGATTGAAGCAACTGGTTCTATTTTCCTCCATTAGAATGCAAACTCCTAAAGGGCAGAGACTGTTTTTGTCTTTCTTTGTATCCTAGCACTTAATATAGTGTTTGATGCATGGAGCTTAATAAATGCTTATTGACAAATACTTATTCTAGTTTCTCCCTAAGAGCAAGGTCTGCTTATTCCAGCTGCAGTTCTAGGACAAATTTGTTATGGAAATATAGTACCAATAGCAAAAATAATAATAACAATAGTTGATCTTCACATATCACTTGATAGTTACATAGTGCTTTATAATGCATTATCTAATTTGATCTCCAAAATGGTCTTTTGAGTTAGGTAATAATAATAAGAGCGTCTATTATTCTCACAATTCTTTTGGCTTTAGAGTGTCTTTCTCACACTAGCTGTATTATGGAAAGAGTGCTGCATTATTATGTCCATTTTAGAGATAAAGAAAATAGGCCAATCTAATATTTGGGTTATGTTTGATTTTGCTGGATACATAAGATCCCAAAAGGGCAACTAAGTGGCACAGTGGATAGATTGCTGGACCTGGAGTCAGGAATATCTGAGTTTAAAACTGGCCTCAGGCACTTAGTGTGTGATTCTAAGCAAGTCACTTAACCTTGTTGGCCTCAGTTGCCTCATCTATAAAATGAGCTAGAGAAGGAAATGGTATAAACCAGTGTCTTTGTCAAGAAAACCCCAATTTTGGCTTTAAAAGATTGTTCTATAGCAAAAATGAATAATATAGAAATAAGTATCAAGTGATAACATTTGTACAACCCAGTGGAATTGCTTGTCGACTCTGGGAGGAGAGAGAAGAGAGGAGGGAAAGAAAATGAATCATGTAAACAAGGAAAACTGTTTTTAAAATAAATAAATAAAAATTAACAACAACAACAACAAAACCCTAAGGGGGTTGTAAGGAGTTGAATATTATTGAAAATGATTGAACACTTAAAGATTTACCTAGATTTGAAGAAATTCAGTGCTATTTAAGGCATAGTATATACCAGTGATGGCGAACCTATGGCATGGGTGCCAAAAATGGCACACAGGGCCCTCTCTGTGGGCACACCTGAAGTCACCCACTAGAGTTCATTACTAGAGAGCCAGAGGGACTGGGGGCAGAGCTGTTCTCCTCCCCTTCTCCATGCACCTAAGGACATTCCTTGTTTCCCTGCCCCTCTGCCCAGCAACTCAATGGGAGTGCTTTCTCCCTCCCCTTTCTGGGGTAAGTAGGGTCAGGACACAGCAGTCCATCTTGGGGGTGAGGTGGAGATGGGGCCCAAAACTCCATCTCCAAAAGGTTTGCCAACACTGTTATATACCATCCACTAGCTCAGGGTTCAGTAAGGTCCTCTGTGAATTAAATGTTTAGAGGGCACCCAATCTAGTCCAGTCCTGGAAGAATTACCTAATAGGGTATCACTGTGTCATGTATCTTAATTTGCCAGCATGGCAGGTGAGATTCCTGACCAGTTGTAGCTAAGGGATGTGACATATAGGGACTAAAGTGACACCCTTTAGAGCCAATTAGAAAATCTTAGGGGAAGGGTTTAGATTGAGCTTAAAAAGCCAGAGTGTGAAGATAGTTTGTGAAGTAGACTTGTGAAAGGAGCTGTCTTGAAGATATCCTTGTGCTTATCTATGTAAGCTATTTCCTCATTTTTCTCCTCCTCCTCCTTCTCCTTCTTCTCCTTTTTCTCAAGATATCACCCAGAAAATGGCTAATATAGGAAATGTTTTACATGATTGCACATGTAAAATCTATATCAGCTTCTTACTGTGTCAAGGGGGGAGTCAGGGAGAAAGTGTGAGTGGAAGGGAAAGAATTTGGAACTCAAAATTTTTTAAATGTTAAAAATAGTTTTACATTCAATTGTGGGAGAAAATCAAGTATTAATTTTGAAAAGAAAGAAATTGTTTCAGATTCTGACCAAACTTTTGCCTTCTTGGTAAGGCCCCTTTGGATCCTAGAAGGAGCCATACATAAGCACCTACCATGATCATAGGAATAAATTAATTAATCTGATGAATTTGATCCAATTCCAACTTTGTTTCTTAAAGCAGAACTATAACAGCAACAGGTAATCAGTAAAATGGTGGATCAGTTACTTTCTGCAAACCTTTTCAACCTCAAAAGAGGAGAATTCTGTTTCAGGTATAGAATAGTAACAGCTAAGTTTACAAGAGAAGAATTCAGAAGCTCTAAAACAAGGTAAACACCTTATGATAATCTTAATGCCTATAGGTATCTTTCTCAGTGTCCTTCCCTCAACTGCCATCATACGTAGGACAGCTACAGTGACTTCACCTGAATATTACTCCCCATCTCACAGGAACTGTTAGATGCTTATTCTTCCTAGTAGGCAACAAGCATTCCTTAAACTCCTACTATGTGCCAAACACTGTGCTAAGCACTAGGGGTGTAAAGAAAGGCAAAAAATATGGTCTCTGGTCTCAAGGAGCTCCCATTCTAATGGAAGAGAATCTATTTTTAAGAAAACAAAACATTTTTACATAGAAGATATATGCAAAGAATGATAGAAGGTAATATTGGAGGAAGTCCTAAGCAATGAGGAAAATCAGGAAAGATCTCCTACAGAAGGTGGGGTGTGAGTCTTAAAGAAAACCAGGAAAACCAGGATGATAAGTTGAAGGGAAAGAACATTCCAGGAATAATTCATTGAAAAGTCAGGAAATAGAGTATCAAATACAAGGAACAACAACGAGATAGTCACTGCTAGATTATAAAGTGTATGGAAGAGAGTAGATTATAAGACTGGAAAGATAACAAGAGGGAAAGATGGGAAGGGTTTTAAAAGCCAGAGTATTTGATCCTCGAGGGAATAGAGAGCCACTGAAATTTATTGGAGAGAGGAAGTTAAGAAGATTACCTTTGGCAGCTCAGGGGAGAATAAATTGGGATAGAGAGCTTCTCCTATTTGTATGAGACCAAGAAAGCTATTGCAATAAAAGCCTGCACTAGTGTGTTGGTGACCTGAGTGGAGAGAAGATGGTGTGTGTGAAAAATGTGGCAAAGTATTGTATTGACATGATTTAGGAATAACCAGGTTATGTGGAATAAGTGTGAGAGACAAGTTAAAGATGACATCAGAGGGCAGCTGGGTGGCTCAGTGGATTGAGAGCCAGGACCTAGAGATGGGAGGTCCTAGGTTCAAATCTGGCCTCTGACACTTCCTAGCTGTGTGACCCTAAGCAAGTCACTTAATCTCCATTGTCTAGCCCTTACCACTCTTCTGCCTTGGAACCAATCCACAGTATTGGCTCCAAGGCAGAAGGTAAGGGTTTAAATAATAATAATGATGATGATGATGATGATGATATCAAAGTTGTGTACAAGGGTGACTGAGTAAATGGTGATCCCCTTGATTGTAATAGGGAACTTGGGAAGAGGGAAAAATTTTGGGTTGAGGAAAGATGAGTTCTTTTTTAGTTAGTAATGTGAGACTGGAGTTCAGGAGAGAGGTTAGGGATGAATAAGTAGAACTGAGAATTAGCAGCATAGAGATGATAATTGAATCTGTAAGAGCTTGTGAGATCACCAAATGAGATAGTATAGAGAAGAGAAGAGGGACAAAGATAGAACTATGGGGAATATCAATGGTTAGAATACGTGACCTGGATGAAGATCCAGCAAAAGAGGCTGAAGAGTGTTCGTACATATAGGAAGAGAACCAACGGAGAGTAGTCATGAAAACCTAGAAAGGAGATAGTATCTAGGTGAAGGTGGTGATTAGCAATGTTAAAAGGTTCAGACAGGTCAAGAAGGATGAGAACTGAGGAAAAAACATTTGATTTGACAATAAAGAAGTCACTGGAAACATTAGAAAATGTTTTGGAAGCCAGACAGTAGAGAGTTCAGAAATGAATGAGAAGAGTAGAGCTGTCCATTGTAGATGGCATTCTCAAGGCGTTTAGCCATAGGAAAGAAGAGCTATGGAAAGATAATTAACAGGGATGATCAGATCAAGGGAATGTTTTTTAAGGGATGGGGGAAACATGAGTCTATTTGTAGGCAGCAAGGAAGCAATCAGTAGATAATGATAGATTACAATTAGTGAGAGAGTAGGGATGATGGGAAAGAGGAGGGCAATCTGTTGGAGAAAAATGTAATGGAATGGGATCAAAAGTATATTTATAGGGATCTACCTGGCCAAAGATAAGGGCTACCTCTTTGTGTGAGACAGGAAAGAAGGAGATTATGGAAGAAGGTATGAGATGAGGAGGAGGGAAAAAGAGGATGTGATGAGTGAATGGCCTCAGTTTTTTCAGTAATGATATTAAGCAAAGATCTTAGTTGTTAAGAAAGTGGGGGAGGGGTGCCATGGGAGGCCTGAGGAAGAATGAAAAGGTTTGGCAACATTGGATAGTGACTTGATTGGGGTTTAAAAGATCACTTTGCTGCATTGAGGTCCCATTTGACATTGTGAATGTAACATAGATTTATAGTAGATTCAATCTGAAGAGCTAAAAGATTTTCTTGAGTTCTACTTAATAACTCATGAGTAGAAGGTATGAAGGCAGCAGAGGGTGGGAGTAATCTAAGGTCAGAGCTTGGCAAGGCTGATAAGCAATAGGATAACAGGGCAAGGGACTTCAGTGTAGAAATAAAGTATCGAGTTGAACTAGTTCACAAAGGAGTACAGATTGGGAATAAAGGAGAATGTAAACACTGTAGGCAGGGTATGGTCTGGGAACAAAGTGAGAAATAAGTAGGTGGTTATGATAAGAGCAAAAAATAGGTTTAGAGGTTACAAGATAGAGAAAGAAAATGACAAAAGATTATGATCATATAAAGGAATTTCAGAATTCATGAACTTGGAATTGGTGTACTTATGGATGATAGTAAGATCAACGCTATGACCATCTCTGTGGATAGCTAAGGCAAACTGGAGGAATAAGACATAGGAAATGAGTAAATTGAGGAACTGGGAGGTTAAGATGTTTGAGAGTATATCATTGAGTATGTTGAAATCCCATTGTATGAAAGGAGGAGAGGGAATAGAGAAAAAGCCTGTAAACCAGGAACTGAATGCATTGAGGAGTGAAGGAGAATATCTGATGGTAGTTTTGATAGATAACAGCTGCCAAACATTTGACTCAGTGATAAATTTGGGTTCAATGCACTTTAAAGGAAGACATGTTACTTAGTGATGGTGGTAATAAGAAAGTCTGGAAGCAGAAACATGGAGAGGATAGTATTTTGACTTTCCCTTCACAAGGAAGTGATTGAAGAGTGTGAATGAAAGAATATCTAGTACTAGAAATGGTGACCAGGCATCCAGGGTGTGTTGGTAATCATTTACTAGCCAGTAGCTCATTGTGACAGGGGTTGAGGGAAGCACACAAAACCGCTATCATAAGCTGATTCCAGGATATCTCTGCCAGGGATACAGTTAGAAAGATGTCAGGTTTCGGTGAGAGGCAGGAGAAGGAGAGAAAGAGAAAGAAAAAAATATTAGACACAAGTTTGTTAACTGTGGAGCAGGTATTTTAGAGATCACAGTGGAAAAAGTGGGTGGAGCTGGAAGAGAACATTGGGAGAGTCAGATAAGAGAAATGAGAAGAGAATAAATGAGTACACAATGACAGCCTGAGGTTCAGAATTAGTTGGATAGAGAGAATATAAATGGGATTTAAGAAAATCATGAAACTATGTTGATAAACTCCACAGCAAATTTATGTTACACAAACTTGGGTCCTCAATGAAGCAAGGCAATCAATTTAAAATCTCCTTGCTCAATCCTTTATTCCTCCAACCACTATTGGCAGCACAGTACTATAGGTGGCACAGTGAAAAAAGTGTCAAGCTGGAGTCAGAGAGACTTATCTTCCCAAGTTCAAATATGGCCTCAGACCCTTAATAGTTACATGGTCCTGGGCAAATCACTTGATCCTATTTACCTCAGTCTCCTCATCTATCAAATGAGCCAGAGAAGGAAATGCCAACTCATTCCAGTATCTTTGCCAAGAAAACTCCAAATGGGGTCATAAAGAGTTAGACATAAATGAACAACAACTAACCACTTTTCATCCTTTCTCTATTCTTCATGCAGAGTGGCCTATTGGGCTGGGCCTGACTTAAGTCAGTCCTCTGGTAGTTTAAGTTTGATATTAGAACAAAATAAAATTCTTGTAGATAATTCAACAATTAATGAAAGGTGATTTGCTGAACCATAGAAGAAGGAAAGATATTCTGTAAGGAGAGGCATTGAGAACCCCCTAGGGCAGTGATGAGCAAACTATGGCCCACAGGCCAGATGTGGCCCCTGATATGTTCTCTCTGGCCACACGACATTATTCCTAATCTGATGAATATAATGAGTAGGATACAATACAATGAAACTTGAAAAGAGTTGCGTTAGAAACAGACTGACAGATGAGCATTTCCTTTCCTTTGGCCCCCTCTTTAAAAAGTTTGCCTATCACTGCCCTAGGGTGATTTCACTGTGTGAAGTTTCCAACATGATTAACCAGACAGCATCTGAGACATCCAGCTCCTCAAGGATCTCCTTCAACCTCACCACAACTACCTCACTTTTTTCCCAGACCATCACCATTGCAGTGGCTACATCCTTCTTCCTCCACCATCTGTACTCCTTGGTACAAAAGGTAAAGAAGTAATGTTAATAGACTGATACCTTAGTTCCCCAAGTCAACTGAATATTGATGTCAGTTTCAATATCTTTTGAGGAAAAACTAATCTATCCTGCAGGGAAGGAGGGACTAAGATATTACTCCTAGATATTACAAAGCAAAGTTAAGCCATTTGATGGCGAGGTTCTTAATGTCTTCTAGAGGACTTAAACATGACTTTAGGGTCATTCCTGATCAATCCTGACTTTTGGAATTCAAGAAGCCTGATGTCGATAGCATTAAGGAAGGAAGAGAACATTTTAAGGAGAAACAAAACAAAAACAAATTAACAATGTAGCATTTCCCCAAAGGAGTGACTGAATTTGGAAGAGTCCTAGGAAGGTCTGAGTCCCATGTCTAAACGATCAGGTTTTTGTGGTGGGTGATGTCAAATCTTTTACAGTTCACAGTGGATCTTTCCATGTCAAAAAGGAAGTCATAAGCAAGACAGCACCAGGAAGGTCAAGGCTATAGAAGTATTCCTCCAAAGTTCTTGATTCTCATCAGATTTATTTCCTGTGTAGTTATCGATTCTCATCGCAGGTCAGGGAATTGCCCTGTACCACCATCTCTGTAGTATTTCCTGGCTTGATGGGCAGGACCTCCCTGTCTTTGGGAGCTCCATGTAAGCTGAGGTACAATATGCCTTATGAGAGACTTCTGAGGAACTGTACCCATTAGACACTTTCACTTTCCCCTTGTTCCTTGAGCCCTTCTACACTATGGTGGAACAGAGTTGCTATAAGCCTCAGCCCCATTGAGCTATCCTAATATGGCAGGTCTGACTCTGTCCCACTTGTGCAGAAATTCTGTGGGGGCGTTGTTCTAACCCCATTCTCCTGTGTTCAGTAGGAGCCCTGTGGGTGCTGCTTGCAACTTCTGGAGTCTGACTATATCTTCCTGTGGTTGAGAAAGATTGTTGTTGATCAGTTATGGCTGAAGCTTCATGATCACATTTAGGGTTTTCTTAGCAAAGATACTGGAGTGGTTTGCCATTTCTTTCTTTCTCTAGCTCGTTTTACAGATGAGGAAATAAGCAAACAGGGTTAAATGACTTGCCCAGGGTCACAGAGTTAGTAAGTATCTGAGGTCACATTCGAAGTCAGGTCTTCCTGACTCTATTCACTGTGGCACCTCGTGGAGGAAAGACACAAAGCACTCTTTAAAAACAACAACAAAGCCAGAGAGTCCTCCAGGTCACTACTTGAATTCTGTTTCCCATTTCTGATAGAGTTGAGGAAATGGTCCCGGGTCTGAATTCTGTGTTCTTCAGGTGCCTCTCACTGGAATCTCCAGCCAGAGAGAATTGTAGTTCTTGAGTCAGCGTTCATGGTACGGGGATGATAGTGGAAAGTTTTTAAACTAAAAGAATACCTTTACCTGTCCTCAGTTTAATTAAAGTTTAATTAAAAACAGGATCTGACAGGCAGAAATGGGGTCCAATTCCAAAAATGATTTTCAGTTCCCAGGAAGAATTTAGTATTATCCTTTAAATGCTTCCCCCAGTAGTTTGGGTCAAAGAATTACAACAAAGTCTTTGTGATAAAGTTACAATTTGTCTCTTAAATTATAAATTAAAAAACAAACAAACAAACAAAACTCAAATTGTTTCTACAACACAGGTTTTAGACAATCTTAAAATTGTAGGAATATTTGTTGGTTTGCATATTTTTTCACTGTTAGTATCCTTGAAATAGCTATGTCCTTACACAATTATAGGATTGAGGATTGCTGGTTCAACTACATTGTTATATCTAAAAAGCCATTTAAAGCCAAAGAGTTTATAGAAATATGATCCCTGAAAGCTGGTTGGGGAACAGGAGGCCTTTCATGTATTGGAAAAAATTGTAACGATGGGGGATGACCATTAGCAATACTAAGAATGGCTGAGTTCTTATTTAATTCTTAGGGTTTTTTTCTGAATTTGTCCTCAAATGAGGGGAACATTACTTTCTCCATTCTATTTCATCCCTCTTTTACCCCCAATTCAGGCTCGTGGAGTTGATTTGAAGGTAAACTGAGTTCTGAAGAGATGCTCTGGTGGAACTTGGAAGAGGCTTTAATTACTAACCTGGAAGGCCCAACAAAGGCAGAGTTTAGTACAATTATTTTCAGGGGAGAGTTAGTAAAGACACAGAGAATGCATTGTTCTCTTCTTGCTGAATTGCCACAGGCAGTTTATTCTTTAATCTCCCAGGAGTGGGGTGTGACTTACAGTAAGCAATCACCAAAAGTGCCACCAGAAGCACACAGGCCCATCCAAGCTCACCTTCCTCTGTGCTGCCTATCCCTCACTTTAATGAGCGAGCTCATTATGTGGCCTACCACAATTACAGATGGTGATGAAACACGCCATCCACAACTTGATAGAGAAGTGATAGACTCAGTGCGAAGATTGAGACTTTAAAAAAAGATGACCAATGTGGAAATTTGTTTTTTGTGGGTATAGATGTTTATAGAAGGGGTTTTATTCTTTCTTGGTTTTCTCAATGAAGGAAAGGAGGAGGTGGGAAGGACAGAATGTGGACCTGAAAATAAAATTGAATTATAATTATATAAAATGAAAATTACATTATTATATTACATTATGTTTTATAAAACAAAATATCAATGAACTTATTAGATTTTCATTCTGTAAGACTATACCAATTATTCTGGCCTGGGTCTGACTCAGGCTAGCCCTTCATAGTTTAGGTTCCATTTTGGAATAAAATAATATACTTAAATATTTTAATAGTTAACAAAGGGAGATTGACCTAGAGATAGCAGAGAAGGATATTCTTCAAGGAGAGGCATCGAGAACCCCTTGAGGTGATTCCACTGAGTGAAACTCCCAACAAGATTAACAAGCCGAGCATCTGAGAGCTCTTCCGCCTCCTCAAGGCTGCTTTATACTAAGGTGATGAAGAAGTGATGTCAACAATCTGGGCTCTCCCACTACTGAGCCAAACAAATCTCTGGGAATGACTCAATATCTTTTAAGAAAAAAAAAAAGACAAAACAGCCTAACCTTCATGAGGGAAGAGGCTAGGATAGTGTTCCCATCATAGTCACAAAGTTTAAGATGGGTCCTCTAAAAAGATGTATTGGAAAGGCAAGATGGGAAGCTAGGTGGCTCAATGGAGAGAGAGCCAGGCCCAGAGATGGAAGGTCCTGGGTTCAAATGTGGTCTCAGATACTTCCTAGCTATGTGACCCTGGACAAATCACTTAACCCCCATTGCCTAGCCTTTATTGCTCTTCTGCCTTAGAAGACAGTATTGATTCTAAGATGGAAGGAAAGGGTTAAAAAAGTTTTAAGACTATATAAATGAGAGGAGGCAGCTAGGTGACTCAGTGGATTGAGAGCTAGGCCTAGAGATGGGATATCCTAGGTTCAAATCTGGCCTCAGACACTTCCTAGCTGTGTGACCCTGGGCAAGTCATTTAACCTCCATTGCCTAGCCCTTACCACTCTTCTGCCTTAGAACCAATAAAAAGGATTGATTCTAAGGTGGAAGGTAAGGGTTTTAAGAGAAAAAAAAGAATATAAATGAGATTCAGTGAGATTTCTTCCCCTTATGAGAAATAGAACCTTAGTAATTATTAAGACAGTAACTTAAGTACCATAAGGGATGGTGGTCCTGACAACTCTTTTCTAGTGGGTTGAACTACAAGCCTACATGACTGATCTGTAAGAGATCCTGGAGGATGACATTTTTATTTATATTGATTCTTGGGCAATTTCTGTGGGTTTGGCTGAGTTGTCTGAGGCCTGGAGAGAACAGAATTAGATAATTAAGGATTCTCCACTTTGGGTCAAGATCAATGAAAGAATTTTGATAATACTTCCTAACGCATACTGTTGACTATGGGGCATGTTAGTACCCATCAGAGGCATTTTACACCATCTACTAAACTATGCTCTTAAGAATAGCAGGAATTAAGAATTGGGCCCTTCATCAATCTGGACACGGGGTAGAATGATGTTATTTTGCAATGGGTCAGATGGTCCCTTTAACTGAGGATGTCCCACAATGCTCTTTCTGCCACTCTAATCCTTACCCCACCTCTCAAACATTTTTCTAAAATGAGAAAGTTTGATTTCAGTTTATCATAAAAGTGAAAGTATTTCTGTATGATATATGATTATAAGGACCTTGGAAGGCATGTAGGTAAATCCTTTCATTTTACATATGAGGAAACTGAGGTATTCTTAGGTTAACTGATTGCCTAAGGACACATGGGGGTAGTAGCAGTAGCTTGTGTCATGCAAAGAGCACTGAGTATGGAGTTCGAGGAAAATATTAAAATCTTAGCTTCCTGTGTAAATCTGGAGGAGTTGCTTCTTCTCTTTAGGCCATACTTATAAAATAAGCAGACTTAGACTAACTGATACCCAAGATTTCTTTCAGCTTTAAAATCTATTCTCTTTCCATGGATTCATTTTTAGCTCAAGTTAGGTATGAGAGCTAATATTAAGCCTGACAAATTTTTCTTCAATTTCCTTCTGTTCCCTCAACATCTTAGCCCACTATAGTACTCTTCTATTAATCCCATTTTTGGCAGACAAGGAATCCAGCATAGTGGATAGAGCCCTGGGATGCCACTAGCTAGCCATGAGACCTTGCCATCTTTTATTCTGTTTCTCCTCTCCTGTTAAATGAAGAGATTATACTGATTCCCCTTTAAAGTACTTTTCTACTTTAACTAGTCACAGTTGTTGTTGTTGTTGTGTTGTTGCTGCTGCTGTTGTTGTTGTTGCTGCTGCTGCTGCTCAGTTGTTTCAGTCATGTCTGACTCTTCCTGACCCTAAAAGGGGTCAGGATATTGGCAAAGATATTGGAGAGGTTTGCCATTTCCTTCTCCAGTTCATTTTACAAATGAGGAAACTGAGGCAAACAGGGTAAAGTGACTTGCCCAGTAAATTTAACACATAGTAAATAAGTGTCTGAGATTAGGTTTGAACTCAGGGAGATGAGTCTTCTTGACTTCAAGCCTAACAGTCTATTCACTGTGTCATCTAATGTCTTTCCCCCAAAGGGGAATCATGGTCTTTTTCTTCCACCATTGGAAAAGTTCTATTCCCAAGAGACATATTTTCCAGCTTAGAAGAAAAGATCTAAGTATCCCAAGACGAAGGGTGACAACAAGTCTTGCAGAAGGAATTTCCAGATGGTGCTGTTTTCATATGAGAACCTGATGGGGGGAAAGAGGGGAAGCTGTAGGGCAGGTGAAGAAGCTTTGCATGAACAGACAAATGGAGTCAAACTGTGAGAAATAGGAATGCTCAAAGAACAGAATGATCTAATTTTCTGCCTGACTTGGGGCTAAACCCATTTAAGTTCAAAATGGAGATTATAATGATAATGAATGTTGTATTATTATGGATAATAATAGCTTTTCTTTAACCCCTAATAGTTTACAAAGCACATTTGTACCACTTTTCTCATTTTATCTTTACAACATCCCTGTGAGGTAAGCAGGGGGGATATCATATGTTGTATATTGCAGGTGAGAAAATTGAGAGCCAGAGAACTGATGTTATTCACTCCCAAAGTATACAGGTGTGAGTGACAGAGATGGACCTTCAGTCTGACTCCTAGTCCCATGCTTTGGGGCATGAGAATGACTCTTCAGGTATAAAAATTGGCCCCTCATAGCAATTTCCTAAAAATCAATAAGATGGAAATTTCCTAAACATACATTCAAAGGACATTTCAAAAGAAGAATTAATAGCAGTGAGATATTGAAATATGAAAGATGATCATAATTAAATATTTGAGATAAAGGGAAATGCCAAAAATGGTTTAAATTTTCTAATATGGAAGACTGGTAGAAAGCAGGCACATAATAGGAATTAATAAAAATATTTGTTAGTTATAATTGAATGGGTTCTAGTCCTGAGTCTTCTACTATGTGACTTTAAACAAGTCATTTTTTATTCTAGATTTCTATTTCACAGACTCCCAGAATAAGAAGAGACTTTAAAAGTTGTATGCTTTAGCCGATACTAGACTAAGAATCTCCTCTGAAAAATCCCCATCGAGTAGTTATTTGTCTTAAAATTTTCCAGACATTTACTAGTTGTGTGACCCTAGGCAAATCATTTGGCCCTGTTTGCCTTAGCTCCTCATCTGTAAAATGAACTGGAAAAGGAAATATCAGGCCACTACAATATCTTTGCCAAGAAAATTTCAAATGAGATCATGAAAGTAGGGCATGACTGAAAATGACTGAACAACAAAGATTTCCAATAAGAAGGAAAGCATTCTTTTCTGAAGTCATTCATTCACCTTTTGGATAGGTTTATCTGTGAGGAACTGTTTCCTTAAGGGTCTAAATCTGGCTGCAAGCAACTACTTAACATTGCTCCATCTCATGGAACCAAGTAGAACATAAGGGAGTAAGACTTGACAGCTTCTGAATTCCTTTTCAACTCTAGACCCATGATCTTCTGAAGTCCAATCTCTCTTCCATATGAGAGTTAAAAAAAAAAAAAAAGCAACTCCTATCTTCCATCCTAAAATGAATATAGTGTATTGGTTCCAAGACAGAAAAGCAGTAAAGACTAGACAATGAGGGTTAAGTGACTTGCCTAGGGTAGCACAGCTAAAATGTGTCTGAAACCCAACACTTCCCATCTCTGGGTCTGACTTACAATATAGTGAGTCACTTAGCAGCAGCCCACTAAGCTTCTCTTCTATTAATGCACTGTAAGTTCATATTAACTTTTAGGTTGCCTTTCTACACTATTGACTTATATTAAGTTCCTTAGCTAGCTCAAATCAGATGAGAAGTTGCCTTGTTCTTGTCTTGCTGAGCCTCAGTGATGAATAGCAGAGCTGAGAAGGACCCTAGAGATGATGATCTTAACTTTCTCCTATGTCCATGCAGGTATGTCCAAGAGGAAATTGAATTTTCTTAAAGCATTTCCAAGACCCCAGACTGAAATGTGTTGTTAGTTCAAACCTTCTGACAACCATTCCTTTGCTGAAGGTGGGAGACTAAAGAAAGGCAAATCAAACTCCAAATTTAAAAAGTTTCTCTTTTTTTCACCTTGGATGCCTGGAGCTAGGAAGCAAGTGAAATGTTACTTCGCTGTTCATTTAAACAACACAAAACATCTGGAAGAAACAGGAATGGCTGGTGGATAGAGGCTAGAGCTTGATGAATGACAAGTAATGATTTATAGTAATAAGAGATAAAAATTCTGGAATGTAGCAGTAAGGGACAGAGTGCTGGACCATCTGCCCTGAGCTCTGTCACAAAAAGGGGAATTCATGTCCTAAGAAAAAATGGCACAAGATATTTGTTGCAAATGAAAACAGAAAATGAAAAGAAATTGCAGCTAAATAGAATAATGGCTCATGGGGTCTCCTTGGAAAGGCAAATCAAACCATTGGCAAAGTTGTTTTGCTTAGGTGTCTGAAGGCAACAAGAAATAGCATTGGTGAGATATTTTGTATCTCATATTATATAAGATAAATTGTATCTCATCCAATATCATATTGTAGCACTGATGATAAACATTTATAAAAATATCCCTATAAAGAAAATTATGCTCTATTTGCTGACATCTGTTGTAGAGGGTGACTAAAGAACTTCTACCTATAAAAAAAACCCTTTAAAAGTCATATGTTGAAAATGTCTCAGGATTAAGAAATAAAAGTCAAAAGCTTATAGACAATACAGATTTCTATATATCATGAATATATTCTTCAAGAAGATAGTTTGGAGATATTCTAATTTGTCTAATTTTAACAAGCTATTAGTGCCCTTAAATGGGAAATAGATAGAAGAATAGATATTATTGACAAAACTGCCAGCATTACTTAAGGAAGTTTAACCAGCATAACTCAATTGCCACAACAAAGAGGCCAAAGGAGCCTGGAAATCTCTTCAGTATCAAACATTTTATTTCCTTGCCAAATGGAGAGATATAGTATCCAAGGATAAAGCTGATTTAGATATAGCCGAATATGATTTAGAAGAATGGTGGAAGATTATGGGGAGTATCACCTCATAAAATAAGAAGTAATGGAAGAAAAAGCAAAATCGATTCATCTACTTATCTTTTCAGCACTGAGGCATAGTTCACCTGGGACTGATACAAATTCTCTCCCTCTATAAAATAAGAAGGTAGAGATTATATATATTTAAGGACTCTTCCAACTCTGACATTGCATGTTTTAACATAAACCTTTTAAGCTTTGACAGTTTATGATTCTATTGAAGGAAATCAACCATCAAAGGGTTACTCCCATTGAGGACTGAGGTGTAGCTCCCATAATATGTGGAGGAAATGGGAAAAAGGAATGCATTTTACCAGGGCTTTGGGATTTTGCCAAGTTCCTGGCTTGAGGGTTTTGTTCCTGCCTATTTGGGTTGGTGTTACTAGTAGCTGGGGTCATTTCATCTGGATAACACTCTCAGGGAATTCAACCCTAGTCTCAGAGTCTCAGATGAGTCTTATTCATGTTTATGACATAGATCTTTGTAGCCACTAGGGTCTGAGTCTTGCTAGAAGAGTCTTCCCAAGTTGCTTATACTTATTCTGTTTCCACTGTTGATTATCTTGTCATCTAGTATGAAGGACTTGATTTGTATTTTCTGGCCAGGGACTTTCCCTATACAAGGGCCTGGTTGTTATTTGTAGAACCTAATTTTACTAGCTTTAAACCTGACGTCAAACCTGTTCAAATAGTGCAATAATTTATGTGGAGGGAAAAAGGAAGGAAAAGAAAGTGGTTATCAAAAACACATGAAGTTTATTTCTATCTCTGTGTCATTGCTCAGCCCCAATTCTCAATTGAATCTATTTTTATAGGCATTCTTTGGTGACTCACAGACTAGGAGATATTTTCCTTCACTAATTGTCTACAAAGCAAAATTAACACATTATTAACATAGAGAGACATAATGGAAAGAAGAGCACATTTGGGCTCAGAAAATTTGAGTTCAGTCTCAACTCTGCTACATACTGTATTTTTAATTTTAATTGTGTCTATCTGTTACCCCATTTGGGGTTTTCTTGGCTCAGATACTGGAGTAATTTACCATTTCCTTCTCCAACTCATTTTACAGATGAGGAAACAAGGTTAAGTGACTTGCCCATTGTCATACTTGTCCATGTCTGAGGCTGGATTAGAACTCAAGTCTTTCTGACTCTAGGCCTGGTACTCTATCCACTGCACTATCTCATTTTACCTCTTGTAGATTTAGTTCCCTTATCCTTAAAATGGATATGAAGGAAATATTAGAGCATTAGGTGATCTCTAAGACTCCTTCCAGTTCTAAACCCTATGGTCCTAATGTTCTGGTATCTACCTCATTTCTAAGCAATTTGAGGGCAGAGAAATCTCTTTATGCCTTTGTACTGGCTCTCTCCCATGCCTGAATGATCTACCCCTTTCGCTCTGCCTGTTAATTTCCCTGGAATCTTCAAAACATAGCTTAAATCTCATTTTGCATATAGTTTTTCCTAGTTCTTCCAGCTGCTAGGGACTTTCCTTCGAGATTATCTTCCATTTACACTGTATGCATGTGTCTGTTTTGCATATTCATCTGCTCAGAGCAGTTAATGTTTCAAGTCATCTAGTTGTAGGATTAGTTCTCTGATGGGACAAAATACTATGGACAACCTAGGGAGGCCTTTGGTGTGAGGGATCTAGTATCACCTAAAGAGGACAGTGATTCCATTATAATACTGTAACTTCCAATCCAAATCACTTCAGACTTTCAATACTATGTTGTTTGTGCCTTCTTTTTTGATGACATTAATTTATGAGTGAATAAGTTGATGGTTATCACAATTTCTTCTAAAATGTTTTTTTAACTATTCAGTGAAAGTCCTATGGCTCTTTTCATAAACTTTTTTCATGGTGCCTTCAGAATGATTTTAACTGCTCTAGGTAGAAAGAGTTTATGGCAAGGGCAGCCTGCATTTCCCTGGGTACTGCTGGCATCTACTCTTTCAAGCTCAGTTTCAAGCTCAGGATGAGTCCCATGTCCTTCATGGAGCCTTCTTTAACCACTCTAGCTCCTAGTGAGTTTATTGTTTTCTGAGGTCCCATAACACTTGGTGGTAAATATATATAAAGCATTGAACTTGGAGACTCAGAACTGAGTCTGAATCACACCTCTTTGTCACCTTTGACAGGTCACTCAACCTCCCTGGGCCTCAGTTTCCTCATCTGCTTAATGAGGAGATTTGGCGAGATGACTTTAAGAGTCCTTTCCAGATCTAGATTCATGACTCTATCCTTGAAAGTTGTCCCAGCTAAGTGTTTATGCTCTTTTCTCCTATTGCTCATGTGTATGACTTATTTTATTCTCAGCTAGACTGAATTATGCTTCTTTCTATCCTCTGCAGTTTTTAGTACAAAGATCAAAACATATGTCCAAAGTGCAAGGTATAATTAGTGAATTAATTTTCCAGTTTAGTCCCACAAATGCCTTATGAACTCTGAATTCAAGTGGATCCCTGGGCTAGAAGGAGGCATCATGGAGAAGGAGGCTAGAAGGAGAAATACACCCAAGTTTGTAAGCAGGGTCTTGCCCCAAGAATGGGAGATTCAAACTCCATTCAATCCAGAAGTAAGAAAATAATTTTATTTGAAGAATAAGAGGTTTTTAAGATAGTATAATAGTCTAGGCTGGTGGAATGACCTTAGGACTGGTAAAGTAATCTGGAAAAAGGTAGAAAATAAGCCCCTGTGGTAGAGTAGCCCCTTGAGTTGATGGAGTAGCTCCAGGGCCCTGGTTTTATAGAGTAGCCCTGGAGCTGATAGAGCCCCAGGGCCTTGGGGAAATGGAATAGCCCCATAATCCTGGGCTGATGGAATAGCCCTGAAGCTAATGGAATGGCCTGGGAGCTGGTAAAGCAGTCCTCCTGTGTGAATTGGGGTTTGCATATTTATTGAGGGCTCTGTCCAGCCAGAGCCCTTTTTTCACATGTCTCATGTTTCCCACCATTGTCCCCTTGTCATCCTTTGTCAGTGTGAGGGTGGTTTCTCTACCTTTCTGGAATGCTTTCATCAAAGAGAGAACATAACACAACTAAGGCAAATACAGAACAATACAAGTGGCTGATAATACAACCTAACATTTCAGAACTAAGGTAAATACAGATAGAATAGCAAGAAGCTGTGGCACAGAGCAGCCTGACAAGTTCAAAACTAATGTACATAACAGTATAGTTCCAGTAACAATACAGAATGGTTAACTGATTAATAATACAGATTCTACAGTTTATGCATAATTGGTGCTAACTGGTAAGAAATACAAGATTTCAGAGTATGAGAATCCTGCTTTCATTACTACCCATTACTGCCCACTATCCATCTCCATTATTCCCTCCTCTTAAAAACCTAAAAATCAAGAAATCTGGGGAGAAAGGGCAAAAGCCTCAGTTTCTGTGACTTCTTCAGGTTGATTTGGGACTTTGCACTGGCCCTAGTCCAGTTGTCAAGAAGGATCTATAGACTTGATCCAGGGGGTAGAGAGTGGTTTGGGGCAGGATGGCAATGTGTGTAATTAGGATTTGCTCCACAAGGACTCTCTCTCTCCCAGTTATGTTTAACTAATGTAGGGAAGATATAAGTTTTGTGTAGCTCCATCCTTGTCCTCTGTTCCAGGGAACGTGGCTGGTAGAGGTTGAGTGAATGCCAGGCAGGAGAATTTTACCCACGTGGTCATACTTAAGTTTTGTACTTTGTTCTTTTATTTCTTCTATTTTGAATGATTATTAATAACTCTTATAAAATATAATACTTGGAGTTATTGGATATTAATTTAAATCTTATATTGTTGGTGACCAGAAGTCTAGAGTTTAGGATCCTTGCTCCTCTCTAAGTTGTACAGTACATTTTTTAATAGACAAAGAGATTAGTTTTAAAAAGCCTCTGCTGCCCTTGCTGCTCCTCCTTTTCCTCCTGCCACTGCTGTTTCTGCTGCCACAGCGAGCCTGCCACCGCTTCTCTTAAGCACACTGACTGGAGGTCCTTGCAAGCCATTTTCTGTGCAGAGAGTGAGGTACAAATTCCCCTTTCTGTTACATTGCTAATACCTAGTGCTTGCTGCTGCCTTAGAAATCTGAGTGTTTCTCTTAGGCAACAATTAGCTTCCTCAGGGCTTTCACCTGGGGGGCAAGGTTCCACCCTCTTAACTCCCTGCCCACATAGCTGGGGAAAGCAATCAAGGGGAGCAACAGTCCCCTGCCCATGTGGAAGTGGAAGCAAGCGACTCCCTGGCTTTTTTACCACTGGGTGGGGGGTGGGGATGGGGGGGAGGAGGGGGGAGATGGGAAGGAAGGTTACTCTTCCAAACCTCTTAACTTTACTCCTAGCCAGTACATACTAGGGTAATGCCATCTCTGGACAGGAAGTAGAATTGCAAGTATGGTCAATTCCCTGCCTATCTCAAACAGTTTTTGTTCCCAGAGAGCATTACCAACCTCGCACAGCTCAAAGTTTTTGGATGTCTTTTCTGACTACTGTCCCTGGATGCACTTGTTCTTGCTGTTACCTTGAGTAATCTCAAGATTCAGAAGGGAGATTCATTCCCCTTACTATCTAAGCATGCCCAGCCTCTGCAACACATCCAATATGGGATTCATCTACCCTATACTCAATGCGGAAATCTACCCTGTATGAGGAACTCCAGAAGTGTCACCAAAGAAATCTAGAAGGATGATGATACCTGGGAGGGGAAGGAACCTTAAAGAGTCTGGAGGTGAAGTTTAAGCCTTTTCAGACTCCATTTGCCTCATTGATATTAACTGTTTCAGTTTGTTCCCCTCCAAATAGTGAAGAAGTCTCTATAACACAGCTATTGGAATTAGAGAAAAGGACTCTTGAATTCATTGCTCACATCCTATCACATATATTGTATTTGCTGATTTTTTGCTTTAAGATATGATTTTGTTTTTTAAGTTCACATATTAATCTAATCTAATATCTTCTGTTACACTATGTCATTTTCAGCTACTGTGTTTTGGCCATTAGCAATATGTTCTGTCACATTGTCTTTATTTGTACCCTTCCTCTATGACTAGACTGAAGAAAATGCCATTATAAAAATACATAAACAACTTGGACAAAGCCTTTTCCATGGCAAAACCATAGGTCCTTATGGATGTTGGGATTGTCACCAGATCCGTTGAGGTCACATGTTGCCTAAAAGTCCTTTTATTTCTTTTTGCCTTTGTTAATTGTCACATAGATGATGATGATGATGATGGATGGATGGACTCCATCAAATTGCTTACAACCAGTATACCACCCTTGGAGAATTTAATGATCTAAAAATCTCAATTGATTTTAAGGGGTCTTCAGAAGTGATTTTCAGATATCTAGTAGCACCACTACCTCTGACTGATCATTTGCCTACCTTTGAGTTGTTTGTAACAAGAATTAAGGGTCCATTAAGTAGTTGAAGTGACGTGCAATAGCACTATTTTATTCCCCACCTCCACATTTATTAAAAATATAATGAGACATCAGAAGTGATTTTCACTATTGTATTCCTTGCCTCCACATTGCAAGGATGAGACATATAAATACATGCCTTATATGGCTATTACAGTCTCATACCAAATAAGAGAGGTTTCCCAAGGGGCTGTGATGGGTTATAATCTCAACTTCGAGGTGGGAAGATTTTCCCAAGGGACTTTGTAACCCCTGGATGGCTCCTGGAGGGGGAATTTTCTCATGGAGCCTAGTAGCTCCTGGTTTTTATATTTGTAACTCTTCAGCTTATTCTACCCTTCCACCAGAATGATCTAGATTGTTGGTGACAGTTTAGACCCAAAAGGTTTTTATCAGCAGTACAGAGGATTTTTTTTCTGGTTTCTCCTGCCAAATTTTGGAATGATGGCAGTAATAGATTTTGTTAGAAATATCTTCACCAAGGTAGAAAGATTGGCTAGATCTGGAGACTTGTGACAAGTATCCATGAGCTCATAGGTTTTTTTTAAATATCACACAGCAAGTGGCTATATATTATGGTAAGTTTGTTTGCTATTGTCATTAACTGGGCTCTTATGATTTGGGGGGATTTTGGTATTTCTTTGAATGTGCATTGGCTGGTGTACTACTGTTTTTTTTTTAACCCTTAACTTCTGTGTATTGGCTCATAGGTGGAAGAGTGGTAAGGGTGGGCAATAGGGGTCAAGTGACTTGCCCAGGGTTCACACAGCTGGGAAGTGTCTGAGGCCATCTTTGAACCTAGGACCTCCTGTCTCTAGGCTTGACTCTCAATCCACTGAGCTACCCAGCTGCCCCATGTACTACTGTTTTAAAAAGCTGTTACTTTGTGAAAAATCATGTGTACTCACACTGTGTCTCACAGCAAGTTAAAAAGGAAATCAATCTCATTTTTGGGTGAGAAACCTTTATATTGTGCCTCTACTTGATAGATACCTTTTTGTGGAATGTGAACTACATATTTTTGATTTTTTAAAATTGTATTATTGTTTTTCCTTGTATATGCAATATAGTATTTGTTTTCTTTTTTCTCTCATTTTTTTTGTACTTGAAGCACATGTTACCAGTATAAATGGTTTTTTTAGTTTGCACTAAGATGAGTTTAAAAATATCCATTAGCCCTAATATCAATATATACACAAAAGTTTTAGACTATGGAAACCTGCTATTGACTGTCAAATATTATAGTGATTGTGTCTGATTGGAGGAGAAGGGATCACAAACAAGCCACTGCACAGTGCCAAAGAGCACAAAGTTAATCTGCGCAGTGCCTAGGAGCATAAGGTCAAGGAGACTAACCAATCCTGGTGGGATTGATGAGATTCTGCACCAAGACAGGTGACTTGAACTTATTTTGGGGGTTCAAGGAAGCAGCTGTTTGAAAACATCAGATGCAGGATTCCCTCATGCCAGATCCAGACTTCTACCAAGTAGAAGTTTGGCTGCCATTTTGGCTCCACTGTCCCTGAGAACACAGGTAAAATCAGACCAGGGAATATTTCCCTTCTGCTTCAAAATCTAGTCCCATTTGTATGGAAATTTTCTGTAGTCCTGGCTGCTGATTGGATAAGTGCATAATTTCTACTACAGGCTTGGGGGACATAAATCATTTTAATCAGGACCTGATTCAAGGACCTGTTTTGGGCTTATTCTTCCTTACTTTGAATTTTTTCCCATTTATTTGGTTTTTTTAATGTTTTTGATTTTCTTTTGACAATTGATTCACATACCTCATAACTCGGCCATGTACCCCAGGGTGATCTGTGTGTTGGTCAACACACTCCTCATGGGGGGATTGTATTATTGTCATAGAATTCTAGATTTATAAAAATTTTTCATGTTTGAGAGTAATTTTAGGATAAGAAACTTGCTACCTTCCCAAATCAAGAAAGTGAACTGTTTGGAGAAGCCATAAAGAAGTCTGCAGAAACTACATATTGCATCAAAAGATCCAGAATGAACTTTGGGGTCTAGTGAATTGAACAGGGGAGGGGAGGGTTTGAATGCATTTATTTTTAATGTAAACTCTTTTGCCAAAGGGGGCTTCCCCCTAATTGGCTTTTTGTCAATGCACCTAGCAATCGCTGATTTTGTTCTCTTTCTCTTTTATTTCTCTCTTATCCCCAAATTATCATAATTTCCCCTTAGAAAGTGAAATATTGTATGTACCTCTAGTTAAAAATGTTTAGAGAAACAAGTTGGTTATGTGTACTGATTCATTGGGGAAATTAGGCATGTAAATCTGGGAGATTTCTAGGTACTTGTTTCCCAATGGAATCACAGGGGGGATTGTGCAATTAGGATTTGCTTCCCAGGGACTCTCTCTCCCAGCATCCCAGTTATGTATCCATGTTACATAACTAATGTAGGGAAGATAAAAGTTTTTGTGTAGTACTGCCCCTGCTCTCAGTCCCCAGGGAAGGCAGCTGGTGGAGGTTGGGTGAGTGCCAGGCAGGAGAATTTTACTCATGTGATCATACTTAAGTTTTTTACTTTGTTCTTTTATTTCTTCTACTTCAAGTGATTATTAATAAATCTTATAAAATATAAGACTTGGAGTTATTGGATATTAATTTAAATTTTACAAATGGATGTTATCATCTGAAATCTCATAGAATATAATCAAGAAAAAAAACAAAAATAGTGAGAGTTTTAGAAGACAGGGACCAAAAATTAGGAGGAGGAATATTATCAATGAGGAAATTTGGAAGGAGTCCAAGATGGAAAATAAACAGGAGCTCCATGGGAATCCCAAGATTGTAGGCATCTGTTCCTTTGGACTTGTAGTGGGTGCTCACAAGGTGAAATGGATTCCATAACCTGTAGAAAACTTTAACAGTATGGATTAAACTTGCCCCATCCTTCCTGATGAACAGACAATTAGTGAATTTCTGACCTTTTTTGTTCAACCTTGTTTTTGTTAGGAAAATTGTGTGTGTTACTAATCCCCCTTCTGTGACTAGTATAGGCAGAAGAGAGATAAAGACAAAATATTAGGCCAGTTGAGGTGGATTTTGGCCTAAGGTGTCACTGTCCTGATCTTAAGTCTCTTGTTTATCCTTTGAACTTATAACAGAAGAAATTAGTTCCCTGATACAGTAATGCAGAAAGCAAAGATAATGGTGACTCTTCAGGAATAGAATGCACCTTGCTCTGAGGTCTGAGACTGTGCTATTACTCCACTTGGGGGCACAGAGTCATAATAAAAGCAAGTAACAACATAAATTAACATCAAGGTTCTTTGCATTTTAGTAGGTTACCCCCAATGTCAACAAAACTTCATTTCCAATCTCATATGTCCTGAGCAGTTATCTGAGTTCCAAAAACTATCTTTTCTCTAAGTCAGGGATAGGTTTTTTCTTTAGTAGAAGCTTCTTTGGTTCCAAGTTGCTTGTAGAGATTCTTTAGATGTTCCTGCTAAAATCTTTTAGAAAGCAGATCTCAATATAGATTAGTATAGCTCTTATGAACACATAAGTAACAACATTCTTGTAGATAGATTTCTTCACCCTGGGTTCAGTTATTACACAAATGAGTTAACTTACAAGAGATTAATTATACTCTAATTAAAACAAAAACTTGGAATGGGTTACAGATACACGTAAGTAGTAGAAAATAGCTTAAAATGTTTAGCTTCAAAACATGCACACCTTTTACCTTCACATTCTTTGCTTAAAGTTGCTTACAACTCTCTTAACTCTTAATATTCTTACTTGCTTCATAATCCAAATAAACTTTGATAAATGTTCCATCTTAAAATGACAAACTTAAAAGTTTCTCTTTTACTGTGAAAAATCTTAGTGCTTAATTGCTTCTTACTCACTTGTTGGTTGCTTGCTGATCTCAAAACAAACTTTTCACTCTCTGCTGATCATAGAGCTTGTTTGGTGCTAGATTAATAGCTTTGACTACATTTCTGACCGGCAGATTGATTGTTTTACTGGAGAGGTTTGAATTTTTCAAACAGCAATCCTCAGAATGTCACAATTTGCAAACAGGAGCTGGCTAGATAGTTGCTTGCTGATAACAACAATATACACAGCAAATATAGAGTTCTGATGCCATATTCAGACTGAAAACTTTCTTAAGTTTGGCACAGTTAAAAATTAAGATGTTACTTCCAAAGCAATATAGACGCACATTCTCATTAAGAGATGGACACAACTTAGAAAATCCAATTGAGAAATCAAATATTTCTCTTTGCCAGATGATTAGCTGCCAGTTATTTTGTTTGTCCAGTATTTTTCAATGTGTCCCCTCCCAGCACTGAAAAAGAGGAAAGAGGATATACAGACACTTTTACTTCCATTCTACAAAGATAAACTAAAACATAGACCAGAAACACTTAATATGCTTGAAACAGCTACTTTCTGCCAAGTCCTACCTGCCTGAATTATTACATCTTATAAAAAAGTTTTAATGGCTATTTCCATAGGCTGAAACAAACTTGCACACAGCCACATTGCAATACATGCATTCTAATTTTGAAATGAATACAATTTAGAAAATCCAATTGAGAACTTAGAACATGTGATTCCAAATCTACAGGGTAGAGGCAAAGTCTTTAAGCAGCCCTGCTGTCAACCCTTTATCCCTACTACTTGAGGGTGACTAGGTTTTGTGGGACCAAAGATCAGAGAAAGACGAAGTAGCCTCCCCCCCCACCCCATCAACAGGGAAACTTATGTTGTCAATACTCCTTTCACAAAGTGCTATTTGAGGGATTAGTTAGGTGGCTCAGTAAATAGAATCAGGCCTGAAGACAAGAAGCCCTGGGCTCAAATCTGGCCTTAGACACTTCCTAGCTGTGTGACCCTGAGCAACTCACTTAACCTCCGTTGCCTAGTCCAGTGATGGGCAAACTAAGGCCTGCGGGCCAGATGCAGCCCCTTGAAATGTTCTATCAGGCCCTGTGACATTATTCCTAATCTGACAAATATAATAAGTAGGATACAATACAATGAAACTTTGAAAGAGTTGCCTTAGAAACAGACAGCTGAGCATTTCCTTTCCTTTGGCCCCCTCTTTAAAAAGTTTGCCCATCACTGGTAGACCTTACTGCTCTTCTGCATTGGAACCAAAACACAGTATTGATTCTAAGATGGAAGGTCAGAGTTTTTTTTTTTAAATGCTATTTGGTAACTATAAGAAAATGAGGAATGGAATTGCTAGAATCCAGCTAGTTTTGCTATAGCATAAGATCACAATCATGGCAACCTGATCTGTCTTGTTATTTAACTAATACAAAACAGAGAGTATTATTCCATCTGCTTGACCTCATTCCATCCACAGCAGGAAGAAGGGCAGTACCTGGCCTATAAAGTGTCTATATCGTTGTCTTTTCATCAAGGTTCAGAAAATGCTTTTCTCTCAGCTTGTATAAATCTGGTTTAACATCTTTCTTCATGCCAAGGACCTGAGCGATGTTTATAACTTTCAGCAACTATCACTATTTGGGAATGGAATAATTTTAATTTTTTCCTGTAAAACAAAAACAGCTCCAAAATAGCAAGAGATAGTCAGACAATTTGGCCATCCCTGACTCTCTGGACTATGCAACCATGGCCCAGTCCTTTTTCTTATACACTACTTTTCCCAATGATGTTATTGTTGTCTCTGTCTTTTGTTTTCGAAAGACAGTGATGAGTTCTTCCTGGGACCTCTGATTTGGGGAATGGCCCTAGATTAGACATTCTTTATTCTCTGGACTTTGCTACCATGCCCCAACCCAGGTACCTTCTCTGTCCTCTTCCCTGTTCAGTTCCCTTTCATGAGTTACCTTCTCTTATTAGAATGTAACCATTTTGAGGGTAGGACCTGTCTTTTTGCTTATAATTAGCACTTAGCATAGTACCTGGTGAATAGTAAGTGATTAATAAATTTTTGTTCACTGTTGACTATGACTAAATCCCCCAACAGTCAAAATTACAACACTTAAAACTGTCTTCCTCTAAGTACTATTGTGAGAACAGTATCTGGTCAAGTTTGGGGTACTCTAGAAATATGGGCTATTGTGCAGCTAGTAGCATAGTGGATAGAGTACTGGACTTGCTGTCAAGAAGACCCAGATTCAAATTCTACCTCACACACTATTCAACCCTAGTCAGATAAGTTACTTAAGCACTCTGTACCTCATTTTTCTCATTTATAAAATGAAGTTTGTGGCCTTAATGGCCAGTTTTAAATTTATGATTTTCTAGTCTTAAATCTATGATTCTATGGTTCTTTAATATTAGTATAACCTCTGAAGCTTAAATATAATAACTAGTATTTTTGTAACACTTCAAGGTTTATAAAACACTTTACATACGTTAACTAATTTGATCCTCACAGCCCTATGAGGTAAATGTTATTATCCTATCCCCAATAATTTTACAGTTAGGGAAACCAAGGCACAGAGAGATTAAGTGTCTTTCCCCAATATTACACAGTTAATCAGTGTCTGAAGAAAGATTCAAATTCAGGTCTTGTAGCCTCTGAATCTTATAGCCTATCCAATGTACTACTTGTTGCCCAGAAGATAGTATAAAAAAGCAAAAGATGAAATGACTGAAAGGTTTGATCTTCTGATCAAATTGATTGCTAATTGCCTAACAAATTGGGACCAAGGCCCTTCCTCAGTTTAGGGCTGGACCCCAAATACTGATAAAGACAGACTTTTTATAGAGTAAGAACAATCAAATAGAACCAATTAGTTAAAAAGAAACAATCCTCCCCTATATGTGTAAACAATCAAAGTTGCAAAGAAAACAATAACTTATTCATCAGCACAGGGCCAGTTTTTCAATATGACAGATGGATTGCTCGACTCGTACAATTATGAGAAAGCTCCTTTCATCAGTCTTAGGATCAGACTGTGTTTCTGGTCAGCATAACCTAGGTCCTTCGTTAAAGGTTTCTGAATAACAGATACAAGAGGTCCAGTTTCCCAGTCATGCAGGGCTTGGTTGAAACAATGCAATAGTTATTTCTCAGTTCCCACCACTGAATAAACTTTTCTCACAAGACATAATTTGGACTAGACCCATAATTGGATAGAAAGGGAACTAAACTAGCTCCAGAATTGAGTCACAAGATGTAGACAGTGTGGTTTGCTTAGTTCCCACAATTAACCACTTACTCTCCTAATCCCCTCTATAATTTTCTCATGATAAAGAAAATGAAGGAGTAAAATGACGTGACAAGGTCACCCAGATAGTAAATTGTCAAGCCGAGATTTGAATTTAGGTACTCTAGATCCAGACTAGTATGCTTTCTACTGCACCATCAGATCTTTTAGCTGGGACCTTGGAGTGATCAAGGCCTAGGCTAATTCAACACCAACAACTAGAGTGCTGGACTTGGTGTCAAGAAGAACTGAATTGGACCAGATAGGGACCAAGAACATTTATATACCAGGGTGAAATTAATTCTGATATCACAATAAATATTTTTTAACTTTCCTAAACTTTTTGCCATCCATCACTTCATGATAAACTTTAGAGGTATTTATCCTCCATTTCTTCATCTCTAATAAGAAGGAGTTTGGACTGGTTGAGCCCTAAGCTCCCTTCTATTTCTAAGTCCTGTGATCTAGGTGTAGAGGCTTGCCCAGCATCACAGAGCTGGTTGTTGTTTTCAAACTTGTCCAACTTTTCGTGATCCCATTTAGGGTTTATTTGACAAAGATATTGAAGTGATTTGTCATATTCTTCTCCAGCTCATTTGACAAGAATGGAGACAAGCAGGGCTAAGTGTCTTCCAGAGTCACACAACTGTTACATGCCTGAGACCAGATTTGAACTCAGGAAGATGAGTCTTTTTGACTCAAAGTCTTGTGCTCTATTCACTTCACTACCTATCTGCTCAAGAGGACATGCTACTATTATAGAAACACTGAGGTCTAATCAGAATTCTATATTTCTCTTTCTCTCTACTGAAAAAGTGAATTCATTGAAAACCAAGAGATTCGTGTCTCTATCTAAAAAAATTCCCCATGAAATTATTGGCATCACCAGCAGATAATAATATTTACTATAGTCTTTAGTCATTATCCATGTCAACTCAGATCATAAGAAGAGCTAACATGTATTTAACACTTTCTATGTGCCAGGTACTGTGCTAAGCCCTTTACAATTATTACCTCATTTGATCCTCACAACCTTAGAGGATAGGTGCTGCTGTTATCCCCACTTTACAGAGGAGGAAACTAAGAAAAACTAAGGATAAGTGACTTGCCCAGGGTCACATAATCTAAGGTAGGATTTGAACTCAGGTTTTCCAGACTTAGTACTCTATCCACTGCTCCACCATGGAGAGTATGATCTAGCCACATATCATTTGATGTCCAAAATGCCTTAGAAGCCCAAGAATGTTATGGTCTCTAAATTTTTCTAGAGAAAATTTCCTCCATTTTCATAGAAAGCTTCAAGGAAATGATCTTAAGTTTCAAAATGAAAGACAATAGAAATATTTTTCATTTGCTCAACTCTATCAGCTTCACTTATTATTGGAAAGTGTTTGAGGATCAGTTGTCTCATACACTGAAAGGCTGTTATGATGTTCATTGAATTGGGGGCCATCAGATGTAGCAACAGGAATAAGGGTAGATATGTGCTAAGATAGAGGAGTCTCAGATGGTGAAAGTAAGAGAGGTCAGGCAGTTCAGGAAAATCAGGAGAGCTGAACAAAGGAAATCCATTGAGTAAAGAGGGGCAAAAAAATTTTTTTAACATATTAGCTTGTCCCCATTAAGAATAGTATTCTTATATCCCTGAACTCATTTAGAACCTCAGGCCATCAAGAAACAATTAATCAATCAATAATTATTTATTAAGCAACCTACTATGTGCTAGGCACTAAGGATATAAAGTCAGAAGTGAAATAATTCCTACCCTCAAAGAACTTACAGTTTATTGGGATAGAAGGAATATGTCTAGAGAAGGAACTGTTGGAGTTGGATGAATGCAGATCAAAGCATACTATCTTTCATATCATTGTATTTATGGTTTTATTTTGGAGTTTTTGGTTTTGTATCAGTGTGCTCCTACAGCAATGACTAACATGGAGGTGTTTTCACACGAAAATAAAAATAAAATTAAAAAAATAAAATGAATGTATCTAGTTATATACAAAAGTAAATGCAAGGCAACTTTTTTTGGAGGGCAGCTAGGTGGCATAGTGGATAGAGTGCCAGGCCTAGAGCCAGGAAGACTCAAACACTAGTTGTACGACCCTTGGCAAGTCTTTTAACCTTGTTTGCCTCAATTTCCTCATCAGTAAAATGAACTGGAGAAGGAAATGGCAAACTACTCCAGTATCTTTGCCAAGAAAAACCCAAATGGGGACACAAAGAGTTGGACACAACTGAAAAATGACTGAACAACAGCAAAAACAAGCGTTTTTGAGGGGAATCAGGAAAGGCTTCAAATAGATGTTGTCACGTGAGCTGAGCCTTGAAGTACATTAGGGATTCTAAGAGTTTGGAGGTGAAAGGAATGGGTATATCAGGCGGAGGAGGCAGTAAAAGCATGGAGATAGAGGATGAAGCATTATGTAAGAGGGTCAATTTGGCTGGACTACAGAATGCATTATGTAACAATATTGTAAATACGTACTGGGGAATGTTGTAGAGGACTTTACAGTCAAACAGAGGATTTTATATTTGATTGTATAAGTAATAGGGAGACAATGGCATCTGTTGAGGAGAGGGAGGTCATGATAAGACCTCTGCTTCAGGAAAACCACTTTGACAGTAGTGTGGAGAATAGATTGGAATGGGGAGAGACTTATAATGGGGAGATCAATTAGAAAACATTTTCAGTAGTCCAGGTAAGAAGTAATAAGGTCCTGAACTGGGGCAGTGGCTGAAAATGGGAAAAGGGGGGATGTATGCAAGAGGTGTTGTGACAAGATTTGGTGACTGAGTAGATATGTGGTGTTGGTGACAGAAGAGGCAGATGTCACTAACATAGCAAGCCTTGGTGATTAGAAGAATGGTTATAGGCTTGACAGTAGCAGAGAAGTTCTGAATAGAGGTGGATTTAGGGAGGAAAGTTAATGAGTTTTGTTTTGGACAAGTTAAGTTCGAGATACTTGTGCTACATTCAGTTCCAAATAGTTGTTCATTTATTTGATTCTTCATGATCCATTTGGAGTTTTCTTGGCAAAGATATTGGAGTTGTTTGCCATTTCCTTCTCTGACACGTTTTACAGATAAGGCACTAAAACAGACAGGGTTAAGAGACTTGTCCAAGGTCACATAGTAAATATCTGAGCCTGGATTTGAGCTCAGGAAGAGTCTTCTTGACTCCAGGCCCGGCATTCTATCCTCTGAGACACCCAGCTGCTTCTAATATACAGGACTAGAATTTAGGAGATAGACCAGATTTAGTTTTATAGATCTTAGTCATTTACATGGAGATGATGGGCACATCAGGCAGCACAGGTGGCACCTATGTGACCCTGAACAAGTCACTTAACCCTGTTTGCTTCATTTTCCTTATCAGGAAAAGGATGAAGTTGTCCTGGAGAAGGGAATGGCAAACCACTCCAGTATTTTTGTCAAGAAAACCCTAAATGGGGGGAGGGCGGGAGGGAGCTGGGTAGCTCAGTGTATTGAGAGCCAGGCCTAGAGACGGGAGGTCCTAGGTTTAAATCTGGCCTCAAACACTTCCCAGCTGGGTGACCCTGGGCAAGTCACTTAACCCCCATTGCCTAGCCATTACAACTCTTCTGCCTTGGAACCAATATATACAGTAATGACTCCAAGATGTAAGGTAAGGGTTTTAAGGAAAGAAAAGAAAAAGAAATAATAGGAATGGGGGGCATATGGGTGGCTCAGTGGATTGAGAGTCAGGCCTAGAAATGGGATGTCCTGGGTTCAAATCTGACCTCAGACACTTCCCAAGTCACTTAACCCCCATTGCCTAGCCCTTACCACTTTTCTGCCTTGGAGCCAATACAGAGTATTGACTCCAAGAATGGGGGGGGGGAGGAAGAAAGAAAACCCTAAAAGGGGTGAGATTCAGATTACTGAAAACAACAATATAAAAACAATAATCAAACATAAAGAAGTTAGATGAGGTCACTAAAAGAGCCTTGAGGGGAACCCACAGTTAGTGGGCATGACACGGATGATTACCAACAAAGGAAGTGGTCATGTCCAATCTCTGCTTATGCTGAATAAGCATAAGTCTCTCATGGGCAGGTCTTTGAGAAAAGAGTAAAGACTACCTCTAGTCAGAGGTGAAATAAAAAATAACTATGGTTAGGTGGATTTGCTAGATACTTAGATGGCACAATCCTTAGGGCCAGTTATCAGAAGTCCTCAGGTTTGGGAAGGCTTCCAAGAAGAAACTGACAAGTTACCCCACTGATGTAACACAGGGTTTATTTAAACTAGGACAGATAGGGGAAGGGGGTTGGGATTATCTAACTGGATATGAAAACTAATTCCTCCCACCAAAATCCAATAGATTTGAATAGATGTTAACTACACTGAATCTCTACCTACAGATCCCAACTAACTGTACTATCTCCTTAATCAGAACCCCACCCCCTCCCTTTGCTAGTACTCAGAGTAAGGGAAGTCTGGAAGATACACAGATCCACTGGGTCAAAAGGGAGATGTCTCACAGACAGTTGTCCTCTGGAGTTTGGCAGGAATCCTGTAGGAATCACCGCAGTAGCAGGAGCACACAAGAACAGACATAGATTCAACAAGAAGGGGAGTACTGGTTTAAGTCACACAGTCCAACTGTGGAGTTTAAAAACCAATCTCAACCACTTCCCAGAAGGTAAAAGTCTTGTAGGAAAAGTCCACACACACAAAGTGTCTTCTTCCAGAGAGCAAAGTCCAGCCAACTCTCCCAGCAGAGTCACTGTCGCCAGGGTTCTGGAATTCTAACTCTGCCTCTGCTTTGGCACTTCCTGCTTTCTCTATGATTTCCCTATAACAGAGGACTAGACAAATTTTGAGGCTAGTCGTTGGTAGAATGGAATATTCAAGGTAGGAAATGTGGTAGATTGGTGACTGCCTTAAGTTGTGCACATAACTAGAAGAGGTTTAAGGACAAGAAAATTGGGGAGTTTCCTGTGTTTATGGCTGTATAGTACTGGTCCTCCTTCCTTTCCGGAAAAGCAAGGTCATTTCTTTATATACCACAAAGCAGATTCACTCTGAAGAACAATCTGGATGAAAAAATAAAGATTCATACCCTATAGTAGGCCACTACTATATTAACACAGTCGCACCTTGGAATTATGAACTCCACTAAGTCAGAATCTGTGCCAATTGATCAGACTGTCAAAAGTTTACCTTTAAGTTATCTATGAAAAATGGGAAAAAGAGATTCAAACTAGGAATTCTTAATCTTGGGTCATGAATTTGCTTTTGTTTTAATACTTTAAAGGCATCTCAATATAATCGTTTTCTTTTGTACTCCTAAGTATTTTATTTTATTTATTTAAAAAACATTTAGAGAAGGTTCCATGATATAAAAAAAGGTCAAGAAAGGTCCTGCTTTGGGTCAAATAATAATGTGAAGGGAATTCAATAGAGAGGAATATTATTTCTTTTCCCCAAAAGAGCAAACTATATTTAAGCATTCTTTAAAAGCCATTTAGCAGGCAAATTTACATATAAAGAGAGCCCAAATTGCAAAGGAGTGCTATCTAGTCCTAGAGGACCTCCACCTGTAAGTGTTTAGAAGTAGTCAGTTCATGTTATCAATTATGCTTAAAAGTCACAAAGTTTCATTTGTTTTAAAAATAATGATGACTTCAAAGGCAATTCTCACATGAAGAAACTAAAACTATCTATAATCATATGAAAAAAATGCTCCAAATCACCATTGATTAGAGAAATGCCAATTAAAACAACTCTGAGGTACCCTTTCATACCTATCATATTGGCTAATATAACAAAAAAAAAAGGAAAAAGACAAATTGATGAAATTGTGAACTCCATTCTGGAGGTCTATTTGGAACCACCTAAAAGGACTATAAAACTGTGCATACACTTTGACCCAGCAATACTGCTACTAGATCTGTATCCCAGAGAGATCAAAGAAAGGGGAAAAGGACCTGTTTGAAGAAAAATATTAATAGCAGCTCTTTCTGTGGAAACCGAGGGGATGTTCATCAATTGGGGAAGGGATGAACAAGTTGAGAATATGAGTGTAATGGAATTCTATTGTGCCACATGAAATGAAGAACAGGATAGTTTTAGAAAAAACTTGGAAAGACTTATATGAAATGATGCAAAGTGAAGTGAGAAGAATCAGAACAGTGTTTACAGTAACTGCAATATTATACAATGATCAACTATCAATGTCTTAACTATGATCAGCAATGCAAGGATCCAAGACAATTCTCAAGGAGGAAAGGTGGGGAGAGATGGAGGGAGATAATTTGGATTGCAAAATATCAGAAAACAAATGTTAAAAATTGTTTCTACATGTAATGGGGGGGGGGGGGAATATAATAAAATATTACTGGGAAAAATAATGATGACAATGCTATATTAATTTAGTCAGTCCAAGTTGCTGACCTATTATATACATAGTTTGTTAAATGAAATGAATAAATAAATGGGTTCCCAACATTAAAAGAAGTATATCAGAGGATGCTAGTACAAAGATGAATTGAAACACAATTGCAAAGGGAATGCTAGTCATAGTGCAAATGTCAAGTAAAAAGACCTCTTCAGCCAAGTCCTCTACCTTAGTTTTCTAAATTTGTACTCAAGAGCTTTCCATTTTTCGGCTCATTCTTATACCCTCTGTGTGGAAGCTCTCCCTCTTTTTTTGTGATGTCTTTCCCTCTTATGGGCCATTTTTACCCTCCCCTCACTTCTCTAATCTGGAAACTCTTGCTTCCTTTTTAAACTTATACGTTACTTGATTTAGCTCTTTTTTTGAAGACATCCATACTTGGTCCTTCTCAGAAGTCTTCTTCAGGCAGTTGGAGCTCCCAAATAGTTCCAGGATCTTCATTTTACAGAGATAAGAAAAATAAGACTAAGATTTTTTTTAAAATGAAGGATAAGAAAGAAAAGAAGGAAGGAAGGAAGGAAGGAAGGAAGGAAGGAAGGAAGGAAGGAAGGAAGGAAGAAGGGAGGGAGGGAAGGAAGGAAGGAAGGGAGGGAGGGAGGAAGGAAGGAAGGAAGGGAGGGAGGAAGGAAGGAAGGAAGGAAGGAAAGAAAGTATCCCACATATTTAGATATCCCAAATGGAAAACTTCAAATAATTATGATCTAAGGAAATAACAATTAGGAGGGACAGTCATGGTGGAAATGGGCAGCTATGTGGCACAATAGAGTGCTCACCCTCAAGAAGACAGCTCTCTGAGTTCAAATCTGGTCTCAAATACTGAACAAGTCATGAAATCTTTTTGCCTCAGTATCCTCATCTGTAAAATGAGCTGGAGAAGAAATGGCAAACCACTCCAGAATCTTTGCCAAGAAAACCCTAAATTGGATCATGAAGAGTCAGATATGACTGGATAAATGAATAACAGCAATAACAACATGGTAGGATGGAAAGATAATAGATTAAGAATTGAATTCAAATTCTGGCTTTGCCACAAACTTACTGTATGGCCTTAAACACGTCACTTCTTGTTTTGGGATTCTACAAAATGAAGTGATTAGACTAGATCATGTCTAGCTTCATTTCTACTGTTACATGATTATGATGTAGTAAGATTACAAGAATAACTGACATAAGTGCTTTAACATTTGCAAAGCATTTAGATACACTATTTCATTTGATCCTTACAAAAAACCTGTGGCATATGAATTACAGGTATAATTGCATTCATTTTAAAGCTAGGGAAATTGAGACTCAAAGGTATTTAGTGACTTCTACAGAATTATGCAGCTAGTTAGTATCAGAGTGAACCCATGTCTCCCTAAGTTCAGGGCCCTATCTACTTAGGGAAACACAGTGAGATGAGCAGGGCAGGTATTTATTATGTCACTCTTGAATGTACCTCAAGGCTCTGTCCTGGGCCTTCTCTTTTTTTATCTCTGTCTCAACTGGTGATCTCATCAGCACCTATAGGTTCAATGATCATTTTTATGCAGGTAATTCCATGAACTATCTATCCACCTACCTACCTAGCTAAATATCTTTCTGTCTATATTTATATCTATATCATCTATATTTTCTATTTCTATCTATATATGTATCTACTTAAACTTATATCTATATTATTTTTATATTTATATAGCCATATTTATATCCATATCATATATATAGCATCTATATTTATCAATTTATATTTATCTCTATATCTATCTTATCTATATTTCCAGTCCTAGTATCTTTTCTGAACAACAGAGAGATATTTCCAACTACTTTTTAGACATCTTGAATTAGACATTTTATGTCTCAAACTTCTCATATGTACCATGTCCAAAACAGAATTAATTTTTCCCGCCTAACCCCTCCCCTTTCTGAACTTCCCTATAACTGTGATGGGCACAGCCATTCTCCCAAGCACCCAGGCTTATAATCTTGATGTCATCCTGAACTCCTTATTCCTGCTCATCTTACATGTTTATCTCATTGCCAAATCTTGTCATTTCTTTTTTCACAACACCCCTTGACCACACTAGGTCAGGTCCTCAGTTATAACTTTCTTTCCTTCTTCCTTCCTTCCTTCTTTCCTTCCTTCCTTCCTTCCTTCTTTTCTTTCTTTCTTTCTTCTTTTCTTTCTTTCCCCTTATCTTCCATCTTAGAATCAATACTTTATACTGGTTCCAAGGCAGAAGAGTGGTAAGGGCTAGACAATAGAGGTTGAAGATACACAGCTAGAAAGTGCCTGAGGTCTTCTCATCTCTGGGCCTGGCTCTCAATCCACTGAGCCACCTAGCTGCCACCGCAATAGCTTTCTAACTAGTTTCCCTGCCTCAAGTTCCTCCTCACTCCAATCCATCCTCCATGCATCTACCAAAATAATTTTCCTATAGGTCTGATTATGTCACCCTGCCTCCCTGTGCTCAGTGAAGTCTAAGTGGTTCCCTGTCACCTTTATGGTGCAAGATAAAGTCTTCCATTTGGCTTTTAAAGCCTTTGCCAACTTGACCCTTTCCAACTTTTCCAGACTTCTATTGTACTTCCCTTCACACACATTATGAGTCAGCCACATGGGCCTACTTGCAGGCTCTCTAACACAGTCCTTTTTCCCCCCCTTCTCCATGTCTTTATAGTAGCTATTCCCCATTCCTGGAAAGCCTTGGTCCCTTAACTCTACCTTTCAAATTCTCAACATCTCAAATTCTACTTTCTGCTAAAGGCTTTTCCTGTCTCTCCCCAACTTTTCTCAAATTGTATTGTTATTTGTGTGTCTGTGTCTGTGTGTCTGTACTTTCTTTTTAAACCCTTAACTTCTGTGTATTGGCTCATAGGTGGAAGAGTGGTAAGGGTGGGCAATGGGGGTCAAGTGACTTGCCCAGGGTCACACAGCTGGGAAGTGTCTGAGGCCAGTTTTGAACCTAGGACCTCCTGTCTCTAGGCCTGACTCTCAATCCACTGAGCTACCCAGCTGCCCCTCTGTACTTTCTGTATACTTAGTTCACTACATGTTGTCTTCCACATTAATATATACACTCCTTATAGACAGGGAGGGATAACTATTTCTTTGTTGTTTTTTTTTTGTCCCCAGTTAGCACACTGCCTAGAACAATGTAAGTACTTAATACAGGCTTGTTGACTGATTGATTGACATGAGAAAACTGAGACTCCCTAGATATCCTTATGCTGGGGATATAAACACGAATGTGTTATAGGAGTGTCCAGTTGATTTTCAGTGTGACTTTGAACAAGTCACAGTTCTCTAGGATTCAGTTTCTTTACCTGGAACTCTGGTCGTTGGACCATATGACCTCTACTGATCCTTCTAGCTCTAAATCCTATAATCCTATTTGGAAAATTGGTGCATAGGTCCCTTTTTTTGTTTTCTACTTAGTAGAACTGCACCAAAGACCCATGGTGAGAAGGCATCTGTTTTTTCTAATTGTTGCTATCCCCACTGAGGCTGACAGAGAGCAGAGGGACCATTTTGAGCTAGAAATAGGTTGGCACAATTGAATCAAAGCCACTTTGTTTCTAATAAAATCTGAATACTGAGAAATGACATTTTGCATAAGCTGCCTCAGAATGGTTAGAAAAAAGGAAATGTAATGGCGGAGAGATGAGACACCTGTTCACTCAGAGAAGTATATGGAATTGATCTTCCTGCTATTAAAATATCCCAATCAAATTTTAGTTGTTACCATTTTATGGACCACATGTTTTTTTGGAGACTTAGTCTCTCCATCTTATCCAGGCTGGAATTTCACAGACCACTTGTGGTCCCAGTATCACTGCTAGTTAGAAGAAAAGCTTTGATTCATTCCTAACCTGGGCTGGTTCTCCCTTCCTATGGCTACCTGTTCTCTGGGACTCAAACTATTGGTTCAATCCAATCCAATAACATTTATTAGGTGTATACTATGGTTCAGGCACTGTGCTAAGCACTGGGGATAGAATTAATAACAAGGAAAACCCCTTCGATTGCTTACACTCTACAGAAAGGCAACATACCACAGAAGGCAGAAAAGGGAAGATGGGACACCAGAGGATACACTGAGGGGGGAACCTAGCTGGCATAGAGGCATTTTGTCCTGTGGCATTGGAATCAGGCAGGGCAGAAGATACAAAAATAGAATGAGCAGAGACCAATTTCTGCCCTCTATAAAGGAAGGCATTGGGAGGCGCAAGATGGATATATTTGAAGAGGTCCTTGAGATGTTAATGGGATGACAGACTCTTAAGATGGAGTCTGTCTGGCCCACTCTCTCTTATCCCTCTTACTGAGAGGGCATGAGGTATTCTTTGTATCAAGGTGTGTTTACAGAGAATGGGCAAGTGACAATAGCCTGATAAGGGCTTCTTCTTGGAGATAATGATGTTAGATTCCCCAGGCTTAGTGGCCTGAAGAACCCCCATTTTAGTCAGACCACCTTGCCAGGTCAAAGCAGCACAGCACAACAAAGCAGCCAGCTTTTCCCACTCCCTCTTGTTCCCTCTGTATCCTTTCTAAGAATCTCTTTATCTGACTTGTTTTTCAAAGTTTGTTATTATTGATATTAAAATTGTAGGAGATGGGGTGAAGGGTAGTGGCAATAAGGGGGTCCCTGAACTATTCCCTAATAAAGGTCCTTCTTCCTCTGGTCAGGCCAAATGGTGAGACCAGGAATTCACCTTTCCTTCCCTATATCTTATCCCTAAGCTAATTACAGATAGATATTGAAATTGGGGGTCTCTGTTTGTAAGGCAGACAGCCTCTGAATCTTCTTGGTTGGCCTGAGGCCAGGGGCAGGGACTATTGACCCTCAAAGGCCCTGGTGTATCCTGGAACTCTTCCTCGATGGTCTCGGGTTAAATCAGGAACAACATAGGTTTTGGGGTGTCCAACTGTCTCCAGGAAATCCCTTTGAGGCCTTCTCTAGATCTCAAAATACCCAAGAGTCCTTCCTCTCTCTCAGAGTTCCCAGCACCAAGCCCCTCCGGGTGTTTTCCTTCCCATAATCCTTTGCTCTCTCAGGTTCAACTGTTGCTTTGTCACTCATCTCTGTTTCCAGAGTTCTACTCTTGCAATTCTGTCCTTACAATTCCCCGTTTATTTGTTGTGTGACTTTCCAAAAGTCACCACTGTGTATATTTACCCAACGTTATATTTTCTATTTCTAACTAATGTTCCCCCCTAAAATAATACATTTTCCTAATTTTCCTTTCTATGCTAATTCTAAGCTAACTAACTATTCTAAGAGAGTTTCAGGAAAGTTTGGGTAGGGAATGTTTTTCGGAGTTTGTTACAATGTTTAAAAGTAAAACAATTTTTCAACACAATGTTTGGTAACAACAGTATCTACTAGACAATTTCCTATTCCTAGTTATTTCTAAGCAATTATCCTAACTACCTATTTTTCTAACAGTGTTATCTTATTGCTACAATTACTCTATTTTTCCAACTATCTACTTTGTTAATGCAGCCTAATTTCTTACCTAAATATAACAATCTCTTATGTTTATGCTTTCCTTACACTAACTAGCTTGTTACATGACATTTCCCTAAGTCCCTACTGTGTGCTCTCCCTCTTTCTATGTTCTATTCTGGTACTATATATACTGTATGTCCAAAATATGATACATTATGTACATAGCTATGATATATTATTTTCAACCCCATAGCTACTTTGTCAACCTATTACATGAATTTTTAATTTTACAAACTTTTATACATATAAACAATTTTATACATAGTCCTTGATTTTGGTGTTAGTCAAATAGAAAAATCTGTTCATCTTTTTATTTGCCTAAGACCTTGTGGGACTTACTAATTATTTACATATATTCAGTTTGCAATTTTGCAAATTTGGACACTTGCTTATTTACACGAGGTCCTTGCTATACATTAGTTTTATACTATGTTTATATACTTTTATGTTGTATTGGATATATTATACTTACCCAATGTTCCATGTCATCTTTTTGTCTACATTTTGCCTGATGAGGTTATTTTCTTTCTTGTACATCATGTATTGTTGGATGTATTGGATGTTGTTCCCTAAAGTGTTGGATGTATTCCCTAAAGTGTGAAATTAATTTGTGTTTTTGTGTTATTGGTGCACATCTTACGTATTGTCCATTTCCTTCTGTGTCTTCTTAAAAACAAAGTTTTAGTTGTCCATTTCAGCTTGCACAGTTTCTCTTTGAATTGTAGCAGTTTCTTTTTCATTTTCCTTCTTGATCTTTTTCTCTTTTTCTTTCTCTATGGTTGTCACAAATTTTGTCTGTCATCTTAGATTTGCCTGATGAGATCTCTCCACTCTTGCTCTGTAACATTCTGTGTGTTTTTAATTTTGTTTGTGTGATGTTTTTTTCAGTGTATAGTGGTTATCTGTATTCCTTAGCACTTTTGGTTTCCTCCCTATCTTGGTTTTCCTCTGAGTGTTCTGTACTTGTGTTGGATTTCTGTGGTTTTATGTGTGAACAGTGAAGCCACGGATCTTTTCCTTTGATTTTTACAACAGTTGGTGAAGTGATCAAAACTTCGTGTGGTCTAGTCCATTTTATATCTGTTACAGTTTTTCTATTGAAGTTCTTAATGTAAACTGTGTCTCCTGATTTTATTTTGTGTAAAGTGAAATCAAAGGGTATGCTCTGATGGATTAAGCCCATTTTGTGCAATTCTGACAGTCTTTTTTGTAATGCCTGTATGTACTTGGCCAATTGACAATCCCCTCCAGTCACTGATATGTATGCTAGCTTACAAGCTCTCCTTGCCAAATTGCATGTCCAAAGAGCATCTCATATGGTGAGATATATAAATCTCCACTTGGTTTAGTTCTTAGGTGAAATGGAACTAATGGCAAAATATCTGTCCATTTTAATTGTGTCTCTGTACAGAGTTTACCAACAAGCATTTTAATATCTCTATTTAAATGTTCAACTTGCCCTGAACTTTGTGGATGATATACCATGTGGTAATTTTCTTCTATTCTCAGGCTTTTGTACACATCTTGTAATATAGTATGTGTGAAATGAGTTCCCCTGTCCAAGTGAATTTTGTTGGGTATTCCAAATCTGGGAATGATCTCTTTCAATAAGATCTTCACCACAAACACTGTGTTATTCTTTTTGGCAGAGAAAACTTCTGGCCATCTTTGATTTTAATTTAGGAACTCTCTGTGCCTGTCCTATTGCACCTTTGACTTGGACAGATCCTACAATTATACTATTCTCTGGAGACATTTTGAGAACTGACCTCCTGGCACCAGTATCTATGAGAGCTGGATAAATCTCATTGCCTACTTTGATCATGACTTAAGGCTCACTATTCTCAATGCTTTGGTGCACTTGGACCATTGGTGCTTCTATCTCTATATTCCCTATGTCCCATTCTTCTTGCAAATTAGCCACAAAGTTTGTTCTGGACTTGGACATTCTGTTTGTACTTCTGTTTCATTTTGCATTGGGTTTGCACACTCTAGTATGCTAGTTGATGTTGTAATATTGTTACTCTGACCACTTTTATCTATTGTCCCTGCATTGCCACTGTTTGTTTCACTGTCCTTTAAAGATGTTGTTTTAGGAGGAGTGTTGATGTCTTGCATTGGGTTTGCTATTGACCATTGGAAAGGCAAAGCCTTTTCTACTTCCCTGTACATGCTCTGTTGATCAGTCACAAAGTTAGATACAGGAAATGTGTACGTTAAAGGAACTTGCATTTCAGCACCAAGACCATAGGGTTCCTTCCTTCATAATCCTTTGCTCCCCCAGGCTCAACTATTGCTCTGTCACTCCTCTCTGTTCTAAACATTCTGAGAGGCTCCACTCTTGCAACTCTGTCCTTACAGAGGAGTTTGGTACTCTACCTTCTAGCCCTCTAATCAGAGGGGAGAAGAGGGTATGAGAGGTGAAGGCACTTAAGAATGAATTAGCAACCTGGTGGTGAGGTTAGAAGAAATGAGCTTATCCTGGCAGGGGCATCTTGCTCTATGGAGTTGAAACCAGGAGGAGTAGCAGATTCAAAATGGATATTGGAGTCAAACTTAAAGTGGACACCTGATTGGCTTTAACCCTCATGTAGCCCAAAGGCCTAAACACCAGCTAACCACCAGCCTTGGTCTCCCAAGGTAGCAGAAATTCTAGATGTCCACCATCATACCTGGATGCATGGCATATTTTACAAGAATAATAATAATTTACATTTCAACAACACTTTCGGGTTTATATGACATTTTCTTAAAAATCATCTGAAGAGACAGGTAGGTTAATATCCCTGTCAGGCCATGTTAGTGACCCTAGGTTTTCAATGTTCAAAGGAACAGATCAAAAATTCAAAACCGGGGTGACTGTGAGCCAGACTATGAAAGAAAAACAAACAGAATCAGACAATCTGAGGGTTCAGAGTGATGTCAGAGATTACCTAGTTTAATCTGTACCTGGACAAGACTTTCCTCTACAATATACCTGACAAATGATTATTCGCTTTCTGCCTGATGACTGCCAGTGAGGGTGAATTTACTATCTACAAGGAAAAAAATCCATTTTTAGTTACTTCTATTGAATGGGAGGCTTTCCCTTGCAATAAACTTAATTTTGCCTTTTTTGCAACTTTCACCATTGCTTTACATTCTATTTTCTGAAGCTAAGTAGAATCTATCAAATTCTCCCCCATGATGACTTTTCAAATATCTGTAGGCAATAATAGTCTTGCCCCACTTAGTCATTTTTAGATTAAATCCTTCAATGAATTCTCAAATGACCTGATTCTAAGTCCCTTTACTCTCCTACTTGCTTCTCAGAACACTCTCTAATTTCATCTGAGTTTCAGCTATCTCCTCTGTAAAATGGTTGTGATAATATCTACATTGAAAGACAGGAGGATAAACAATTAGAAAAACATTGATTGCTCATGGGTAGGATGAGCTAACATAATAAAAATGACCATTCTACCCAAATTAATTTACCTATTTAGTGCCATACCTATCACACTACCAAAAAACTTTTTTATTGAATTAGAAAAAACTATAACAAAGTTCATTTGGAAGAACAAAAAATCAAGAATATCAAGGGAAATAATGAAAAAAAAAAACATGAAGGAAGGTGGCCTAGCAGTACCAGATATTAAACTATACTATAAAGCCACGGTCATCAATATGATATGGTACTGGCTAAGAGGCAGGAGGATCAGTGGAATAGACTTGGGGTAAGTGATGTCAGCAAGAGAGTGTATGATAAACCCAAAGAGCCCAACTTTTGGGACAAAAATCCACTATTTGACAAAAACTGCTGGGAAAATTGGAAAACAATATGGGAAAGATTAGGTTTAGATCAATATCTCACATCCTAGATAAATACACAAAATTAGGTGTAGATCAACATCTCCCACCCTACACCAAGATAAACTCAGAATGGGTGAATGACTTGAATATAAAGAAGGAAACTATAAGAAAATTAGGTGAACATAGAATAGTATACCTGTCAGATCTATGGGAAAGGGAAGATTTTAAAATCAAGCAAGAGTTAGAAAAAATTACAAAATGTAAAATAAATAATTTTGATTATATTAAATTAAAAATGTTTTGTACAAACAAAAATAATGTAACCAAAACCAGAAGGGAAACAACAAACTGGGAAAAAATCTTTATAACAAAAAACTCTGACAGAAGTCTAATTACTCAAATATACAAGGAGCTAAATCAATTGCATAAAAATTCAAGCCATTCCCCAATTGATAAATGGGCAAGGGACATGAATAGGCAATTTTCAGATAAAGAAATCAAAACTATCAATAAGCACATGAGAAAGTGTTCTAAATTTCTAATAATTAGAGAAATGCAAATTTAAACAACTGAGGTACCACCTCACACCTAGCAGATTGGGTAAAATGATAGCAGGGGAGAGTAATGAATGTTGGAAGGGATGTGGCAAAATTGGGACATTAATGAATTGCTGGTGGAGTTGTGAACTGATACAACCATTCTGGATGGCAATTTGGAACTATGCCCAAAGAGCTCTAAAAGACTGCCTGCCCTTCGATCCAGCCATAGCATTGCTGGGTTTGTACCCCAAAGAGATCATAGATATACAGACTTGTACAAAGATATTTATAGCTACACTTTTTGTGGTGGCAAAAAAAAATTGGGAAATGAGGGAATTGGAGAATGGCTGAACAAATTGTGGTATATACTGGTGATGGAATATTATTGTGCTCAAAGGAATAATAAACTAGAGGAATTCCATGTGAACTGGAAAGACCTCCAGGAATTGATGCAGAGTGAAAGGAGCAGAGCCAGAAGAACATTGTACACAGAGACTGATACACTGTGGTAAAATCAAATGTAATGGACTTCTATACTGGCAGTAATGCAATTACCCAGGACAATTCTGAGGGATTTATGGAAATGAACACTATCCACATTCAGAGGAAGAACTGCAGGAATGGAAACACAGAAGTAAAATAACCACTTGAATACATGGGTTGATGCGGACATGGTTGGGAATGTAGACACTAAATGACCACACCAATGCAACTATCAATAATATGTAAGTAAGTCTTGACTGATCACACATGTTAAAACCAGTGGAAATGCATGCTGGATATTGGGGGATGAAGGGGAAAGTAAAAACATGAATCATGTAAAAAAAATAAAAAATAAAAGTCTATAAAAAAAAAAGACAGGAAGAGAAGAAATTGAAAACAGTAACTCCATGTTTCATAAGCCCCAAAATATAAATGACTAAGAGAAAAGAGTCCCTTTTTAATAACTGCTGGAAAAACCTCAAAGCAGATTGGCAGAAATAGGTTTAGATCAACATCTGTTATTTGTAAGAACAAAACTCCAAAATCTAAACTTGTTCTGGAAAGATATTTGTTTGGTATAGGAAAGAACCAGAAAATATGTTTGCCTTCTGAAATTTTGTAAGATTATATTATATAGAGTTGTCAAAAGTGTAATACCATTTGCCTGGTTGGCCTCATGTAGGCAGTAGGTAATCTCCAAAGAAGGGCAGTTTGAGTTGTATATCAGTAGGTAAGTTACCTTAATTTGAGTCGCCCAAAACACAAGTTTTGGGTGGACTTGAAATGGAACCTGAGCTGGATCTAAGCATTTTTACAGCCACTTAGCTTCCCTGGAGCAAGACTGAGGTCAGCCTGACCTCTACAGTGAGCTTTTGTGTTAGACAATTTTCTGGTCACATATTAATAATAAATATAAAGCTTATTTATATTAATGAATGATAAATAATAAAGTATTTTCCTACAATTTCCCTCTTTTGGGCTTAAAGCCCAACATTCTCATACTAGTTAAAGCATAATTACAAAGGCAGGAAGTTTGATTATGGTTTCAAAGGGAGTTCATTAACATTAGCTGAGTCACTGGAGATTTCTTCCTCATTATTTATCTCTTCTAGAAAATTCCTTTATGGAGAAGTAGTGGTCAGATTGGTAACAAACTTCTCCCAATATCTTATAGTCTGAGGGAGCAATTTGAGTGAGCATCAAGGACTGTAAGTCAGGAGCCTTAAACTTATAATAGAAAGCAAATATACTTGTCACCATGTGTATCACAAAAATCAAAATTCCATTCTTCCTTCAATATCATAAAATTTGAACAAAATTACTTAAACAGAATCATAATCTCATGTATCCCATAAAGAGACAAGTTTCATTTAAAAGTTCCTATAGGCAAACTAAGCCAGGTTACAGAATAAACTATATTTAGAGGGTTTACTATGGACTAAGAAGAGAGATTTACATATCACAAAGATAACTAAGAAAACTCCTTGCCAGGGAAATCTTTTCTTACACAACGTGTATTCCTTATATTAGGGTGATAACTAAATTATTTTAAGTTCAAACTTCCCTTTGGCTTCTACCTGAGGAATGTCAGTCAATATTATTATTCTCTAAGTTTCATCAGGTGAGTGTAATACCAACAGAAGATAAGCATTTAGTTAATCACAGTTGCAGGAGGAATAACCCTAAATCCTTGAACAATAAATAAAAGGAATTTAGACAGACCCTTCTTGTAGGCAAACATAACTATCATGAAACATTAAAAGTAAAGTAATACAATAATGATCATCAATATTAAATAACATAAAGACTCTTTGCTCCTGGTAACCCATCCCCAATATCCATTTAATCAACATATTTCATCTTGAGTCTCAGCTGTCTCATGTAGTCATCTGGCCCCTGGAAACATCTTCCCTTGGAAATTCTGGAACAGGCTCCATTTTTAGAGCAGCTCTGGAGGTTTCTCTTCCTAATAGATTTGCTTTTCTATTTCCAAGTCACTTGTAGAGATTCCTTATGGTAATACTACGGAAATTTGCCAGGAAGAAGACTCAATACAATATAATTTAGTGTTCCAGTAACTATTTTATGTGGTAAAAACCAGTTCAAATCTTATGGAGCTAATCTTCTTAACAACAGAATTGTAAGCATATCAAATTAGGAACCCATAATTCACCTGAAAGTACAGAGAATTTCAGTTTTCACATATTGCTTACTCTTTCTTTCTTTTCCTAAATCCTATGCCTGATATGGATCATGTCATCAACAGACTTTAGGAAGAATCTTTAAAAGGATTCATGAGAGTCAGCCTTGGAAAATGAGTCTTTCTGCCTCCTAATAGTATCAAAGAGGGGGAGAAATGATATAAAATTCTCTTTACTATTGTCGATGCAATTTTATATGTAAAATCCTTAATCCAATTACTAAAACATACTCAAAGTCTCTATATCCCATTAGAAACATTTGGAAGAGGTGTGTGTGTGTGTGTGTGTGTGTGTGTGTGTGTGAAATATTTTCCATATATATATATATATATATATATATATATATGGGGCGTTCACAGAAGACTAGCACTTCTGGTATAAGTGCTTGCCAAACCCTTTTCAGACCTACACATCTACCTTTGGTTTCTACCTTTTACTCGACTCTCATTTGTGGTTCCAAGAAGCTGTAACATGCACAGTGGCCACATCCTAGTAAAACTGTCTCAGTGAACCCACTAAGGTAACTGAAAGGCCTCAAACTCTTCAGTGACTTAGAGGGATGTCTATCCCAAGCATATGAAGACTTCCTCTAGTGGAATGGGTGAATAGGAACAATTTGTTCCAGGATATTAAGGCAATTGAAATAGGTACCTTGGAGTGCTTAGAGCTGTAACAGCCATCAAAGATGCGAAAATCATCCACTGCATCCTGGTCATTCTGAATTTTGTCTTGTCACTGGACTTTCATTTCTCTGGAAGCAAGAGTGAAGCCAAGAACTTTGTGTAAATTTGTCTCACTTAAATTCAGCTCATGCATGAGTCAAGTGTTATATTGAATCTCTGGGAGCTAGGAGTTCACTCTGTGATTGACAGATGGATCAGTTGGATGTCGGAATGTTCCCAAAGAGGTGTGCAGACAGGAGAGGGCAGTTGGCCTGGGGGGTGGGGGGTATAAAACCACCCTGGTAGCCCTGGCAGGGGTTCTTGGTTTTTTCCTTTTCCCTGAGACCTGAAATCAGTGGATCCTGGTTTTTGTGGGATTGAGACTTGCAGAGTCAACCTTGCAAGCTCCTCCTGTTTGTTCCTGTACCATCAACAACCTGTACCCAGACCATCATCTCTGATTCTACTGCCCCTAGATATTAGGAAGTCAATCATCTTAGCTATCTAGGTGTCCCAGGGCCCGGGAGGGATCCAGGAAGTGGGTAGGAGAAGAAGAAGAGGGTGGAAAGGGTGGATATCTCAAACTGGTTAGGCTTTCTGGTTAGGCTTATCATCTAGTGAAGAAGAAGCTGAAGATTATACAGCAGTTTGCCTGCCCTGGTGTGGCTCTGGCCAGGCTATACCAGAGAGAAGCTATCATCTTAATTCCTTTACTTGCCTACAGTTTAGAGATTCATCATTATCATTTTAAGTTAGGGTCTCCCAATACCTCTATCCAATCCCATTATCCTCCTTTGTTAAATACAAAGTTTAAAAGTACCTTCCTGAAGTGGTTTTTCAAAGCTTCTTTGGGAAGGGAGAGATGCAGTCAGTTATCCAGCTAAAGAGCCCAGTAAATAATATCAATTAACCCCAGGTGGGTCCTGAAGGGATATGATCCATTGACCTAAAGGATCCTGCCTGGGCAACTGTAAAGGAGAGAGGTGTCATCCTATCCTCTCTATATACTTCATCTATCTACATCTGCATCTAATAGATAGGAGTATCATTTTTATTATAACACAAGTCATCACCCCATGTTATCATTTATGGATAAACAACTATATACATATATATATATATATATCTTCTAGTTCTTAGAGAAAGCAGTCTAATCTTGTTGCTTATTTAAAATGAAGTTTACTACATTAAAATAGGAAAACTTAAGCTTCTTTATCTTATACTTTCTTTTTTGAGGATATATACTATCCTTGTATCTTGAAAGGACTTAATTTTATACATGAAATATATGACCATTAGCAAGAAGATGGCAAGCCTCCTTTTTTGACAACTGCTGGAGAAACTTCAAAGAAATTTTGTACTAATTAGATTTAGACCAACATCTTATACCATGTAGCAAAATAAACTTAAAATAGATAGGCAATCCCCAAAGGTTACAACATAAAAAAATTCAAAGAGGACCTATGTAGGTACCTCATACAACTATAGTTAATGGAGAAATTCTTAGTTAAACACAAGGGATAGAGAATATCATAATAGGTAAAATATTTTTATTGCATAAAATAAAAAGTACACAAAAAATAAATGAAGATAATTAGAAGATAAACAGTAGAATAGGGAAAAACAATTATATAAAATATTATCAGTTAAGATTTCTCTAAAATATATAGGAATTGACCAAAAGTGGTAATAAAATTTATCAATAGATAATTGATCGAAGTATATAAACAGTTTTCAAAAGAAAAATTGCAAATGATAATGACCACAGGGAAATATATTCAAAATCACTAAAAGAGAAACACAGATCACAACTTTGTCATTTTTACTTCACATTCTGAAAACTGTCAAAGATGACAAACACAAGAATAGTCACTGTTGCAGGGGCTATGGGAAGATAGGCAAACTAAAGCATTGTTGGTGAAGCTCTGAATTTTTCCAGCCATTCTGGATTTCAGTTCAGAATTGTGAAAGAAAAGTGACAAAACTGTCTACATTCTTTGACCTTGTGTACCTACTACTGGACATAAACACAAAGAGAGTTAAAGAAAGAAGTGGAAATACCAAGGTGGCATTCTCTGTGGTAGGAAAGAATGGGAAACAAAGTGGACACTCAAAGACTGGTGAATGCCTAGGGAAAAAAGGATATTTGTGAGGTACTGTCCTCTTACAGTATTACTCTTTTATAGGAAGTTTGTTACTGAAATGACAACTAAGAGCTCTTAGAGAAAAAGTTATTAAAAGTTAGTCTGCCACAAGGTATTAATTTTACACATACATGAGATAATGAAGAGAGAAACAAAAGAACCAAGAGAACATTATATATAGCTATACATTTAGTATCTAAAGAGTAACTTTCTCTCAACTGAGCTGAGTGGAAAGTTCCTTCATTCTATATTGTCTATTATTGTCTACATTCTCATCTATATATTTTCTCTGATTTCTGTTTTGCCATGATTTGGGTAAAGGGGTCTCTGCTACCTGCTATGCATGTTCTTTGTGGAATGAGAATTTAGTAGGAAGAGAGTTTAAAGCTTGAGGTGCCCAATTAGTGAGCATCTACTTTGTTTCCAGTTCTTTTCTTCCCTTCTTTTAATGAAGCAGTTCTTAGAAAAATAGCTTGAACCTGAAAATCACCTCATTCTAGCCCAGTACCCCTCCTCTGAGAAGAGAGGAGGGGCCAGACTTAGGCTTCAACCTCCTGCTCTTCCTTCTGGAAGAATTAAAGTCTCTCTTGGAGAAGGGTTAGGGGAGAACAGGCCAGACATGGCTACTCTGCCTCCCTAGAAATCACACAATGACATCCCTATGTTACATGTGGAGAACATCCCTCTCTACATATATACAGGTATTCCTTCTACCTGGTGAGGGTGGGTTAGGGGTGAGGCGCCTCCAAGATATGGAAAATCCATGTACAATTTTTTGGCCCTCCCTTTGTACCAGAGAAGAAGTTTGAATTTTTTTTCTTTTATGAGTTGTTTACTGGGGGCAGCTGGGTAGCTCAGTGGATTGAGAGTCAGGCCTAGAGATGGGAGGTCCTAGGTTCAAATCTGACCTCAGACACTTCCCAGTTGTGTGACCCTGGGCAAGTCACTTGACCCCCATTGCCTACCCTTACCACTCTAATGCTCCTGCTAACTCTGAGATCGTTTTCATTTCACAAGCAATGAAAGATGACGAAATGTCTGATTCAACGAAATGGGATCAACAAAGTAGCACAGATTTAATCTATATAGTGCAAAGAAGCACATACCTAACCTGCATGATGCCGAAAGAGCAAACAGGTCAAAAAGAGAAACCAATCCTACTAGGATTGCTGAGACTTCTATGCCAATAAAAAGGACTTGAACCTAGTGTGAGAAGCGAGGTTGCGACGCTTAACATATGTTAAGACATAGGACTCTTTGAACCACACTCTTTGTGAAAATGTATATGTCAAGTACCTAACAATTGGCTGTTCTGGCTCCATATTATATCCATGAGAAGAAACAACCGAAGAAGAAAAGAAGAAACGATGTAATATCAGACCAATAAATACAAATCTAGTCCTTTTTCATAAATTTCTTACTATGGTGGTTGACTGTGGTCCTGGCTGCTAAGTGGGTATGTGCATGATATCAAACATGGATTGCTTTATTTGGGCATTGTTCAAAGACCTAGTGTGATTTAGTAATTCAGCAAACATTTATTAAATACCGATTATTTGTGATACCTTTATAGTTGGTGCTATGGCTCTAAAATTTTAAATATCCTTGACCTTTCCCATAAGGATATGAAAATAGCAATGACAATAGTAATAACTAGTGTTCACATAGACCTGTAAGGTTTAGAAAATGTTTCACATATATTATTTGCTCTTTTGAGTCTCACAACAGCTTTGGGAGGTAGATGCTCTTATTGTCCCAGAGGATGCTATTTTCTCAAAGTCACAGAACCGGTAAGTATCTGAGGTCTTCAAGACCTTCAGACCAGGTTGAGTCTGTAACAAGATTTGTTTCTCGCTGGTATTCTAGTAGACAGAAATTGCTTCAGACCTGGTCAGCTAGATAAAAGGCTAAATAGGTTGAGATAGGCCTCACTGTTGGTGTACCTAGTGTTCTGAGCCTGGGGCTGAGTCTAGGATCCATTCTGGGGTTTTCTAGCCCTGTTCTAGACCCCACATGAGTCTGCAATTCACTCTATGGAGTGAGCTACAGGCCTACCCCTGCTCTTAACTCTGGGCTGAATTAGCAATTTCCTCTAGGCAATCCCACATTGCTCGCCTAGCCCTTTTTGGATCTCTAGGGACTAAATCTATAATTCCACCTCTTCTTATTCCACTCTTCTTACCCTCCTTACTTGCTTTTGGGTCAAATTTGTGACTTTTGGCTAGAAAAAAGACCTACAGTATGCCCTTCCATTACTCAATGATTAGTCTTATACTTTTCTTTCCTTTTTTTTTTAAAAAAACCTTTACATTCTGTCTTACAATCAATACTGTGCGCTGATTGTAAGACAGAAGAACAGTAAGGGCCACACAACTGGGGATTAAGTGACTTGCCCAGAATCACATAGCTAGGAAATATATGAATTCAGATTTGAACCCAGGACCTCATGTCTCTAGTCCTGGCTCTCAATCCACTGAGCCACCTAGCTTCCCCTAGACTTGTACTTTTTTCTTAAACTTTTATTGGAATAGTTATAGAGGAAGCAAAGCTCTATTGCTTCCCCCTTTCCATAATTTTTTTCAGGTCCCAATTAGGGTTTACAAAGAGATATTTTTTGAGCAGATATAGCAAGGAGAAAAGTCACAAAACCTTTTCTCCTAACTCCTAGGGCTATATTCTTCTCTATACCACTTCAATTGCAAGCAGAGTGGGTTCAGTTTTAATGTAGTTGCTATTAAACATTTTGTTCCACCAAGAGTCTAACTGCGCTACAACCAGTTCTATCTGGCTTTCAAGAGCCAATTGTTAAATTTTCCCTGTGAGCATTTGTACATCAAAAATTGGCAAATGCTACAAGTCTGGCTTAATTTATTGCTTTATTGATTCCTAAACTTTAAAAGTGATTCATTAAATATTAATAATGCAGATTAAATTTAGAAATGGATAATCTATACAGTCCCCTGCCCTAAAAAAAAAGCCAATTATAAAACATTTGCTAGGACACCCTTGGACAGGAGTCATCTGCACATAGATCAAAGATTCTTAACCTCAGATCTGTGAACTTATTTTCTAAAATATTTTTATAATCACATTTCAATACATTTGGTTTCCTCTGTAACCCTGGGAATTTTATTTTTTATGTTGAAAACATTATTCTGAGAAAGGTTCCATAGACTTCACCAGGTTCTTAATGGGGTCTATGACCCAAAAAAGGTTAAGAACTCCTGACATAGATGTTGATTAAAACCTGTAATAATGAGAATTAATCTCATAGAAGCCAATGATGTCACAAGGAGAGAAAATATATAGAGAAAGAGGTCCAGGATAGGACCATAGGACCATGGGGCACACACACACATACACTCAAACACCTATGGACTATATTCACAATTATGGGTCACATCGTGGATGACAATCCTGGAAAGGACACTGAATAGAATCAATTAACAAGGTAGGAAAGATAAAGTAAGAAAGAGCCATACCATGAAAACCCAGCAAAGAGAAAGTATCCAGGAGGAGAGGGTGGACAACTGTGCAAAATGCTATAAAGAGGTCAGGAAGGAGGAAGACTGGGAAATGTCATCAGTGTTAGCAATTAAGAAATCACTGATAATTTTGGAGATAGCCATTTGAGTTGAGTGATAAGACTGGAAGCCAGATTGCAAAGTATGGAGAAGTGCCTGAGAGCAGAGGAAGAGGAGACACTGAGTAGGAGGGACCAAGGCAGAATGATTAAAGTAGGGTGATTCTCATTTGAAGAGGGATATTTCTGGGAGTTTTAAAATTAGAGATTGAATAATTTCTCCCCACTCCCCTCTAGTTCATCTCCTACAGCTGAAGTCAAGGGCCTTTCTCCAAATAACTGATTATCTAGTAAACTAGAGTCCACACTAAAGATGGGGAAAGAGATAATCCAAAAGATTATGTCCAAATGTGATAATCTGGAAATGGTGATGGGGGGAGAGATATAAGGGATAATGAGGTCCTCCAACAGTCATTCCAGGTGTTTTTCACTTTTTGTGACCCCATTTGAGGTGTTTTGTTTTGTTTTGTTTTGTTTTGTTTTGGCAAAGATACTGAGGTGGTTTGCCAGTTCCTTCTCTAGTTCATTTTATAGATGAGGAAACTGAGGCAAGCAGAGTTAAATGACTTGCCCAAGATCACATAGCCATGAAATGTCTGGGGATGGATTTGAATTCAGGGAGATCAGTCTTCTTGATTCCAAGCCCAGTACTTATCCACTGCACCTCCTAGCTGGCTCCATGGATACATCCAGATTGAGGTGGTGATGTGGCAAATCCAAGTACAGCTTCCCATCTTTCTCCCTTTGTACAGGAAAAATCCCAGCTTTGATTGGTGATAGAGAGGTTAATTTGAGAAGGGAGCCAGTATTTAAGCACAGTATATGTGTTTGAATCCTGGTTTAGACACTCTCTAGCTGCATGACCCTGGGCAAGACTCTAAATCTCTTTCAGCCTCAGTTTCTTCATCTGTAAAATGAGGTTAATAATAGTATCTACCTCCCAGGGATATTGGAAGGATCAAATGGGAGAGGATATGTAAGGTGCTCTGTAAACATTAAAGTTCATTGCCCAACCAAAAATATGTATATATAAATTACACCTTTCATGTTTCTGTTTATCAGTTCTTTCTTTGGATGTGGACACTCACAAGTTCTTCAAATATTAATGCTGTAGCTTATAACATTCTTTTGGTTCTACTCACTTCGCTCATCATAATTTCATGTAGGGCTTTCAAAGTTTTTTTAATGAACCTATTTATTATTTCTTATAGCACAGGAGTACTTCGTAATCCCTAAACTTTGGATTGAAGCTAAAGTACGTTAGAGATATCAGGAGCATTTGGGGCTTCTTTTCAGGGCTTTATCTATTGGGATAAGGTGCATGTTTGAGAAAGAAAAGCTGCCAATTGCTTGGGGGTATAACAGCCCCTCACCCAGTGGTACAAGAAGGGAAAAAATGATATGGAGTAAAAGAACCCTGAGATATAAATATAATTCTATTATTTAAAGTCTACCTGACTTTGCTCCCTTTCTGGACCTCAATTTCTTCATCTGTACAAGGATGAATGGGCCAGCTAGATAACCTAGCCAATAGAGTGCTGGGCTATGAATCAGGAAGATTCATCTTCTCGAATTCAAATCTGACTTCAGGTACTTACTAGCTGTGTGACCCTGAGCAAGTCACTTAACCCTGTTAGCCTCAGTTCCCTCATCTGTAAAATGAGTTAGAGAAGGAAATGGTAAACCACGCCAAGATCTCTGCCAAGAAAACCCCAAATGGGGTCACAAAGAGTTGATGTGATTGAAGTGACTGAACAACAACTACCACAAAAGTATTAAATGACATCTAAACTCACTTTCAGTCCCAAATCTTGTGTTCCTATAAAAACAGAGGATAGAGGATAAAATGTAGAATGAATGAAGGGAAATAGTGACAAAACTTAGGGTATGGAGGAATAAGAAGGTATGTAATGAGTATATTATCTAGGGTAGTAATGGGCAAACTACAGCCTGCGGGCCAGATTTGGCCCCCTGAAATGTTCTATCCTACTGCTGGACATTATGCTTTTTTTTTTAATTTTAAACATTTATTAATATTTATATTTTAGAAAAGTTAACATGGTTATAAGATTTATGCTCTTACTTTCCCCTTCACCCCCCCAACCTCCCCCCTCCCCTGGCCAATATGCATTTCCACTGGTTTTAACATGTGTCATTAATCAAGACCTATTTCCAAATTGTTGATAGTTGCATTGGTGTGGTACTTTCGATCCCCTATCATGTCCTCATCATCCCATGTATTCAAGCAGTTGATTTTCTTCTGTGTTTCCTCTCCTGCTGTTCTTCCTCTGAATGTGGGTAGCGTTCTTTTCCATAAATCCCTCAGAATTGTCCTGGGTCATTGCATTGCTGCTAGTACAGAAGTCCATTGCATTCGATTTTACCATAGTATATCAGTCTCTGTGTACAGTGTTCTTCTGGCTCTGGACATTATTCTTAATCTGATTAATACAATGAGTAGGACACAATATAATGAAACTTCGAAAGAGTTGCCTTAGAAACAGACTGACAGATGAGCATTTCCTTTCCTTTGGCCCCCTCTTTAAAAAGTTTGTCCATCACTGGTAGTCCTTACTGCTCTTCTGCCTTGGAACCGAAACACAGTATTGATTCTAAGACAGAAGGTAAGTTAAAAAAAAGAAAGAAATGTTAAGTAAGATGGTTTCAGAAAAAGTTGGAAAGATCTGCAGAAACAGATACAGAGTGAAATAAGCAGAACTGGGAGAACATTGTACACAGTAACAGCAATATTGGATGATGATGATCTGTGAAAACTTAGCTATTCTCAGCAATGCAATGATCTGGTACAATCCTGAAAGACTCAAGAAGGGAAATGCTATCCACCTCCAGAGAAAGAACTGTTGGAATCATCTTTCAGTTTTTTTATAGTTTTCTTTTGGGGTTTTGGTTATGTATGAGTGTACTCTTATAGCAATGACCAATACAGATATGTTTTGCATGACAATAAAAAAGAAGAAAATACAACCAAATAAGATAACAGTATAAAGTGTTTTTCAGGAGGCAGTTGGTGGCTCAGTGGTTTAAAAGCCAGACCTAGAGATGAGAGGTCCCAGGTTCAAATATGGCCTCAGACAAGTCATTTAACTCTAATTGCCTAGTCTTTCCTGCTCCTCTGCCTTGGAAGCAATACACACTATTGATTCTAAAATGGAAGGTAAGAGTTTAAAAAAAAAGTGTTTTTAAACTTTAAAGTGCTATATAAATGTTAGCTATTATTATCTATATCTATATATTTGTATTCGTTAACTACATTTCTGCTGTATATATTTTGTTTTGGGTTTTTTTTTAAACCCTTATCTTCCATCTTGGAGTCTAAGGCAGAAGAGTGGTAAGGGTAGGCAATGGGGGTCAAGCCCAGGGTCACACAGCAGGGAAGCGTCTGAGGTCAGATTCGAACCTAGGACCTCCCAGTCTATAGGCTTGGCTCTCAATCCACTGAGCTACCCAGCTGCTCCTGTATATATTTTATATATAATTATATTTTAGAGGAACTTGTTGAATCCCATATTAGCATGTAAGCTCCTTATGAGTACAGGTTGCTTCATTCTTTGTATTTGTCTCTCCGGCACTTGGCATACAGTAGGTGCTTAATAAATGAGTTGTTAATTGATCGATTGATTCGATACTCTCTGCAGGGGACTGCATCCCTCCTAGCACACAGGTATTTAGGACACCAAGCCTGGGGGGTGCTGGGCAGAGGTGCCCTTGCCTGTGTGTGCTCACCCCAGCACCCTGGCTGAATCCCCAGGGCAGCACCCCTGGAGCAGCTTCATTTCAGCCCGCAGATGATTCTCAGAGGTAATGTTCTATCAACTTGACAACTTTATGATGGCAGTTGTTAATAAGTATTGATGTAGCACCTTACTGTTGTGCTGGACTTTACAGCCATTTTTATGAGCTCCATATTAATTTCATCACCGTGCAGTACATCAGAGGGCCGCCCTTCAGCACACTCTGGAGCCAGGACTCATTTCTAGTCCAGCAAAGAGCAAACTCCCAATGCTAGAGGGAAGGAAGGAGGAACAGGACTTTATTTGGCCACGAGGTGGCGCATCCTGCATAGACACATAGGTGGAGCATTCTGGATAGATTCATGGATGGAGCATCCTTTTTAGAGGTAGAGCACCATGTATAGGTACTGTTGAAAGAGTTGTAGCAGTAAGGGGCAGCTGGGTGGCTCAATGGGTAGAGAGCCAGGCCTAGAGACGGGTGGTCCTAGGTTCAAATCTGGCCTCAGACACTTCCTTGGGTAAGTCACTTAATCCCCATTGCCTAGCCCAGTGATGGCAGACCTATGACATGTGTGTCAGCACTGACACGTGTAGCCATTTTCGATGACACACGCCCGCATGTGGCCATATGCCAAGGATGAAACATTTGCTGAAGTGTAGTGTAGACACTCTGTGTACTATAGATGACATTCTATCTATATTAATTTACCTATTTTGGTTTACTAAATTCAGTTATATATTACAATTATATATTTTTGTTAAACTATAAATATCACGAAATTATGGTTTTTTCTCAGTGATACCTCCCCCCCCCGAGTTATGCTCGGTTTTTTTGGCGAATTTTGACACACCAAGCTAAAAAGGTTGCCCATCACTGGCCTAGCCTTTTCCTCTCTTCTGCCTCAGAACCAGTAAGGATTTTTTAAAAAGAAAAGAAAGCTGCAGCTTCAGCAACTTTTGGTAAACACCCAGGATGCATAGTCCTCAGCATTGTGGGAGATATAGAGAGATAAATTAGAGATAGTCCCTGGAACTCCAGGAACTCAGTTTTGGAAGGAGAAAAAGACCTGAACTCAGATGACTAACAGTCTAAGGTAAAAGGCAATGAGAGCTAGAGAGAGTTCAGATGAGGCAAAGATGATTTGCAAGTGGGACTGGAGGTGATGGGTGGAAGGGTTGGGAAGGCTTCCTGGAGAAGAAGCTTTGAGTTGGTCCTTGAAGGATGGATAGAATTATAACAGACAGAGATTAAATGACAAGGACATTCCAGACACAGAGAATAGCAACAAAGAAAAGCACAGTGGGAGGTGCTTTGGGGGGGACACTAAGTAATCTAGTTCAGATGAAACAAAGAAAAAGAGTTCTCTCATCTATTGAGGGCAACTCTAGCTTTTTTGCTTGACTCTCCATTCTCTCTTATCAACCCTCTCCCTACCCCAATTATCCATTCCATGGCTGTCTTCTTGTGTCTACCTCTGTGACACCCCTTATTTTTCCTCTTCACTCACATAGCTAGCACCACAATTCGAAGCCTCATCATCTCTTGCCTGCCCTAGTCTCCTAATTTGACTGCCAGATTCTAATCTCCACCCTCTTCAATTCATCTTCAATCCTCTGCCTTGGTGCCAAAATAATCTGCCTAAAGCACAAGTCTGGACTCACCACTCCTCAACTCAAGAATCTTCCATGACTCACTATTGTCTCTAAAATAAAATGCAAACTCTTCATTTTGGCATTGGAAGCTGTTCACAATCTGGCTATTGTCTATCTCTCTAGTTTTATTTCATGCTCCTCTCCTTTAAATACTCAACATTCCAAGCAGTACGGAAGCTTGATGTTCTATATACTACTTTTGTGCACATGCTACTCCTCCATGTGTGGAATGTACTGCCTTTTCTTCTTTAAGCCCCTTCCTTCAAGGCTCAGATCTTCCTAATTGTTAGTTCTTTCTTCCTCCTCAAATCATGCTACTCATCTCTTTACATGTTGAATACTGCCAGAAGAATGCAAACTTCTCCAGAGCAGGGCCAGTTTTGAATTCAATCTGTTTCATTGAGTAATGGCCTCCCCATCTTGGACACTTTATAGATGCTTGTTAGATCAAAGAAGAGGAGTCTGAAGCATTGTTGCAGTGAGAGATGGTTGAAGGAACTGGAAACATTTAGCCTATTAAAGAGAAGATTTAGGAGAGATGTCACAACCTTCTTAAAGTATAGTTCCATGGAAGAATTAGAATTATTCTACTTATTCCCAGAAGGAAGTGCCAAGTGTGATGAGGAGAAATTTCAGAAAGGCAAGTTGAGACTTGGCAAAAGGAAAAACTCAGCATTCGGGACTATCCCAAAAAAGAATAGATCGCTTTGGGAGGTATAGGGTTCCCCATCACAGAGGGTCTTCAAGCATTCTCTTGTTGAGGTATGTTATAAAGGGGTGTGAGTTAGAGTAGATGCCTTCTGAGATGTCTTCAGCTCTAAGATTCTATAGAAGAGGAGGTAGGTTGTATGAACGGATTGTGACTGACCTTGAAGGTCTGACGAAGGAGGTTTGAACTTTATTCAATAGGTGAGGAGAAGCCATTAAAGGGTTTGGGAACAGTGGAAAGTTTGAGGAACGATGTATTTGGAGTCATGGGGTGGGGAAAGGGAGACAGAAAAAGAAAAAAAAAACAAAGAGAAAGAGAGAGAGAGATTAGAAACAGATATAGAAAGAAAACTGGTCCTAGATGTTTATAGCAGGCCACTTCCCCTGTGCAATCTATGATAGGCTAAAAGCTACTTACTGTGTTTGATGAATAAATTGACCTTGTAGATAAATATGAACCCAAATTCCATTGTCCTCATTTTATTAGCCGGCTCTTTCACCTTTCACAGGGAATATGTAGCAAGATGAACTTTCTGATCAGGAAGACTTGAATTTGAATCTCTCTTTGGACACTTCCTACCTGTGTGTCTTTGGGGAAGTCATTCAGCCTATCTCTACCAGCTTTCTTATCTGTCAAAATGGGCATAATGTTATTTATTTTACACAGTTGCTATAAGGATGAAATAAGATAATATGGATAAAGCAAACTTCAAAGTGATGTATAAATGTTAGCTATTATTATTATTATTCTCCATGTAGCCTTCAGGAAGATCTACTTCCATACTTTAATATTTTAATGAGCTGGGATTTCATTCATGTGGAAAATCCCTCCACCATTACAGGTTATAGTTTCTCTGTTCTTTCAGAGATTATTTTATGACCTTCTAAGGCAAAGCACCGGACTCTAATCAGTTTCAAAGACAGACCTGTATGGCTCCCAACACAGGTTAAAATGGAAGGAAGCACTGAAATCTGGGACAGTCATATGGTAAACTGGGTCTCCAGTCCAGTAGTGCAGTGGGACTTCTGGAGAGGAGAAGTGCTGGATAGAGCCCAGGTGAAATCTCAATTCCCACAAAATGGTATTTTTCCTTCTCTGGAACCTATTATTGCTCCTCAGTTTCTGAGAAACAAATTTGGCACCAAAAACTGTTTTGTAACATGATGAAAACAAGAGATTATTTCTCCAGACTTTTAACTGGTGGTGAGAATTTTCTCCCCTCCTGACACCCTGCCTCCCCCTTCCTCTAACCACAGGTGAAGTTTGCTCAGCTGTCAGTGTTTACAAATCAGGACAGTGTTTTACTCTGCACCTCCAGGTTCATTAACAAATTCCTGACTTCTCTGTTGTTGTTCTGTTGTGTCTGACTCTTTATGACCCCATTTGGGGTTTTCCTTGGCAAAGATACTAAAGCAGTTTGCCATTTCTTTTCCAGCTCATTTTACTGACGAGGAAACTGAGGCAAACAGGGTTAAGAGACTTGCTCAGAGTCATACAAATAATAAGTTTCTGAGGCCAGATTTGAACTCTTTAAGGTTTTTCTGACTCCAGGTCCAGTGCACAATGGATACATTGTGCCACATAGCTGCCCTGTCTTCCCTACTACCAACCAAAGTAGGTAATCAAAGAAAATTGCTTTGACTGAAATCAAACTTCTAGTCAAAGTTTGACTCTGCATGATGCTTGCCCATTCTCTTCAATTCTCTCTGTAAGGGGCAGTTGGGTAGCTCAGTGGATTGAGAGCCAGGCCTAGAGATGGGAGGTCCTAGGTTCAAGTCTGGCCTCAGACACTTCCTAGCTGTGTGACCCTGGGCAAGTCACTTGACCCCCATTGCCTAGCCCTTACCACACTTTTGCCTTGGAGCCAATACACAGTATTGATTCCAAGACGAAAGATAAGGGCTTAAAAAAAATTCTCTCTGTAGTACTCAGTGAATTTTGGCACCAAATGGCTGATTGGCCATCAGAGTAGAGTCATGTAAGCACATCTGGCTTTAGTTCCTGGATCCACTTCAAAGACATGTAAAAAGGAAATTGAGAGAGAAGAAGAAACTTTCAGAGGGATTAGAGTCCAGGGACCAGGCCATGACAGCAAGAGAGGAGCAGGAGCAACCTGTGGGCCTCAGACATAGTCCTGAACTTGAGACCCAGCACCCAGCCCAACAAGCAGCCCTGTTCTAGATGGTACCTAAGTAGATTTGCCAAGATGGTAGAGTAAGAAACACTGGAGCCTGCCTACCACCCTCCAAATGACCACAGATGAATAAAAATGTCACAAAATCAATCCTAGAGAGGCAGAACCAATAGAAGAAGAGGTGAAGCAGTGCTCTGGCCCAGAAAAATGTGGAGAGACAACAAGTAGGACTCACTGGGCTATCAGGAGAGAGGGCTGAATGAGCCTCAGTGGAACTCAGACATGCCACAGTACAACTAGCATGGGAAAGAGAAGAGTCGGCCTAGTCCAGCCTCAATAGGGGGAGAATGGAAACTAATGCAATAGAGACAGGCAACAGTGGGAGGAAAGTGGCCCTACATAGTATGGCCAAATCAGAGGCCAAGCATGATCTAGTATGGGCAGCAGTGGGAAGGACTCAACCCCAAAATGTCTAGCCTTGGCAAGATTGGCAGAACCCAACTCAGCCCAGCTGAATTGAATAGCTACAAAACTCCACATAGCAGGTTAACCAAACCTCCTCTGCAGAGTGTTTAATCTGGGAATGAGATAACTGAGTTGGCCCCAAGCACAAGTGTGGGACAGTAATCCCTCCACCCCACAAATGGAACTAAGCTTCAGCAAATAGACAATATCAAGGGAGAAAATAACCCACAAATAAGCAAAAGACAGAGAAAAAGTATGACATTAGAAAAATGATTCAACAAGAAAGATGACAAAAATGTAAGAGGACAGCAATACAAAAATAAAAATGTAAAGCCTCAAAGGAGAAGATGAAAGGATATAAAGCCCAAAATGAACTCTTAGAAGAGCTCCAAAAAAGGTTAGAAAAACAAATAATCAGAGACTTAGAAGAAAAATTAAAAAAGAAAAATAACAGACAAAACCAATAGTTTAGAACAAAAACTTAATGGAAAAAAAAAGCATTCCCTAAAAAAAGGAAATACAATACTACAAATGGAAAAAATAGTTCTCTAAAAAAGAAAATGGCTCCCTAAAAATTAAAATTAGACAAATGGAAGCTAATATCTTCATAAGACAGCAGGAAACAATAAAACAAATTCAAAAGGATGAAAAAAAAATAGAAGAAAATCTGAAATTCCTCACTGGGAAAAACTAACCTGGAAAAGAGATCTTAAAGAGATCATCTAAGAGTTATTGGATTGCCTAAAAGCCAAGATCAAAAAAAGAACCTGGACACCATATTGCAAGAAATTATCAGGGAAAAGTTTCAGATGTCTTGAACAAGAAGAGAAAATAGAAAAGGAAAGAATCCACCAATCCCTCCTGAAAGAAATCCCAAAATGTAAAATCCCAGGACTATTATAGTACAGTTCCAGAACTGCCAAATCAAGAAGAAAATACTACAAACAGCCAGAAAAAACCCACACAATTTAAACATTGTGGAATCACAGTCATGATTACCCAGGACCTAACAGCTTTTATATTAAAGGATCAGAAGACAAAGGCAAAGAATCTAGGCTTATAACCAAAAATCATGTACTCTGTGAAACTAGTCATAATATTCCTGGGGAAGAAATGGCATTTAATGAAATAGAGGAGTTCCAAGAATTCCTGACAAAATGACCAAAGGTAGAAAGAAAATCTGATGATTAAATCCAACATTCAAAAGAAGCATAAAAAAGGTAAACAGAAAATACTCAAAGGAGCCAGTGGGGTTAAACTAATCAGATCCTAGCATTAGGAAAGTGATACCGTGGATACTTAAGTTTTGTAGAGTAGGAGAGGTGCCTAAAGTACTTAATATAGTTAAAGTAGCCAAAAGAAACAATGGGATTAAAGTGATTACATTACTAGTAAGAAGGTAGTAACTAAGATGCTTAAGATATATATGATGATACTTAGTATACTTTAGGTACTGAAGATACTTAAGAACTTTGTCACTGTTAGGACAATGAATAGGAACATATATAGATAGAGCACAAAGTTGAAAATAATGGGATGGTATCAAAAAAATCGAAGGATAAAACAAGAGGAATACACTAGGAAAAGAAAAAAGGAGAACAAATTGGGGGCAAATTATCTCACATGAGGAGGCATGTAAAAATCAATATAGTAGAAAGGAAGGGGGCAGGCAATGCTTGAACTTCACTCCCACTGGAATTGGCATAAAGTGGGAATAACATTTGCACTCAATTAGGTTTAGAAGCCTATCTTACCTAATAAACCAGATAATAGGAAAGTAAGAAGGGGAGGGGGAGGAAAAAAAGAGGGACAGACAAAAGGGAGGGGGAACTTGGGGAGACCAGGTAAACAGAAACAAAAATATTTGTATGGGAAAGACTAAAGGGAGAGAAAGAGAAGGATAAACGGGAGAAATATGATAGAAGAAAACACAGTTTGTAATCATAACTATGAATGTGAATGGTATGAACTCACCCATTAAAAATGGAAAAGGATAACAGAATAGATTAAAAGCCAGAAATTTTTTATAGGAAAATTTGACTTTAATTAGTTCCTTCATCCAACTAGTTGTGAGTCCCCAGACACACGAGAGGGTTGGCTGACCTTTCTTTCAGCTCATCTTGGCCTCTAGAGGCAGCCTGAGCAGCTTAGCATCCCTACTGTCTGGGTCCAGACCCTGGAATGCCCCAGGAAATTTTGCCCCAAGGTAAGCCCTACCTTTTGCAGGCTCTCTCTTACTACATTCATTAATCATCAGCAATCAAAGATCAGTCTGGAAGGTTTCCACAAGGTGATTATTGGCTCCCATTTCTCTCTAGCAAGAGGATTTTTCCACCTGTTTTCAGGTGATATGTGGCTCCCAGTGTGCACTCAACAAGAACATATGACTTGGTCCCATGTGGCACTGAATACACATTTGGTTCTGTAGTTGACTCAGGGCAGCAGTTTCAGACCATCATACTCTATAGTGTGCCATATTACCTCTGTCTCTGGAATGACCATCCACACCTCATGGATCATGTTGTTCCAGTCAGCTTCCAGAACAAAGCTACATCAATCTCACACATAGTCTTTCCTTCAGCTGCAGTTTTGTTGATCTCCTCTTGGCTCTTCTTGGCAATGATTGGCCACGTAGTATCTGTAAGGTTCTTCAACTGTTTCTAGAGGTAGAGAGAGGATCATGCATTTAAAATTGGGAGACAAATATAGAATAAAGGTAAAGGGCTGGAGCAAAATCCATTATGCTTCAGCTAAAGTTTAAAAGGCAGGGGTAGCATTTACGATATTAGGAAAAGTAAAAGTAAAAACTGACCTAACTAAAACAGATAAGGAGAGAATTACATATTGATAAAAGTAACCATAGTGATGAAATAATATCAGTATTAAATATATCGGCACCAAATAACACATCCAAATTCCTAAGGGAGAAATTATATGAGTTACAAGAGGAAACAGATAACAAAACTATATTAGAAGGGGACATTAACCTTTGTCTCCCAGAATTAGATAACTCAAGCAAAAAAATAAACAAGAAAGAAATTAAGACCCTGAATAGAATTTTAGAAAAGTTAGACTTGATAGATTTCTGGAGAAAACCGAATGGTAATAGAAAGGAATATACCTTTTTCTTAGTGGTACACAGAACCTTCACAAAAATTTATTATATAAAAGCCTCAGAACCAAATATAGAAAAGCAGAAATATTAAATGTTTCTTTTTCAGATCATAATGCAATAAAAATTACATTTTGAAACATAAATTAAAATTTAATTGGAAACTAAATAATCTCATCCTAAAGAATGATTGGATCAAAGAACAAATCATAGAAATAATCAATAATTTCATTAAGGAGAAAGGCAATAAAAAAACATACCAAAATTTTTGAGATGTAGCCAAAGCAGTATTTGAGGGAAAATTTATCTCTAAATCTGTGATGGGCAAACTTTTTAAAGAGGAGGCCAAAGGAAAGGAAATGCTCATCTGTCAGTCTGTTTTTAAGGCAACTCTTTCGAAGTTTCATTGTATTGTATTCTACTCATTGTATTCATCAGATTAGGAATAATGTCCCCCAACTGGATAGAACATTTCAGGCCCCCCCCAAATCTGGCCTGCGGGCCATAGTTTGCCCATCACTGCTCCAAATTATTGTATCTATAAAACAGAAGAAAAGCAGATCATATGCAACAAAAAGAACTAGAAAAAAGAACAAATTAAAACACCTAACTAAACACCAAATTAGAAGTCCTGAAAATCAAAGGAGAGATTAATAAAACTGAAAGTAAGAAAACCTTTGAACTAATAATAAATAAGACAAAGAGCTGGTTTTATGAAAGATAAACAACAAAATAGATAAACCACTGGTTAATTTGCTCAAAAAAAGAAATAAATTAAAATTATCAGTATAAAAATGAAAAGAGCAAGATTGCAACCAATGAAAAGGAAATTAAAATAATTATTAGGAAGTATCTTGCCCCATTATATGCCATTAAATCTGATAACCTAAGTGAAATAGATGAGCATTTAAAAAAGTATAAATTGCTCAGATTAACAGAAAAGGAAATAGACTATATTAAAAAATCTCATCTTGGAAAAAGAATTTGAACAAGCCATCAACGAATTCCCTGAGAAAAAAGCCCCAGGGCTAGATAGATTCACAAGTGAATTCTACCAAACATTTAAAGAACAATTAATTCCAATACTATATAAACTATTTGGGAAAACAGCTGAAGAAGAAACTCTGCCAAATTCCCTTATGACACAAATATGGTGGTTACTTAAGCCAGTATGAAAAAAAGAGAGAAAGAAAACTATAGACCAATATCCTAAATGAGTATTGATGCAAAATTTTTTAACAAAATACTAGCAAGGAAATTACAGCACAATATCATAAAAAACATTCACTATGATCAGGTGAGTTTTATACCAGGAATGCAGGGATAGTTCAATACTAGGAAAATTATCAGCATAATTGGCCATATCAATAACAAAAACAACAGAAACCATGATTATTTCAAGAGATGCAATAAAAAGATTTTGACAAAACACAATACCCATTCCTATTAAAGATATGAGAGAACATTGGAATAAATGGAACATTCCTCAGAATAGCATCATTCTAAAACCATCAACAAACATTATCTGTATTGGAGGGAAGTTAAAAGCCTTCCCAATAAATTCAGGAGTGAAATAAGAATGTCCATTATTACCACTCCTATTCAATGTTAGCTATAGTAATAAGAGAAGAAGACATTTAAATTGGCAATGAGGAAATAAAACTATCACTTTTTGCAGATAATGTAATGGTATACCCAGAGAATCCTAGAGAACCAACCAGAAAGAGAATCGAAACAATTCATCAGCCTCTCTGCTGTGTGTGCATGCATGCATGCATGCATACATGTACGTGTGTGCCTTTGCTTCACCTTTGAACAGAGAAGTTCCTCAGCAACTTTAACAAAAGTTCCACCCCATGACCTAGTAGTGAAGCAGGATTTAGACAATTTTCTTCATACTCATTTGTTCCCAGTATCATCTCAACATTTTCACTAGATAGGGAAAAGCATTTAGGGAGATCCCTCAGCACACAATGGTCTTGGGGCCTAGAAAAAAAACAAAAGAAAGCACCCCTGCTTACAGAGGAACTTGCCTTATTATTAAGAAGGATGCAGCTCATTGTCAATAATATATTCAGAATAAAGACAGGAATGCAGCTAAGCTGGAGAAAAATAATAATTTTGCTAAGCTTATTCATGTGCCTTTCCTCTCTGGCTCCTTTGTGTGGGGAAACCAAAAATATTTTGAGGTGAAGATCTAGAGAGGCATGAGAGGAGTGTTGGAAGTATCTAAAAAGTACCCCCAAAATCTTGGAAGTATCTAAAACCCAAATTGAGTACAATCTAGTGATCAAACATTAAGGAGGAAACCACAAGGAATTTCTAATCCTAAATCAGACCGAGGCTTCAGAAAGACCCTATGGGTCCTAGATAGCTGGGATTGGTCTGTGTTCCAGAGTTTGAGGAGAAGAATTTTCTTTTGGAGAGGAAATGCCCATTACAGACAAAGATCTGAGAACTTAAATTTTACTTTTTTTCTTGCTATGGGACTGGGTCTCTATCGGAAGCCTCAACCTGATGTACAGTTAAAAATTCCTTGTGGCTTCCTGATTAATGTCCATAGGATCATAGAGTTAGCTCAGAAGCCATCTAGTCCAACCTCTTCATTTATAGATGAGGAACCTGAGGCACAGAGATATTAAGTGACTTGCCCCCAAGTCACATAAATAGTAAACATGAGAGATACGGTCTATATCCAGGTCCTCTGATTCCAGAGAAAATAATTTTTTCCCCTATACTATTGAAATGCTTAACTGCAGTGATTCGGCTTCAGTTTTAAAGATTGTCTTTTCAACATAATTTAAAGGCTTCTCTGCATTACAACATCCTCAAGTTATCAACCTCAAGTTTTTGTGGTCTTCCATTCAGATGAAGATTTTGACATTTGAAAAGCTATAGCAAAAAGCATCTAGGCTTTAAATGAAGAGAGCATAGCAAAGCCTACTCTTACTTTCTTTGTGGAAGATGTATCATATCAGTTGAAATCTCTAGCTAAACATGTAAAGTGAAAACAAGATGGAAGCTCTGTAAATGTTAACCCTCTGGAACCATGCCTTATATTGACCCAGTAGCAGCCACAGGACCACAGAACACAGACAAGATGTGCTCCAATGGTATGTACCCTTCCACAGGTGTTCTTTATATGTGTCCACTCTTTCCACTGATGGCATGTGTTGACAGAAGTGTCTGCCCTAGGTTTGTGGGAGAAATGTCTTGTTTACTAAGTTATTTCATGAAATAATTTTGTTATTAAAATACCCTCTGACTGACTAGATAAAGTAAAAACATTGTGGATGGATGATGAGCTATGGTTCCTGGCAGATGTAGACACAGAGAATACTTTGAAGGAGTCTTGTCTCGAGGAACTATGTGGAAGCTAGAGTCATGGCTTTATATCCTGTACATGTACAAATACAGCAGATGTTACTGTGTTATATATACTAGCAGATGTAGTGTAAAAGGAAATTCTTGGTTCTCTGTGAGTTCACACCTTACTTGATGCCAGAAACTGTCGTTCCAAAGGTGAGAACTCAGACAATTTGGAAATGTGATTGGCCCCCATGAAAAGGGGCAGGGACAGGAAACCACCATAAAAACCATGAAAATCCCTGAGGAGAAGGCTGGTGAAGGAATCTGGTGAAGGAGGCTGGTAGAGAGTGAAATCCAAGAAGACAGTCACTCCAAGAAAGAGAGAGTGAACTCCAAGAAGAGGGTCACTCCAAGAAGAGGGTGTACTCCAAGAAAAGAGTCACTCCAAGAAGGAAGTCGGCTTCAAGAAGAAGGTCGGCTCAAAGAAGAAAGTAGACCTCAGGAGTCACCTTCAGCTCCAGTCATTGTCTTAGGTAAGTAGATAACTGGTTTTCCCTTCCTGTCTTCTGGAGAGAGTTTAATTCTGATTGAAGGTTAACAAGTCCTGGCTGAGCCAAGCATTGGAACAATATTTAGTTAGATAGGTTAATATCTTTTCTACCCTTTTTGTACTTTCACTATTTCTACCTCTTTTATAAATAAAAGATTTATAATTTTCATATATTTAGCTAAACAATTAATTTTAACACTTATAGTAGCTTATACATGTACTCTCCATGAATGAAAGGGATCAACCCTATAAATAGAAGGGACCTCAGAAATCATCTACTCTTAGCTTCTTATTTTATAGACAGTTTTCAGGCTTGTATAGTAGATAGCAGAAGGTAGCTGAGTGGCTCAGTGGATAGAATGAGTAGCCCTAGAGTCAGGAAGACCTGAGTTCAAATCTGACCTCAGACACTTAGTAGCTATATGACTGGGTTTCTAGTTTCTGGGCAAGACACAACCTCTGTTTGCCTTAATCTATTGGAGAAAGAAATGGAAAACCACTCAAGTATCTTTGCCAAGAAAACCCCACAGACAATTCAGTCCATGGGATCACAAAGACTAAATGCCTGAACAACGTACAACATAGTAGTCTTTGAATTAGAAAAGACCTAGTTTCACATGTTCCCTCTGATGTTTCATTGTTTGGTGACCACCTAACTTCTTTGCAAATGAGTTTTATCCTCTATAAAACAAAGATTATAATATTCTTCATACTTACCTTGTGAGATTGCTGTGAGGCTCAAATGAAATATTACATGTAAATTGTTTCACAAACATTAAAGTGCTATATAAATGTCAGCTGTTATTATTATGCCATTATTAGACTCCTCACTGAAATTTCCACACTGGCACAGATTAGAGGTTTACATGTTTCTTTCCTTATAATGTCCTTGTGAGGTTGTTAGACCTGGCATTATTATTTCCACTTTATAAGTGAGGAAATTCAGGTTTAGAAAGAGTAGATGACTTTGCCAAAGTCACACAGGCAGATCTTTAAACTCCTAGTACCTTGCATGCTGAACATAATGAACCATAAAGTCATAAATACCTATAGTGAAAAGCAGAGCAGGATGAGGGCAAAAGAAAGGTCCAAAAATTCAAGAGAACATCATTAGAGGGAGAGCTTATTTGAGAGATACAGTGAAGACTAGAGATTATTTTTAGGCAGATGGATTTTTGTTTTCAATCAACAAATATATATTAAGCACATATTCCTTTCAGGCACAATGCTAGACACTAGTGAATATAAGTACAAAGAATAAAACAACACTTACTTATGATGAGCTTACCTTCCTTCTTTATCAGTTATTTTTTTTTAATTAATTTTTCTTTCACTTGACAAAAATCCATTTTCTCTCTTCCATCTTCCCTTCTGCTCAATCGAAAAAAAAAAAAGTCCCAAACAAATCCCTTGAGGGTAATATGTATAGTCAAACAAATTCCCAAAGTGTCCAGGTACAAAAATACATGTCTAATCTGCTATACCCAGACCCCATCACTTCTCCATCAAGAGGTGGGTAACATGGCCTCCTTATGGTCGGTCATTGTGTTGAATTGAGTTCGTGTCTTTTATAGTAGTGCATCTTTACAATGCTGTAATTATGTGAATTATTCCTTAGGAGGAGTGATTGAAGGAAAATTAGGAATATTTCATTTGGAGAAAGAAGATTTAGGTGAGATATGAGGGGCTGTCACGTGGAAAACAGACTGCATTTATTTTAGTTGGGATCAGGAAATAAGATGCATTGAGAAGCACAGTGCATGGAGAGGTAGGTAATAGTTCCCTTATGCTCTGCTTCGGTCAGGCCACAAATGGCCTGACAGTGTTCAGTTCTAAGCACCCCATTTTAAGAAAGATATAGACTTGTGATTGTTGGCATTCAGTTGTCATCAGTCATATCTGACTATTCTTGATCCCCATTTGGAGGTTTTCTTGGCAAAGATACTGGATAGGTTTGCCATTTCCTTCTCCAGCTCATTTTACAGATGAGGAAGCTGAGGCCAACAGGGTGAAGTAACTTGTCCAGCATACCTTGTGTATGATGCAAGGTTTGAAATCACAAAGATGAGCCTTCCTCATTTCAGGCCCAGGACTCTATCTGCCTAGCTGCCCAAGATCTAGACTAGTAATACTATTTCTAGAATGGTGAAAAGAGTATAGAACAATTTAACATGAGAGAATTGGTTGTCGGGATAGTTAATCTGGAGAAGAAGAGGCTTAGGAGAAGTAAGAGAGCTAAAATAATGCATTTAATGGGCCATCACATAGAAGAGGTTAAATTTGTTTTATTTTATCCTAATAGCAAATAGGAATTCACAGACATTTTTTAAGCACAGGAAGTAATGTGGTCAGGCCTGCATGAAAAAAGAGATGGTGGCCATCCCTTTCCCTTCAGGCTTTTAATTCAGAATTGAGAATTAAGTTTGATTATAAAAAGCAATTTATCTGCCTGTGAGTTAGTCTACAGAAATTGAATAGAAAAAAATAATAACAGGATACTGACTTGTCATAGGACCATATCTAACAACAGTTCTACTGAAAAAAATGAGGTGGTGATTATAAAAATAATTGCAGCTTGCATTCATATAGCTTTTAAGAAACTTACAAGGTACTTTGTACATATTATTTCATTTGATCTTCATAATAATTCTGTGAGGTAGCTGTTATTATCCTCATTTTTACAGATGAGGAAATGGAGCAGGCAGAGGTTAAGTGACTTGTCCCAGATCGTGTAGTTGATAAGTGTCAGAAATGGGATTTGAACTCTGATTTTCCTGACTCCATGCCCAAAACTAAAGTTATATGGGTGATATACAGTATTTAAATGGTGTGACCCTTGAAAGAGACTCCCTTCAAGCTACCATCATAAAGAATCCTGCAACAAGTCAACAAGTCAGGTCAATAAAATGTATTGACAACAATCTGACCTCAAATACTTATTTGTCATGTGACCTGTGGGCAAGTCACTTAACCCTGTTTGCCTCAGTTTCCTCATCTGTCAAATGAGTTGGAAAAAGAAATGACAAACCATTCCATTATCTTTGCCAAGAAAACCCCAAATGGAGTCACGAAGAGTCAGATATGACTAAAATGATTGAACATGAACAAAAAAATTTGAAGAGTATGTGCTAAGTGCTAAGGATACACATAGAAGCAAAAATAAGGATAATCCCTGTCCTCAAGGAGCTGATATTCTAAAAGGGGAATACTATCCATAAAAGAAATCAGAAAGGAGGCCAGTCTGGAAGCTGGGAGGTACCTACCAGGAGCATAGAGTAGCCATGCTCAGTGATTTAAGAACTGAAAGAAGAGTAAAAGATGGCTGCTCTGAGTCTTTCCTTAGGATGGAGGCTCAGGTGGGAATTCATCAAAAGAAGGGGGTCACAGGAGAAGAGGGGTGCTCTCAAATGAGAAAGCCCCAGGATTGAGGGATTTTCTAAGATTAATATCCCAAAAGTCCACAAATTACCCTAACAGAAACCTTCCAAATTTAAACCATCCAAATCAGATACCTCTGAAACAGATTTTGTTCTCTCTATAAAGAAAGAAAAGCTCTGTTAGCCCAGGTAACAAATCAAGGTACTATTCATCTTTCTAGGATCTTAGCTTACCTGTGAAGGGCTGAGACTAGGATTCAAGGGTTGGGGAAGAAGATCAAGTTATTCAACGGCAGCTGGACCAGTTGCCCAGGGTTAAAGGCTTGAGCAGTTGGATCAGCGGTCTTATGACCTGGCCATAGCAGCTTTGATGCAAATATAGCATCCAAGGTATGTCAGATCATGTGATTCTGATTGATATATGTTATCATCCTACAGAGGTGCTCCAGGGGACAATGAAGTGTGTCTTGAGTTGGGCATTTAGATTATTAGCTCTCGCATACATGGTAGGTGTCGATATGGTTCAGGAAAGTACTGACATGGTGCAGCAGATAGAACACTGCACCTGGATTCAGGAAGACCTGAGTTCATTTTGAGTCTCAGACATTTACTAGTTTTTTGACCCTGGGTAAATCGCTTAACCTCTACCTGATTTCTTTCCTCATCTGAAAAATGGTTATAATAATCATAGCACCTACCTCTCAGACTTGTTGTAAAGACAAAAATGAGATATTTGTAAAATACTTAAAGCACTAAATAAATATTATTTTTCATGAGAGTACAAGGGTTTCTTTAAAGGGTGGGGTGATGGAGATACCAGAGACTGGTGAAATTGTTGAAAATACTTCAAGATCCTAGTCACAGCATTTTCAGTTCAACAGGAACTGAAATTTCTGGATTATAATAAAATTTCTACTCCCTGTAAATATATCCCTATCAAGCCATCAACCAACAAGCATTATTAGGAAAAGGAGGAATAAACATTTTTATCTAAAATGTGCCAGGCACTGTGCTAAATGCTTTTACAAAAATTTTTGTGGGGATTATTTGATTCTTGGGTAACTGCTATTATTATCTCCATTTTATGAGGATAATGTGGAAACTGAGTCAAATAGAGATCAAGTGACTTGTCCAGGGTCACAAAGCTAGCCACATTTGAACCCAGGTCTTCCTGACTCTAGGACTGGTTCTCTGTCCATCTCACCCTCTGGAGCTTGATACAATGCTAGGCTCTGGGAATATAAAGACAAAAATGAAACAGTCTCTGACCTCAAGGAGTTTCCATTGTACCAGAGAGACTAGTATAAAAATAAGTAGATATAAGACATATACACACATGGGTTTCTATTATTTATAATGTTAATGCAGAGCCTATTAGAGTCCAGTTTCTAATTTCCTAAAAGTTCCAGATTGTTTGCCCAGGAACTGTCTTCTAGCTATGCCTCCCTTATCTTGTATGTGTGATTTCTGAATCCAAGTAGGACTTCAAATTAACCTGTTTACAGTTATATTTACATTTTTCTATAATCATTTCATTATATCAGATTCATACCATTGTGCTAGCCTGTCAAGCATTTTGGGAATCCTGTCACCTGTTATGGCTTCATATCACTCTTGTAGACCAAGACACAAATCACTCTGAGACTGAATTGGAAGGTGCCTTAAACAACATCTAATACAATCCTCTTATTTTTCAGATGAGGAAACAGATTCAGAGAGATCTGACAGGTCACAGTCAGTTATTGACTGGTCACACTGTAAGACCATAGCCAAGTAGACTGGACCCAGTCTGGTAAATGATTAAGAAGCATTGAAGACTTGGAAGAACGGGCAGAAGAGAATAATTTGTTCCAATGGCCATGAAGGCAGCTGAAGCAGGCTCTGTGGAGGGCTGAGAGTTTAGTCAGACATTGAAGAGGCCAAGGTCATCCATTGTATCCTAGTTCACCACCAGTTGTCCTAGCTTTTATCTTGCCACTGGACTTGGATGACTCAGGAAGAGAGAGTGAGGCTGATGACTTTGTGCAATTCTGCCTCACTAAATTCCAGTTTGTGTACAAGTCAAAATATCACTCCTTATGTAGACTCGAAACTACCACACCAATGCAACTATCAACAACTTGGAAATAAGTCTTGATCGATGACACATGTTAAAACCAGTGGAAATGTGCATCAGCTGGGGGTGGTGGTGGTGGAAGAGGTGGGGGTGAGGGGGTGAAGGGGAAAGTAAGAGCATGAATCATGTAACCATGGTAACTTTTCTAAAAAATAAAAAATATTTAAAAAATATCACCCTTTGGTGTCATTGGTCCTCTTTCAAAACGAAGGATGAATAACAACAAATGTTAACAATGAAAATTTAACAGTCGTTTTTCTCATGCCTATTAGGTGCTGATCCAATATCCTCTGAATGGAACCTAGGTCTCCTGAGACACTTCCCACTATACCTACCACCTCCCTATGCATCCATATTCTGGCTCCACACACACAAAACGAAACAAAACAAACTACAGTGATTTGAGAGTGGGGACTATACTGTATTCTCATGTTGCATTTCTCAGTGTGGGGTTTGACACAGTGAATTGAATCAGATTCATTAATTGAATTGAATTAATGCTCACTTTGTTGCTCTTTGGAATTTGATTTTTGATTGTTATTGCTCTGAGTGATAGCAGGATGGACTTGGAAAACTTAGTGAAATGTGATGGCCTGGTCCTCTTTCCATTTTTGACCTCTTGTATTCCTTTTTCCTAAATAATTCAGTGGTGATTTGAAGTCTCTCCAGACTGGTCTTCAGCTTTTTGCTTACAAAAGGGAGGGGCCTAAGGAAAGGGAAAAGAGGGGAGGGTGATCTACTATATTTAGGGTCTCATAAAAATAGGTTTTAATTCATGACATTGAAAATATTCAAATTAATCATGTCTCCTCCATCATGGATTTTAATTTAGGTTAATTATTCCCCCTTCCACTTCATTACAAAAAGTTCATGAAAGCACAGAATTTTATGATGGATATGAATCTATATCTTAATTTTGCCTCAGAGAGGTCAATTTTAGCTGAATAGAAGTGTCCCCAAGAGGAATGGATTACCTTGGGAAAAGGGAGTGAATTCCCCTTTATTTGAAGTCTTTGAGCAATAGTCAAATGCTCATTTTCCAGGGATACTACACAAAGAATTCTTGTATGGGGACAGATTTGACTATAGGCTCTCTAAGTTCTTTGCCATCTTCAAACTTTTGTGTTTCTTAATTTCAGTCTTCTTTGATGAGCTTGAGGTCAAGCATAGTTGAAGTCCTTGCCAAGAGGCAAGATCCAACCCCCAACCCCCTTTGCCCCACCACTGTCTCCTATCCCATTGACTCTGGCCATACTTGATAAATAACTTTAGCAGTAATTACATGGCTACTTTCCACCTCCCCCTCAAAAGGTGAACATGATCTCTTGCTCCTCAAATGTCTCAGAGCACTTTTCTTGGTTTCCCTCCTGTCATATTATTTCCTTCTCTGCCCCTTTTTGATTAATGTGAAGAAATTTTCCCTACCAATGTAGATCAGTAACTGTTCTACAATTTATAGTCTAAGAGAATTGCCCGAGACCCTGAGAGTTTAAATGACTTACCCAGCTTGTGCATGTCAGAAGCAGGATTTGAACTCACATTATCAGTTCTCTGAGTTAGGATTTCTATCCACTAAACCCTAGTTACCTCTCTATCACAGCTCACTTCATCTTTATCAATCATATCTCATTTCCCTTGCCCTCTGACTATAAATCCCTTGAGAGCAGGGACTATATATCATTTAAAATTTTTCTCTTTATGTATCTCTTTATCTATGGATTAATGTCATATAAATGTAAAAATCCTATCCAAGACCAAGCACAGGACTCCAAACATAGTAGGTTTGATAAATGTTTATCAAATTGAATTGAAATGTTACAAGCTAGAAGGGTACTGAAATGGTTCTCTTTCTATGCTAAAGCTTAAATTGCTTCTTGTCTTGGAAATAATCATCTTCTTTATGGTTCATGTTTTTCTGGAAGCTATTAGAACTCTCCACCCAAACCAGATGATAATTACACGTTACTGATTGAGCATCTTAAATTTTTTTTAAAAAGAAAGATATTTTGATTCCAGATTGTGGTGGTGAACCCAAAGGCACTTGGCAAGCTGCCATCTATTTTCAGCTACTCCACAAGAATGTGTATTTAGGGGGTGTCTGGCTGTTCTTGAATTTCAGAGATGGGAAGTTAGGAGCTCGATATGATTAATAATCATGTGCTAGTCTTCCTGGGCAAAGATGACACTCCTGAACCCTGATTAGTTAAGAGATGACTGTGAGCTGTGTCCTGAGGAGTGGGATTGGGGCTGCACGAAACCATTAGAATTCTCAAGAATGAGGTATATACTTTGATGGTGGTACAAGGTCAGACCTGGTACATGTCACATTCCACAATCTGACCCCATCTCTTGAATATATGTGAAATTCTCCTGCCTCTGTAGTTCTCTACATCTCCATCTGTTGGCATTCTATAAATCCTATTTCTCATTGTTCAGTTACATCCAATTCTTCCTGACCCTTTTTAGGCTTTTCTCGGCAAAATACTGAAATAGTTTGCTGTTTTGGCTCATTTTACAGATAAGGAAACTGAGGCAAACAAGGTTAAGTGACTTGCCCAGGGTCTCACAGCTAGAAAGTGTATGAGGCTGAATTTGAACTAAGATCTTCCTTATTCCAGGCCTGGAGCTCTAGCCACTGCTACCTAGCTGCCCTCTGAAAATCCTACAAGGCTCAGTTCAAATATTACCCTCATCCATGACAGCTTTCCTAATTCCCTCAAGTGGAAAAATCCATCACTCATCTGATCTCATGGCATTTTGTACTCAGAGAATCCCAGAATTTCAGAGTTGGAAGAGACATCAGTGGCCATACCTGAAAAAGAATGCCCTCTTCTCCCCTTGAACACAATTTAATTTATTATATTTATTTAGGACTATATCCTGTTATCACTACTAGACCGTAATATTATTGAGGAAAGGGACTATGTGTCACTACTCATCTTCCTTTCCCACACAGAGCCTAGCAGAGCCTTGTGTGTATTTACGGAATGTTTGTTAAATGTATATGTAGCCCCATAGCGACACCTAGGGGCTACATGTGAATGAATGAAGCCCTTCATCACATATTAGGAACACAACCATTTCTGTCGTTTCCTGGGCTTTTAGAGCTGGAAGGGAACCTGGACAATCTAGCCCAACCTCAACATTGTTCAGATGATAAAACGGAAACAAAGGAGTCTAGCTGACTTTAATCATTTAATCAACAAGCATTTATCAAAGGCATGATGGGTTCCATTCTCATCTCTATATAGACAATTCTTAGCTCTACCTTCCATCTCTTCTGTACTTATTTTGTATGTATTGATTTCTAAATCTTGTCTCCCCACTAAACTGTAATCTCTTTGAGGACAACGACTCTTTATGGTTTTTCATTGTATTTCCAGGACTTAGCACAGTATCTTGCATAGAGTAACAAATAATAAAAGCTTATTGATTGATTGTATGTTTGATTGATGCATCAGGCACTGAACTAGGAATTAGAGATATAAAGACAAAAATGAAATAGGCTCTGCCCTTATGGAGCTCTCCTATGCATATGAGGATAGGATGTTGATGGGATAAATCAAGGAAGTAATTCCATCTTATTTAATGTTAGCGATGATACCCCTGATACCTTAATGAAGCGAGAACAAGCATCAATCAATCATTTTCAATCATTTGCTTTAGTTTCAAGCAATCCCAAGTTCTAGACTAAATTTACAAAAAGTCTTTGGAAGTAGAATGAATAATATTTAGATTCTCTGAGGAGTCTGGTCACACCCTTGGAGTAATCAAATATTAAACTAATTTAGAGTTGGGATTATTCCAGAGGTTGAAGCAAATAAGATGTTCCAGTAAAAACCAATGAGGAAAATCTTTTGGGGATAAGAGGAAGGAGATGCCATAGCTTTGACCTTGGCTTAGTTTTCTCTTTTTCCTGCTCCCTTTTTGCTGGAGGAGAACCTTATGAGCTTCAAAGAAGACTGCAGAAAATTTGAGCTGAAGGAGATTATGGACTTTCCATCTTCCTATTAATGTACTATCAGGATCCCCAGATTAGGAAATAGCAGTGTCTGCATTAGGAGCAAAGTCAGATGGAAGGTAGTTTCATGGTACCTTAATAAGCCCAGAAAAGAAACTACACCATGCTTAAAGGGACCTTCAAGACTACCCCACAAAAGGGAGAAAAGGACTTCCAGCAATCAGAAACTGTAATTACCCCCTTTGAAAACTGTCCTCAATAAAGTTAAGTCCACTCTCCCCTGAGCTTTGCATGTTCTTATGGAAGAATGTATCCTAGACTTTTTTTTTTTGTTTGTTTGGTGATGGATGCTTTGCACCATCTAATTTTAATGTACTACTTTAATAAATACGCCTTTGTAAAAGTCATATGTGGTTGTCTGACTAATTGATTCTTAGCATATAATGTTGTAGGGAAACATACTAATGGGGGTTCATGGGCTATAGTACTAGAAAAGACCCCTCCTCCAATTTCTTAAGGGGACAGATGTCAAATACTCAGCCCACAAAACTTTCAGGTACAGTCCAGCCAGACTAAAATATAATTGGGAAATGTTTAACAACATAAATGAAAAAACCCCAATATAAAATAATGTTAGTTTGTAGTTTTCTAAGTCAATATGTGACCCACGGTTTCTATTTGAATTTGGCACTACTGCCCTAGAGTACCAAGGGAACACGGGAAGCCACACTCTAGGAATCTGACTTATCGATGTGAATAGAAGTCAAAGAATATGTTATATATGCATACATATATGTATATACACTCATGCATATATATGCATATATATGAAATAGAAACAAATTAAATACAAGGTAATTTGGTGGGCGGGGAGACACTAGCAGCTGGAGGGATCAGGAAAGGCCTCCTCTAAGAGATGGTATTTATTGTCCAAGGTCATATAGCAAATGAGTAGTAGAAATGGAATTATAAATTAGGTCTTCTAAATCAGCTCAGTACCTTTGCCTGTATATTAAATGAGTTCAGGGTTCCTGGATTTAATACTATTCTATTCTATGTTATCTTTTTATTTGTTATTTTTCAGTCATTTTAGCCATGTCCACCTCTTCATGACCCCATTAAAGTGTTTCTTGGCAAAGATACTTGAGTAATTTGTCATTTTACAAGTCATTTTACAAGTGAGGTAAACAGGATATAGTGACTTGCCCAGGATCATTCATCTAGTAAGTGTCTGAGGCCAGATTTGCCCTCAGGAAGATGAGTCTTCTTGACTTGAGACATCTATCCACTCTATCCACCATGCCACCTAGCTGCCTGAATCTTTTTCCTCCATCACCTGACTAATAAAAGACAGACAAAACCATCATAACATCTATACATAGTCCAACAAAACAAATTCCTATGTAGGCCACTTCAAAAATGTATGTTCTGTTCTTCATTTTAAATTCCTCACTTCTCTGGCAGAGCTTCGTTAGTAAGCTTCATGTTCATTACTCTGGAATCATGTTTTCTCATTGCACTGATCAGAGATCTAAATTCTTTGGTAGTTATTTTTCTTTATAATTTTTTCATATTAATTGTTCTAGATCTGCTCACTTTGCTCAGTATCAGTTCATAGAATTCATTCTAGTTTTCTCTGAAGCCACTCATTGTCTTATGGTAACACAATATTAATTCATCACACTTACGTACAATGATTTGATTTAGCCATTCCCCAAAAGTTGGGCACCCCCTTAATGCCCAAGTTTGGTTAACTACCAAAGAATTAAAATAAATGTTTTTGTGCATATGGGCCATTTTCCTTTATCTTAGATCTCTTTGTGGGAGAGATCTAGTAGTGGTATTATTGGGTCAAAAGGCCTGGATATTATACTGACTTTTAGGGAATAGTTACAAATTGCTTTTTGGCTTTAATTCTAAAATGAAGTAAGAGAGAATAAATAGATCAACACACTTCCAAACTATTACTCACTTATAGGATCATAGAGCTAGAAGGGACATAGTTTACTGAGTTCCAACTCTTCCTTTCATAGATGAAGAAATGGAGGTTCAGAAGACCTACATAGGGTCATACAGGAAGGATGTGAAACAGGATTCAAACTCAAGCCTTCATGGTCCCAATCTGGTGCTCTAACCATTTTCCACTTGGCCACTTCTAGTTCCTTAAGTGTCATTCACATACTCAAACAAAGCTTGGGCACACAGTCTCTGACTTTTGCAGTATAATTATAGTGGGATTAACAGAGGCCACTACAGCAGAAATTTAAATTCACTGGGGTCTGAGGACTGGGAGTTGTTGACCCTGTGGGCTTTTTCTTGGGCCCCATTACTATGGAGGGCATTGTGGTAACAAAGCCCCGCTCAGTCTCAGGTTTTGTTTGCTAGTAGTTGCTGAGATATTGCTGCTAGTTGTTGCTTATTGGCTACTGATTAGAATTCCTCTTCCCATTCAGGATGCCCCTCTTGCTGGCCTTCTTTTCCTTTCTTCCCCCCCTGCCCCATCAAAAGTATACAAAATAATACAATGCTTGCCTAGATAAGCTAGAGTGCTTCTAGCTTAACGTTTTCTGCAACTTCTTCAAAGCCAAAAAACATTATCCCTTTTTGAATTAGAAAAAGAGACAATGTAGATCAATGGAAAGAACACTGAATGATGAGACATGATACCTACTGTAAATTATGAGTCCGTAAGTAAACTTATATCTCCTTTGGCCTCAGTTTCCTCATCTGGAAAACTGGGATAAAAGAGAACCCTGGCTTGCCTTCCTCATTTACTTTTTGGAAGTGTTTTGAAAAAAAAAAAAAGTTTCCAGACTCTACCAGGGATAGGAAAGGACAAGTCATGCCTTTGAAGCACCCTTAGCAAAAGCCTTTACAATTCAAAGTGAGATAGAGGTTAAAACAGGCATGTGGATCATTTCCAGTTATCAGTCTAATAATAACAATCAGGGTAACAACAACTCCTTATGTTTGTAGGAGGTAAAGTACTTTCCCATCTGGTTTCAGCCTCATAGAAACCCTGTGGAATAGATGAAGGCAGGGAATAATTATTATCTGAATTTTATTCAACCAACTAATCAACAAGTATTGAAGCACTCAAGATCTGTGCTGGGTTCTGGGGATACCAAAACAAAAATGGAAAATTTCTTGTCTTCAAGGAGCTTATATCTTGGTGGGGTGGTGGTGGTGGTGGTGGTAGGTTATGACAAATATAAATAAAGATTAGAGAGGGCAGATAGGTGGCTCAGTGGATTGAGAGCCAGACCTAGATATAGGAGGTCCTAGGTTCAAATCTGACCTCAAATGCTTCCTAGCTATGTGACCCTGGGCAAATCATTTAACCCCCATTGCCTAGCCCTTACTGCTCTTCTGCCTTAGAATCAATATGCAATATTGATTCTAAGATGGAAGGTAAGAGTTTTTAAGAAATAAAATAAATAAATATAAAATTAGAATATATACAAAATAAATGCCTCTTCCCAATTAATGTAATCACAGAAGGCCGAAATATGTCAGCTGAATCAATTGATAGTTTAACTAGACATTAAGGAATTTTCCTACAGCCTCAACCTAGTATATGAATAAACTTAATCAAATTGAAAGCCTCATAGTACTTTGACCTTCAAATGAAGGCTAATGGTGCCACATAGGAAAGATTCTGTGTTTTGCTGAAAGAATCAGACACCCCCCTGGGCCATTGTATAAAAATAGCAGTCAGTCTAGGGATGACTCAGTTAAGCCCTCTCCAAATAACCAATGACTTTTGGTGAGGAGTGAAGAGAGTCTCTCTCTGTCTCTCTGTCTCTGTCTTCTCCACCCCATCCCTACCCCCACCCCCTGCTTCTCTCTCCTCTCATCATTCCTTGACCACGTTACTAGAGACTGGACCAATAGCAGACAGTATATTCAAATGGTATCAGAGAGAACAGATCATAAGAGACAACATACCTGGCCAGGAGCATAGTAACTCACTGAAGATGAATGGTTTTGGAAAGTCTTCCAAGGTGGGTGATAGCTTCAAAGAACAAGTCCCCACTACACCAGAGAAGAATGCTGGCTATCGACTTAAAAAGGACTTCCAGACCATAAAGCACCAGGAGTAGTAAGTTACTCAATTTGTCACACATGAGTGCCTCAGAATCATTCTTATCTAAGTTTGAGCCTATTCTTCACATGGACTTCTATGTATTTATAGGATAATATACCCTAGACTTTTAGTGGGGAGTGTTTTATACCAAATATTTTTCCTATACCATCTTGGTAAATACTTTTACTAAAAGCTACTTAAATCAACTGTTGATTGTTAATGGAAAGCACACCAATGGGGGCTCATGAGGAATTATATCAGGAACCCAGACTCTCGGGATTACTGCTAGAATCCTGAGTAGTAGGAATAGCCACCCTATGGAGACCCCAAAGCACAACTGGAAGTACAAGTTGGGGAGTGGCCCCACAGAGTCCACTATATTAAAAAAAACTAGTATGGGGAGGGTATTAGCAACTGGATGGAGCAGGGAAGGCTTCACAAGGAAGGTAGATCTTGAGCTGAATTTTGAAGGAAGCAAGAAAAATCTTTGAGGTTGAGGATAGGAGGGAGTATATTGCTGGCATGGGGGATAGCCAGCTCAAAGACACAGAGATAGGAGTTAGAGAATCAGAGCTGAGGTCAGTTTGGCTGGCCATAAAGTAAAGGAAAAGGAGTAATGTATAATGAAGCTGGAAGGGTAGGTTGGTACGAGATTACAAAGGCTTTGAAAAGCCACATGGAGGACTTTATGTTTTATTTTAGAGGCAATAGGGAGCCACCCACTGGAGTTTGCTGAGTAGGGAAATAACATGCTCAGGCCTGCTTAAGGAAAATCTCTTTAGCATCTTTGTCATCCCATTTCTTGGACTTTTAGAAATATTCTGTCCTATGTACTGTGGAAGATAAAGAATTATTCTATCAATAAATTAGTGTTTATAAAAAAGTGCCTACTATATACAAGGCACTATGTTAAGTGCAGAGAATCTAAAGACTAAATAAAACAGTCCCTGCCCTCTAGGAAGAAGAAGCCAGGGTTCACAGAATTACAGTCTAGAGATTTACAATAGTGGAAGTAGTTGAAAAGAAAGCTTACTTAATAAGTCTTCTAATGTATGGGCTCCCTAATACCTTGAACTTCTTTCCAGAAACACTAAATGCTTCTATCTTCCCTTTTAAAAATGGAAATCTATACCAACACTTGCAAATCATTCTTTCATCATGGTAAGTCATTAACTGGAACCTGCCTAGTAGGGTCCTTCCTCTACAAAAAAGAAGGAGAACAGTTCAATTACAAATCCTATTTCTAGCTTTCTAGCTGTAGGTTGTGAATATTCACTGCAGGTGGAAACTTGGTAGACAGAACTCAGCATGGAAGGAAGTTATTTCTACCAGTTTTGCTAAACAAATAAGTTTTGCCAGCTTTGTGCTTGGTACCTAGGAAACCCAGGAAAGAGGTCTGGCTCTAGGGCTGTGGTTTTTTAATAGGAAGCAGCAAGTAGTAATAAAAATAGCTCCCATTTTAAAGCGCTTTAAGTTTTTTTAAAGTCCTCTGGGTAAAATCTTTCCTCTGAGCCTTATAACAAAATGATGAGCCAGGGAGTAAGGGTATCATCTTCATTTTATAGATGGGGCTCTGAAAGGGAAAATAATGATTGCCCAAGGTCACACAGATAGTAAATGGCAGAGCTAGAATTATAGCCTAAGTCATAAGACCTTAGATTTTGATCCAAAAGTGGCCCTAGAAGCCTTGGAATCCGATCCTTTCCTTTTACTTCCAAAAAACAGACCCAGAAAGGATAAGTGACTCATCCAGGGTCATATATCTAGTGAGTTGGGGCAGCATTTGAAACTCAGGTTTTTCTAACTCCCTGCCCTAACTTCTGCTTTCCTTTGAAGATGGAGCTAGCACATCAATGTCTGGAGACTGCAATAGGTTAGAAGCCAAAAAGGCACTGGGCTGTGAGTTTGAGAAAACTGTGGCCCAGAACAGTTAAGCCTGGTACCAAGACAGATCAGCGATTGTTCTGAAATTTATAGTTTTAGAGAATTGCCAGGAGTATCGATGAGGTTAAGTAATTTGCAAAAGGTTATCCTGCTATTAAGTGCAGAGCTGGAAGTCAAATTCCATGTCTCTGTCCAGTTTAAATGAGGTTGGAAACCTGGTGTAGTGGGAAAGATCCTAGATTTAGGGCTTAAAAATTGGTTCTGCCACATACTGTTTATGTGATTTCGGGCAACTGATTTAATTTTAGACCTTGATTTCCTCATCAGTAAAATGGAGAAGAGGAGATTAGAAGATAGCGTGTAAGGTTTCTCCATTCTATGACCTCAAGATCAAGTCATGATGGAAACCAAAGGCAGCTGAGTTGGAGGAGTAAGCTAAAGTAGGGAGGAAATCGTCAAAGGGCAGCTTGAAGTAAAGAAAGGGGAAAGTTAGCCCTTTCTGATTTATCTAGGTGGGTGAGGGCAATTTATGGACTGATTTGGTGTATTCCTGAGCATAGGAGCTTGGGGGAGAGATGAGAAAGGTCCCAGTTTTGGCAGCCTTGCTGAGTCCCTCCCTAAGTGACTAAGTCACTTCCCGAATCACTGTGGCTGCTGTCCCAGATGTTGTTGTGGGTTACTTGAGCAGCTCGGTGAAGATAATTTCTCAGCATCTCAACTTGACTGGTTGCCTCTGAGGAATCCATGAGACTGAATCCAGGTATCCTGAGCTGTGAGATCTATTTCAGGGCCAGTTTGATACCTGTAATGATGTTAGTAATCTCCCCAACCCACAAAATGAAGTGGTACAGGAGAAATTCAAAACACCTGAGTTACCCTGTCAAATTAATTTTTAAAAATATTTCCCCTATTACATGTAAAAATGATTTTTTTAGTATACAGATGTTTTTTGTTTTAAGTTCCAAATTCTCTCCCTCCTTCTGACCCTCACTCCCCTCATACATTTCCTGTCCTCCCTCCCCAAGATATTAAGTAATCAGATATAGATTCTAAATGTGTGATCATGTAAAACATTTTACCATATTAGTTTTATGTAAGAATTTTCAAATAAAAAAGAATAAAGAAAATGAAATATAGTATGTTTCGGTCTGCATTCAGATTTTAGTTCTTTCTTAGAGGGCAGATGGCATTTTTCATCATGAGTCTCTGGGATTGTCCCCCTGGATTACTGTATTACTGAGAACAAATGGGTCATTCACAGTTGTTCATCAAGAAATATAGCTGTCACTGTATACAATGTTCTTCTGGTTCTACCTACTTCACTTTGCATCAGTTTGGGTAAGTCTTTCCAGATTTTTCTGAAATCATCCTGCTTGTCATTTCTTATAGCCCAATAGTATTCCATCACTATCACTATATATACCACATTTTGTTCACCTATTCCCCAATTGATGGGCAGCCTCTCAATTTCCAATTCTTTGCTACTTCAAAAAGAGCTGCAACAAATATTTTTGTACAAATAGGTCCTTTTCCTCTTTTTTTTTGAACTTTTGAGGATACAGATCTAGTAATAGCATTGATGGATCAAAGGGTATGCATAGTTAAAGAATCTTTTAAAAGTAATTCCAAATTGCTCTCTCCAGAATGGTTGGATCTGATCACAACTCCATTAACACTGTATTAGTGTCCCAATTCTCCCTCACCACTTCTAACATTTGTCATTTTTCTTTGTGGTCATATTAGCCAAACTGATAGGTATGAGGTGGTACCTCAGAATTGTTTTAATTTCAGAGACAGGAGGTGCTAGATTCAAATCTGGCCTCAGACACTTCCTAGCTGTGTGACCCTGGGAAAGTCACTTAACCCTCATTGCCTAGCCCTTACCACTCTTCTGCCTTAGAATCAATACCCAGAATTGATTTTAAGACAGAAGGTAAGGGTTTTAAAAAGAAGTGACAGCATTTTTTTGATGACTAGAGAGTCTTGATTTCTTCATTTGAAAACTGCCTGTTATATCCTCTGATCATTTATCAATTGGAGGATAACTTTTCTTTTTATGTATTTGACTTAGTTCTCCATGTATTTAAGAAATTAATTCCTTATCAGAGCTATTTGCTGCAAAATAATCTGTCAAATTTAAACCAACATAAGGCCAAAAGCTCCTTTCCTGCAAAAGCGTTTGATTATCAGCTAGTAGCCAGTTCCCCAGGAGTTTTTCATGTCCCATTCACTCAACATCAGTCCCTAGGTCAGAGCTCCTTTTCCCCAGTGCCTAGTCCTGCTCAAGACCTAGATAAGAACCCTACAAAGATTTACTTGGTTTAGGGTGCCCAATTCCACTGGGGGCGCTAGCAAACCTGACCTATTTCCATCCTTCCTGACTGCTTTTATTGTGAGTGTGCCCTCTCAATAAAGCTGGTTTCATTTGTAGTCTTGTTTTCTGTGTTTATTCTGAACCTGAACAACACCCATTTGAGACAGTATCATCATGGAGTTCTGGCAGTATGATAAATAAAGCAGCAATAACATTAGAGTGGGAGTTAGGATATCTAGATAGAAAGCCTGGTTCTACTTACTAGGTTTGTGAAGATGGACAAACCATCTTTAAAGCTCTCTAAGCCTCAAGTTTCTTCATCTGTAAAATAAGAATAGCTGGCATTTTATATAATGCTTTCAAGTTTGCAAATCACTTTACATAAGTTAGCTGATTTTGTCCTTACTACAACCCTGGAAGGTCGGGGCTATTGTTATCACTCCCATTTTATGGATGAGGAAACTGAAGCTGGTTAAGTGATTTTTCCCATGTTCATACCAGTAGTTAGTGCCTGAGACAGTATTTGAATTTAGCTCTTTTTTAATTTAGCTTCAGTGCTCAGAGTACTGTTAATAATACACTCCCTATATTGTGATGAGGAAGGTACTTTAAAAACCACAAAGTGTGATAAAAATGTGAGTTACTAATGTTTCCGGTTCTTGTCATCAGTTTCTTCCCTTTCTCCTCCTCTACTCTCCAGGATACTCAGTGGTTCAGTAAGAATACTGGCTCTGGAATCAGAGTATCTCGGCTCAAATTTAGCCTCCAACACTTACTTCCTTTTTGTTTGTTATTCAATCACTTTCAGTCAAATATGATTCTCCGTGACCCCATTTGGGTTTTTTGTGGAAGAGATACTGAAGTAGTTTGCCATTTCGTTCTCCAGTTCATTTTACTGATGAGGAAACTAAGGCAAACAGGGTTAAGTGACTTGCCCAGGATCCCAAAGTTAGAAGGTGCCTGAGGACAGCTTTGAACTGATGAAGATGAGTCTTCCTGATTCCAAGTCCAGGGTTCTATCTACTGTTCCACCTAGCTGCCCATAGGGGCATTGCATGACCATGGACAAGTCATCACTTCCTTGGCCCTCAGTTCTTTCTGTTGTAAAATGAGGGGTGGGACTCGATGATCTCTGTGAACCCAAGATCTAAACTAATAGATTGGGGTGGGGAGGTGGGGGTGAAGAAAGGTCTATTTGGCATAGTATGTTCTCCTAATGGATACATGATGGCCTCCAGGCTCAGTCCTATTCCTCAGCAGAGCTCTGGCTGCTTTAGCCTCATTTCTCTTAGGTTAGTAGAGCCTGCTGGGATGACCTACTTCCCCAATTTAGAGATTCAGAGTAATTTGTCTTCTTCCTGGTAATTTCAAGCAATGTATCACTTCCCTGGCAAGGTGGATTTCCTTCCAAGATGCTTATAGAACAGACAGCCCATTTGTTGGCAAGTCCCAGTGCCCGCCTGGGCATGGGGAAACCATCTCTGGGAGGTGTGTCTTCCCTTAAAGACTGGGTTGGGGAGCCAACTTGTGGGGGTGTGAGGAAATTATCATATAGTTCTGTTTTCAAACCTGTAGCAATTAGAAATTCATGATTGTTAGTGTTTATTCCTACTGCTTTAGATAATGATAGAGAACAGGCACTGGATTTGGGATGTCATTGGTATAAAGAACTCCCAGGTGAGGAGAGCCATCTACCAATGAGGATGAACCTCTCTTCTGCAACTTCTAGTCTTAGAGAGGGGTCGAGCCCCAATAGGTAAAGTGACTTGCCCAGGGTCATGTCATTCTGTGCCTTTCCCCGCTCCCCCAGCAACCTCCGGTGACTTCTTATTGCCTCTAGGGTCAAATACAAAAATGATGTTCGGAATTCAAAATCCTCCATAACCTAGCCTCTTCCTACCTTTCTATGTTCTTATACCTTATTCCCCAACACATATTCTTCAATCTAGTGACACTGGTCTGTGGGATGTTCCTGGAACAAAACTGTATCTTTTGGCCTTAGGCATTTTTCTGTCAGTCCTCCATACCTAGAATGCTCTCCCTCCTTCATTCCGACGACTACTGACCTCCCTGGCTTCCTTTAAATTCCATCTAAAATCTTAACTTCAACAGGAAGCCTTCCCCAATCCCTCTTAAATCTCGCTTTCCTTTTTTAAATTATTTCCTATTTATCTTGTGTTGTTGTGTTGTTGCTTTGTATGCATTTGATGGCATGTTTCTCTCCCCCATTAAATTGCAAGTTCTTTGAGGGCAGGGACTGTCTTTTGCTACTTTTTGTATCCCCAGCACTTAGTAGTACCTGGCACAGGAGTAGGCACATAATAAATGTTGAATGAATTGAATGGATCCACGATGTGCCAGAACCAAGCTCTGAACTTAGGCCTTTAATGATGTCTCAATTAACTGGATAAGTAGCTATGATTTCTGATTCAGTTGATCACCATCTTTGAAAGTCAGTACTATTTGTATCATAAGCTCACAACCAAAGGATGCTTGTGAATCTGGATGAAATAACTAACCCAGAATCATTAGCCTTTTTCAGTTCATTCAAAAAACATTTTGGAAGTGTGTTTTGATGGATAAAGATCTGGCCTTAAGAGTCAGGAAGACCTCATTTCAAATCCTGTCACTGATCCATGCTGGTTGCATAAACCCTAAGCAGCTATGTCTCTGAGTTGCAGAGGTGCTAAATTGCATTTGTAGAGGGAGTTTCCTCTTCTAGAAGTTCTCTATGTTAATAAGATCTCTATATTAATAAGTTCTCTATATTAATAAGATCTCCAGGTGGTTAGTCCTTTAATCCTAATAAACATTTGTTTAAAGCCTTCTGCAAAAGGATTTCCTGCTATAAGAGAAGGAAAAGGGTCCTCAAGTTCTAGTATCTACCAATCTGTTAGCGGAGGGTTAGACATATACAGACCCACAGTATGGGTCCAGAAAAATAAGTTCATCCTTGCTCTGTGCCAAGGATCTCCTCTGGGTTTATTGTAGCCTGTGGTTCCCAGACAATTATCAAAAGCTAGAAAAGACAACAGGGTTAGAATTTGGTTTGAGAATCTCAGAATTTTCGAGTTGGGAGGGACCTCGGTCTCCTTCCAAGATTCTTATAAAACAAACACCTCTTTTGTTGGCAAATCCCAATGCTTGGAAATCAAGGAAGTCTTCTCTGGGAAGTGTGTCTTCTGTTAATGCCTGAGATGGGGAGCCAGCATATGGGGAGTGTTTGGAAATTATCATAGAGCTGTGTTTTCAAATCTATAGTATTTGGCAGTTTTTGTTGTTTAATTTGTCCTCTGGTCCAAACTCTTCTGTATAAAATAATCCCCTCTAAGGTTTATAAATCAAGTAGTTGTCTGGCCTCTGCTTGAATTCTGAGGGAGAACCCAGCATCTCTGGAGCAGCCCATTCCACTTTGGGGCAGTCCTTTCTTTTGTCATCCTGCACATAAATGGGTGTCATGTTGAGAATCTCCTGAAGCTGGTAAGGGGAGAAGAGGAACTCCACGGAGATGAAATGCTCTGTGTAAAGGGGACAGTTTCAACAGGGAGATTTGTTAGAGTGGTATGTTAAAGCTGGAGGCTCCTGAGAGTGGAAGGAATGTAGGCTGAGAGACTGGTTCCCTATGGTCTTGGTTTTAGAGGGTATGACATATTCATGGGTGTTTGTGTTGTGGCCTATTCTGGTTCAGAGCCTGGACAAAACACCTCAGAGTAGGGGGAGGGAGCGCTAATAAAACTTCATTCTTGAGCCTATTGTAGATTTACAGAGTCTCAGGGTTTGAACAGACCTTAGAGTTCACATAAGTTATCTTGTTCCTGAGTAGAAAAGACCTGGACAATGTCCCCTCCAGGTGGTTATTTAGACTCAAATTGAAGACCTTCATGGATGGGGGTTGGACTGTCCCAGCTGAACTTCCTCCATCCACAGAGAAGAGATGACTGGTGACAGGTAGTAGGGTGTGATAGCGGACCTCTACTCTCCCCTCCATTGATCCATTTCCCCAAGTTCCTACAATGAGAGGCTTTTGGATAATAGTCAAAGAATTCTCCAACCAACTCAAGTCACCTCACCTATGGCAGCTACAAGCGCTTAAGGACAAACAAATTATTAAAAGAACTACTTGACTGTGTTGCTTTTTCCAGTCCCCCAGTTAGGGTGGGGAGGGCAAAACAATTTCTTTGGAGGGCTTATACAAGATTGTCACTAGCAGGCTGAGCAGCTGAAGGATATTAAAAAGAGAGCAAAACTCCAGGGAAGAGCTAATCTGCCCCAGGAAATAGTGAAAAGGGAGGAAAGAGAGAGAGAGAAGGAATATAGGAAGAAAAAAAAGAACAGAACACATGAAAAAGAATGGTATTTGGGAGGAGTCGTCGAAGAGACAATTTGCCCCAAAAGGAACATGTTTCCATGGAAGCCTTGAGAAATAAGATTTACTAGATCAGGTGTGGCCAAATTTTGGAAGGCCTTGAATGCCAGGGAATCGTAGAACAAATGGGCCTCTCTGCCTAGGAAAATTGTTCTGAATCTGAGTCACCTCATGTAATTAAGTCCTTTTTGAAACTCAGAAAAAGGAGTGAAGCTACAAAACAAGGATTTTAAAAATTATACCAGACGTTAGGCCAGTCAGAAGCCCCATCTATGCCTGTGATTCTTTTGGTCTGAGGTCTTATGTGCCTAAGAGAGATAGCTAAGCAAGTACATCTTCATCAGTGGTGATGGTTTTTGAGCCCAGAATTCCTGATTCTCTAGGTCTAGGGAGAGGAACCCATTTTTAGACCCTGAGGCAACATGAAAATGCTTCCTTCTAAAATAAAAGAAAAAAGGGGGCAGCTGGGTAGCTCAGTGGATTGAGAACCAGGTCTAGAGATGGGCAGTCCTGGGTTCAAATCTGGCCTCAGACATTTCCGTGCGACCCTGGGCAAGTCACTTGACCTCCATTGTCTAGCCCTTACCACTCTTCTGCCTTAGAGCCAATACGACGGAAGGTAAGGGTTTAAAATAAAAAAAGATAAAAAGGAAAAACAAAACAATTTAATTTTAAAAAGTACCACCCCTCCCAGTAGTACCAGGCAGCATGGAAATCCTTCATTTGCCTGCAGTGGGATATGGTCCATTTTCTCCTGAAACCACCTCCCCTCTAGTTGTATACTTTGGCTTGTCATGTTATCCCATCTGAGAAGCACAGGAAATGGAAATAATAAGTCACAGCTGAGAAAAAGGATTCCTTCGGCAAATTCAAGAAAGCTGTTTGAAATGAACAATTTGCAGTTCTGATCCTGGGCACTACAGAGCTCAACTCACAGGCCTTACTAAATATCAGATTCACAAAGGTAGCAATCATTTGCCCCATTTGCATAGATAGATAAGCTTTGTATAGCTCTGATTATTACATAGGAGTCTCTCAGTTATGCTCTTGAGTAAGAGGGTGGAGTGTCAGGAAAAAAAGTCAACATATAAGAAATAAGTCAGGGCAACCTCTCATGCCTTTATTATCATATATTTGCCTATACTGGAAAACGAAAAGACCTGCCCCTAGGGATAGTCCCAAGAATCGCTGTGGTTCACAGGATGCCCAGGAAGGAGAAACACAGACGCCACATTTTCTTCTGTGGCTGCTTGGGGTACAAAGAGATTGCTCATAGATATAGCTAGCTCTTCCCTTCCTGAACTACTCCCTTAGCCTGGGCTTGAGTCTCACTCTTCAAACAACTGCAGTTACCTACAACCTAGGGGCCCCAAACCCCCAAGGGGCTTTCGTATAGGTTTCAGGGATCCATAAGCATTAAATTTTATCATGTAGTTTGTTGTTCAATTCTGTCCATCATGTCTGACTCTTCATGAACCCATTTGAGGTTTTTCTTGGCAAAGATATGGTAGTGATTCACCATTTCCTTCTCTGGCTCATTTTACATTTGAGGAAACTGAGGCAAACTGGCTTAAGGGATGTGCCAAGTGTTGTACAGCTAGTATCTGAAGTCAGATTTGAACTTGGGTCTTCCTTAGGCTCAGTGCTCTAACTACTGCACCACCTAGCTGTAGCTACATATTACTATACTTCGATATAATTGGTTTCTTTTGTAATTATGTGCATTTTATATTATGCCCTTAAAGACATTATTCTTCTAAGAGGTGTAAAGGGGGTTCACGACACACAAAAAGTTATTTTTTGTTTGTGTGGACAAAACTGGAGGTAATAATTTTGTGGACAATCTTATCTACCTGCAACCAGCAACTACCCTTCCTCACCCTCAAAAATCTTGGCTATCATCACCTCCACATCCTCTAGCCAGCTCAGTTGCTAAAAACGTTTTTTTATGCTCTGCTGGACCCAAATTGGAGTGCTATCAACAAGAAGCATAGAGGGGGGCAGCTAAGAGGCACAGTGGATAGGGCATCGGGCCTAGGGTTCAAATCTGGTCTCAAAGACACTTTCTAGCTGTGTGACCCTGGGCAAGTCACTTAACCCCCATTGCCTAGCTTTTACTGTTCTTGTCTTAGAACTGATACTAAGACAGTAGGTAAGAATTTTTTTTAAAAAAAGGAAAAAAAGAAGCATAGAGATGTTAGCAACAGTCACACAGAGTCAGCAGAGGATCCCAGGACCTCCTTGTACACCTGATCGAATCTCTTATCCCCTCCCGGAATTAGTTTGACATCAACGAGTCTGAGTAAGAGTCAAAAGAAGAGCATCACTCCAAAGAATTGTAAAATTTATTGTATAAGTAGTGCAGTGTTTTTGAATGTCGCCACTGCTGCTATTGATTACTGTTACACAATAAGCGTTTACAACAGATTTTTGTAAATTGGCATCAGAGTACATATTTATACTAAAACAGCAAAATATAGATTAGGTACTGCATTGAATGTGCTGCCAATAGTTTACAGAAGTTTACCTCGAACAGAACTCAGGATACAGGTCTGCCTAGAGCTGAAGCAACATAATTGGAAGTTTCAGAAAATATTAATACAGTGAAATGTGATTATAAGGCAGGCAAATGAGGACTGTAATGTTGTCCTTCTGAGCTCTATAGTACAGCAAAGTCTGAAGCGCGGTTTCTGGAAAACATGGTTTGGTTTGGTTTTTTTAAAATTTTTGTATCTGAGCTGCACGTATAAAAATCTCCGAAATATACAATTCACAGGGAGTAGAAATGAATTCGGTTCTTGCCTAGCACTGTTTACGCTACACATCTGGAGTCTGTCCATTTTAACCCTTTGTGGAAATGGTGGGCATTCAAAAAAAAAAAAAAATATGGTGATTAGTGCAATTTCAATATGTCCATCCAACATAGAAAAAGGGGTTTGCTGAGGAAACCTACCCCTCGCCCTTCCTTCCTTCCACTTCGATGTGACGATGGACGAGGAAGGAAGTTATTTACTGGATTAGGAAAGTGGTCTCCCTGTCCTGGAACTCATCAGGAACCGGGGGGGCTTCACCCATCTCCAATCCCCCCGGGAATGACCCAGACCATCGTCACCTTCCATACCACTAGGCTTGGGTGACACCATCATCCTTATTTGGTCTAAGAGACAGGATCCCTCCCCATTTTCACCTTAGATGAAGGGGAGAGCCTGCTGAGAACCTTTCAAAGAAAGGGCGCCCAAGATCCCAGACGGGGGATATTCGCTCCGTCCTCTGTTGGATGGGGTGGGAACGGGGAGCGCTCTGGAGAGACAGGCTAAAGGAAACAAGGGCTATGACACACTGTGATTTGTGGGTGAAGCACTCTCCCGGGGATAGTGTGATATTGGCTATTAGCATTTTGATTTCAAGTGCCCCACGCATGACTGCCCTGCTGTTTACCAAGGCCAAGAGTAAGTACCAGCAGCATTTGGGTGGTGTCTGTCTTCAGTTCAACTGGGGAGGAGGGAAAGAAAAGAAACTTCCCCTCTGTCATTTCACAAGCCCTACTTCCTGACTGGAGCTTTGTCAGAAGGGCACTGGTGGGCGGGTGGAAGCCAGCTTCCTGGGGGTGCTTCTAGAGACAGGTGCTGGCTTTGGGTCAGTTGTCCTCCTTTCCTATTCACATTTCCCTCCCCCTCCTACTCTTGGCTCCTAGGAGTGGCCAGACCCAATTCAGAATAAATGACCCCTATTTCTGCCGCCAACCTGCAAAGGTAACCATTTTTCTTTCTTTTTATCTCGTGACCAAGAAACTACTTTGACTGCAGAACGAAGCCCCATTAGTCAAGCATTTCAGCTCAAGAGGGCAGTGAATCTCTGTCAGTCTTTTGGTTGGTGTCACAGAGGCAATATCCACCGTGGCTTTTCGGCAGCACCGCACCTGACAGACAGCCCAAGAACGCGGATGACAGAAGGGCGAACCTCACAGGGCCAGGCACATCGCACAGGGGCTAGTGGGTGAAGGGGATGGTTTTAAAGAAGCAGTAGCCCTTGCCATGGAGGAGAACAAACGCCAGTTCCCTTTGGTGCTTGTAACAGGAGTTTTACTTCCTTGCCCCCCTTTGCAACAGAGGGTTACTGTTTCTTTAATAAGGCACTAGATAGACATGTCACATAAAAGGAAAGATACATTTTTTAAAACTTCTACAAATGCGTCCGTGTACCTTTCAGAACAAATCGGATTGGTTTCTCTACGCGATATTTTTTTTTTTTTGGAAGAGAGAAAGAGAGAGAGGGAGGCAGGGAGGGAAGCAAAATTTAGGTGATGGGACTAAAGTCCTGGGGATTTGAGGACACCATAGAGGGGCAGGTTCAAATATTGTAAAGGTAAAGGACTATCGCCAGGCAAACAAGCCAAACGGTGAAACTTCAAGTTTGTCTATTCGTCATCTTCTTAAAATATATATATATATTTTTTAATATATATATGTATATATATAAATAGTGTTCAAATGGTCAGAACTTCAAAACTGTTCTCAAGTTTTTCAAGTAATAGAAAAAAGTTGCTTAAAAACAATAGTTATTGCCTTTTATATCTTTCATTTATGTTATTCTACTAGTTAGCAGAAAATGAAACACACCTCCATGGGAATAGAACTCTTCAACCTTGGAGTTCACCCAGCTAAAACCACCTCCCAGTTCGGGGAAGTCCAGTCCTCAGCAGTCGGGAAAGTGTGGCCAGGTTAGTTATACCTGCCCATCAAACAGCAAGGAGCCAGGGCTCCTCCCTTCCCACTTTCTGGTCTCTCTCTTCTTCTCATCCTCTCCCTCTGGCTCCCNTCCTCATCCTCATCCTCATCCCAACCCCCCCACCCCCACCCCCTGTCCATCTCTTGCTTTTTCTTTTAAGAAGTGCAGAGTGTTTAATTTACTTTTTTTTTCTGTATGTGTGTGTGTGTATTTCCTTCTCTTGGATTTTAAAAGGGGTGTCCTTTTTGCTTCTCTTTCTCTTTGTTCCATGCAATTGTGCTCTCGAGGCTACTGATTTGTGACTGGTGAAGTCTGTTGTTCTCCAGTATGGAGGGCGTCCCATTGTTCTGCTGGTGTTGGTAAAATGTTGACCCAGGATAGTGGCCGATCACTTCGTTGTACGTCGGTGGCGGTCCTTCCATCCTCCCGTTGCTCCCGTAGCACGTGGCACTGATGCCAGAGTTACTGCTTGGAGGGCAGGGCCCCCCGTACATGGAATTGTCTATTAAGTCACTGTCAAATATGGTTCTGTTAGGGGGGGCCCGGACAGACTCACGGTTGAGTTCCATCTGCTGCTCTGGGTCCCGGAGCTGAAGTGTGCATGGGCCCTGGTATGGGGGCGGCTCCTCTCCATCCGAGAGGGAGATGGTGGGTGGGAGGTCGATCTCGTGCTGCAAATAAGGATAGGTGGGCTGAAAGCGGTTGAATCGGTCCCTCTGGAGGAAGGATGGTACCGTCAGGCGGTCTGCTGAGCGTGATGGTGCGTAGATCTGCTGCTAAAGGGAAACAAAGCAATTAGTGAGGCTGCCAGAGAAAGGTCGGACTCGCTGGGGACCGAGGGAAGGACGGGGGGCCGGAAGGGGGGCTGAGCACCCAGGGTTCTGCTCTTACCTCTGTGAGTCCATTGCCTGACACTGTGCTTTCTGAAGGCCACAGACTTCCTTCCTAAACAGAGGGAAACAAAGAGAGAGAGCCATCACTCATGGGGGCTGGTGGCTTTTTTCTGCCACTCCTCCGGAGTCGTAAAGAGCAGATAATCAGGCAGAAGTTTGTCCTGGTGCCCTCAGCCAGCTGTATGACCCTGGGTAAATCACTTTCCCTTTCTAGGTCTCAGTTTTCTCATTTGGAAAATGAGAGGGTTGGCATGAATAAGTTCAAAGGTCCCGGAGAGCCCCGACGGAAGATCATTCGTAGGTTCTGAGGATTTAGAGATGGGATTCTAACAAAGGTCTCTTCTGGTTCTGATAGTCTCTACTCTGTTTTAAAGATCTTTTCGATTCTTACAATCTGTCTAGTGAACAATTACTAAAGTGTATGGGAACCTCTGGGAAACCTTACAGAGGAGCTACCTTCACTGGTCCCCAAAAACCAAGGGAGAGGCAAGCAGCCCCCAGATCACCCTTCCTGCTGGTCGCAAACCCAGTACTGTGAGGCTTTGGGGGCAGAGGGAGGAGAGCAGCTGCCTAGCTTACAGAGGAGATAGTCCCAGCCCACCCCGTGGAGCGTCCAAACCACACAAACCACTCTCACTCAGCACAGCCAAGCAAGGTTGAGACATTCCAAACCAGATTTCATTAGGGCCCCGGGACTGCCAGAAGCAGGCCCACCCAGCCAGGTCTCTGTGGCCTGAGAGGGTGGTGTTCTTTCCTGCAGAGACTCCCCATCTCCGCTGATTCCCCGGGGGAACCAGCCCCCTCGTAAGAGTTAATAAGGAGCAAAACTGTCGCCAATTCTGTATTAATTGCATGTCCCAGCCACCCCCATTCTAGATGAACTAAAGCACATTTTAAACTCTCTTCCACCCCAATCAACTCCCATCTCCAGCCATCAGTTGGTCTCTCTACACAGAATACAAACTCATTTTAATGTCGATCCAACCTCATTAGGCTTTCTTCTCCCAAACCAAATAATACAAGGCATCCTAAGCCAAATAGAAATGGGTTTTGGATCATTTGTTGTTTGGAGGGTGGAAGGAGGTATGAGTTGCATCACTATTTCCCTCTCCTTCCCTCACCTCTTATTCCACTATAATACATATTATTTTAAATAGATTTTATTATTCATTTTTTTTCTCCTTGGGGCCCCTTTCTCTCCCCCTCCCCAAAAGTGAGGCTTTATAATAAAAAAATTCAGAATGCATGTAATTGAGTCACTATAACTGACTGCAAGCATACTCAGCCTGGGAAGTAACATAGGTGTAGGTACAGGCAAAGAAAGGTTATTGGGCCTCTTTGAGTTCTCAGAGGAAAATTATTGCTTTTAGAATCTAGCTTCCAATTCTAGATCTTGTACTTATTCGCCGGCTCACCCAAGGGCAGACCCTTAAATGCTCTGAACCTCACTTCCCAAAATTGTAAAATGAAGAATTTGGACCAAATGATCTTCAAGGGCCTCTCTAGCTCTATGGACTTTGGAAGAACAGGAAAAGTCTCTGGGTGCCAGGGTGATAATCCTTTTAGTAGATTTTTCAAAGCCCTTCCAAATTTGCAATTTCATTTTTTCTCTCACATATACCCACTTTCAAGATGGGTGACTAGCCTGAGGTCAGACAGTTAAGAAGAAGGATTTCCATTTTAGAGATACGGTAACTGAGGGTAACAGAATAACCAGAGACACCAAGGATATAAGTGGCATAAGCAGACCTATAACTTGCAAGTCAGGGGTAGGGGGACCTACCTAAAAATTTCCTAAATTTTTTTTTCTCTAAAAATAGCTTCCTCAACCTGCCCCCTAATACTTTCAATTGTTTCACCTGGTGACAAAGCCTTGAGAGCTGAAACTTGGTATTTGCATTTGCGTTCCCTTAGACCATTACTCCTAAGGATATGAATGATGGATTTCAGAATCCTTCCTAAAACCAGATTTTCATAGAGGGGTTGGAAGTATCAAGGATATAGTGCAAAAATAGCAACAAAGGGAAGCTGGAGGACCCAAGGGAGTAGACTTCACCTTACTTTGTTGTTGTTCAGTCATTTCATGTGTGTCTGATTCTTTGTGACCCATCTGGAGTTTTCTTGGCAAAGATACCAGAGTGGTTTGCCATTTCCTTCTCCAGCTCACTTGATGGATGAGAAAAGCGAGGCACATGGGGTTAAGTAACTTGCCCAGGAATACACAACTTCTAAGTGTCTGAGGCTAGATTTGAACCCAGGAAGATGAGTCTTCCAGACTTTAGGCCCAGCTCTATCCACTGCCCCATCTCGCCACCTACTTCATAGTTCACATTTGCACTGCACTTAAGGGACAAACTGCTTTCCCATGCACTTTTTCTTTTGGTCCATATCAGCTTTAGGAGGAAAGGAGGACATGTGTCATCATCTCCCCTTTGCAAATCACTAAATCAGAAATAAACAGTGCTATTTCAAAGAGTCATATGAATTTTTATTTCGATAAAAAATCATTGAAAAACAAAGACGCAAATGGAGCCATGGGAAAAAATCCTTCTCCGAATAAAATCATTCTTATTTATTTATTTAAAATTAAAATGTAGAATCTCCAGTGAACATGCAAGTTCACTAAATGTGAACAGCTTTGCTTTTCAAATGGTTAAGACCTTCTACCCAAGAGTAGAAGCTTTTCAGGAACCGTGACGTTTCATTATCTCCATCGAGTACGCCAAATTTGACAAATGTGCCAGCGAGGACAATGTCGCTCACCTCTTTTTAAATCTATCTATGATGCATGTTTCACAGTACTCCAGATGACTCTTACTTAATAACATTGGGTAAAGCATTAAACAAAACAAAAAATTGAGAGGATTAATGGCTTGCCCAAAGTCTAGGAAGGCTCATTGCTTGAAGGAGAGGCTCAGAACATAGAAAAAGTGCCTTTGGTTACTCATGGATCGCACATGGTCTTGGGAAGGTCAGCAAACCAGAAAAGCAGAAGCCTAGAAAACTGTTCAAAGGCTGTCCAGACAGATGTCCATTAGCTGTCATTCCCTGCTGACCCACTAGAGGGGACTTTCAGGTCTCCTAATCCAACTTGGGGCAGTCCAGGCTTTGAGCTAAAAGGTAGATAACTGGACCAATCACGGCTCTTTTTCCAAAGGATGCTCAGAGTTTAACCAGGGCACTGGTCCAGCCATCGGTAGCCCTTTGATTGGGTCTACGTGCTGTATGCTACATCCCCTGGCAGCTGGGCTCATAGACATGGAGGTGGAAGGAAAGCAGGAAGTCAGGAGTTCCTGTCCTCAGCTTGCTCCCAGCAAAAAGGAAAGGGGGGAGTTCTTCCTTTCCACAGCATCCTGTGTGATTCCTGAATAGACATTCCTGAGGGATTCCTGGGAATTCAGAATTCCCTCCATCTGGATTCAGCCTTCTGAGCTCCCTCCTGAATCTGAAGAAGAGTCCATTCATTCCTCGCCTCCCAAGGGTCACCACTGGAAATGCATAGCATAGTAGGACTTAGAATCAGAAGCTCTGGGCTCAAATCCTGACTCTCTTATTTTATATCTGTTTGACTTTCGGTCAGTCTAGTTCCTTAACTCTGGGCTTTAGTGTTTCCTGCATAATCAGAGAGCTGGCCTTGCTCATCTCTCTCCAGCTCTTGATTTCATGATCCCAAGCTAACTTGGAATAGAGATTCCTCTTAAAACTGGACAATGTCCTGAGTCTGATATATTAGAAAGTATTGAACTGAGAGTCAGAAGATAGCCCAAGTTAAGCATAAGTCACTTAACCTTGCTGGTCCTCACCTCCCTCATCTTTAAAATGGGACTAATTATAATTAGCCCTCCCCTGTCTGCTTCTGTAGGGTTGCAATGACCAAAGAGAGATGATGGATGTTCAGTTGTTTTGACTCTTGTTGACACCACTTGGGATTTTCTTGACAAAGATACTGGAAAATGGGTTGCCATTTCCTTTTCCAGTTCGTTTTACAGATGAGGAAATTGAGACAAATAGGATAAAGTGACTTGCCCAGGGTCACATAGCTAGTAAGTATCTGAGGCTGGATTTGAACTCACAAACATAAGACTTTCTGTCTCTAGGCCTGGTGTTCCATCCACTGTGCCACCTAGCATGATGGATGGTACAGAGTCACAAAAAGCATTGTGCTTAGAGCAGGAGGCCCTGGGTTTGAATCCTGGTTCTTCTACTTATTAGCTCTGTGACCTCAGGCTAGTCACTGGGACTCAGTTTGCTCATCTCTACAGTGGGAGGATTGGACTAGATGGCCTTTGCAGTCTTTTCCAGATCCTGTGACTTGACATTCAATGAGTGGTCAAGAAAAGGAGGGAAGTGGGATGATCTGACTTCATGTCAGACTAGAAGAATGTAAGCTCCTTGAGGGCAAGAATTCATTTCTATCTTTGTTTCCATCTCCAGTGCCTAAGACAGTCCCTGTCACTTAGTAAGCACATAATATCAATGCTTGTCGAATTGAATGGTTCTTCCTTAATGGATATTATCCTACTCTGCCTCTTATCTATCTGGGAAGGAATATGGGGAGAACACTTCACTCCCCTTGGACTTAAGTCTTCCTATCTGGAAAATGGGAAAAATAATTAGCCTCATGGACAGTTTGAGATTAGAAGGTAAGGGAGTTCACAAACAGAACTGTCCACTGCAGTCCAACTCCACTGGGTGGGACATCTAGAGAGAACAGATGATAGGATTGTAGAATGAGAACTGAAAGGGACTCTAAAATTTAGTCATTTAGCATAATCTCTTCATTTTGCAGTGGAAGAAGGCTTTGGAGAGTTTCGGTGACTTGCCCAGGACCTCACAGACCATGTTAGAGGCAGGATTTGAACTAAAGCCTTCTGACTTCTGAGCCAGGACTTTTAACACACTGCCTCCCTACGACTGTGTGCTAAATAAACTTTTCTTGAAATGATTTTTTTAAAAAAGAGTAAGTGATTTCAGAGACGGGCAATGGCGGTGACAGCTGTCTTGGCTCAGGATGGTGCTCTCTGATTCTGGCTTCTGACTAAAAACCAGTGATGTCAGAGGCCAGAGCTTAACCTCTGGGCCCCAGACTCCCAATACCGACTGACAGGCTGGACCAAAACTTCTGCTTGGAGGCAGAGGGCGGCTTTCTCCCGACTGCACAGGTCTCATCAAAAACACAGTGTATTCTGGGGGAGCCTCTGATGAAGTGGCTATCATCATTCAAGATGCATAAACATTTAGAAAAATAATTAAAGGTTGCATAAGGAGAGGAAATTAAAAATAGGAATGATTTGGCTAAATTGTTTCATGAAAGCAAAGCTCAGAGCCCCAGCAATAGCACCAAAACAAACAGGGGACTTCCCTGGCAGAATATCCCCAAATTGTGCTAGGCTGCCTGGCCTCCTCCCTGGCCCCCACACAAGCCTCATGAATTCTCTACGCTGGACCTTTGCTCAAGCCTGTGAAAAAGGATTCCCACCCCACCCCTTCTTCTCCTTGGCTCCCCTGAATTCTCATCTCCCTTTAAGACCCATCTCGAGTCTCATCTCTTCCATGAAGCCTTCCTCTCTCCCCCCCCCCCCCAATCCCTGAGCCTATACCAGTCACCCTTCTACCTGCTGTGTCTATTTCCCAATTTCCCAATTAATCTTCTGTTTCTTTGGACTATTAGTTGACTATTTCTGGCTGGAGAGGTGCTAGAAAGAAAGGGTGGATCTGTATTCTGGTTCTATTACTTACTAGCTGTGGGTCCTTGGGCAACCCATTTAAACCTCTCTGGGACTCAGTCTCTTCCTCTGTAAAATGGGGGATTGGACTAGATAGCTTCTAAGGTCCCATTTTCCTTTAAAATCTTGTGATCCTTTCTTTGTAGCTTGTATTTTGTCTCTTTACTCCGAGATCCAGACCCTAATTTATAATTGAGTAACAAGTATTTATTTAACATTTGTCATGTTAAAGGAGTATGAGGTAGTGCTTAGAGGTTTGGGTCACCCATCAAGAGGATCAGAGTTTAAATTCCAATGTCTTTTATTAAAAAAAAAAACTTATCTTCTGTTTTAGAATCAATATTAAGTATCAGTTCTAAGGCAGAAGGGCAGTACAGGCTAGGCAATGGGGGTGAGCAGCTAGGAAGTATCAGAGATTTGAACCCAGGTCCTCCCAACTCCAGGCCTAGCTCTGTATCCATTGAACCACCTGCTTAGTCCATGACTATGACTTAATGTCACCATGTCTCAGTTTCCATCTCTTGAAAATGAAATGATTAGACTTGATGGCCTCTAATATCCCTTCCAGTTCTAAATCTATGATTCTATGTAGGTTGTGGGGGAAATAGAATAAGTATAAAAAACCCTCAGAGTTCACAGTCTGACTGACAAAATAAGACAGAATTAGGTGTTAAATTATGTGGCTGAGATTCTAAATAGGTTAGGAGGTGAGCCATTTGAATCGGTCAGTCAATATCCATTGATTAAGTCACTATTCTGTGTCAGGCACTGTGCTCAGTGCTGGGGTGTAAAAAAGAGCCAAAGGTGGTCCCTGCCTTCAGAAAGCTCACAATCGAAAACAAATACATAGGAACAGAAAAAACTGGAAATAATGAACGGAGGAAAGCCCGCCGATTCTGGCAGCATGCAGGCGATTCCTTGGAGAAGGACCCACTAGAAGCGGGGAGAAGAAGCAAGAAGAGACTCCCAAAGACTAGGGAAGTCCAAGTCCTCAGCTCTCTTCAGCTCTGGAATCGATACACAGGACTGATTCTAGGATGGAAGGTAATAAAAAGTAAAAGAAGACTAGAGAGGCAAGGGTAGGAAATGGAGAGAAGGAGGGCAAGAGAGCTATTCTGCAGGGGAATGGACAGGACCTGGTGACTCACTTAGATTTGGAGAAGAGTGAAAGAGGAAGAAAAATGCCTTGGGATTTTGGCTGGTCTGGGTGGCTGGGATAATAACTGCAGTAACCCAAGAAACAAGGGGAGGTGATGAAGGCCAGGCCTCCCTGGGAATCAGACAAAGAAGCAAATGTGAGAGAGGCCACTGACAGGAGGCCCTGGTGACTGACCGGATACCAGGGGTAGAAGAGAAGTCCAGGGCTGTGAGAATCCAGGGCTGCGAGGCTGGGTTCAAGTTGGGATGGAGAAGGAGAGGGACAGGCTCGTCGTTTGGTCTCATCTTACTCTTTATGGCCCCATTTGGGGTTTTCTTGGCAAAAAAATCTGGGAGGGTTTGCCATTTCCTTCTCCAGCTCATTTTACAGATGAGGAAACTGAGGCAAAAGGGGTTAAATGACTCGGTCAGGGTCATACACCTAGTGTCTGAGGCCAGATTTGAACTCAGGAAGTTGAATTTTCCTGATTCCAGGCCCAGCACTCTATCCACTGCACAACCTAACTCCCTGTGGAAGAGGCAAGGAGATACAACGGAAGAATATTGCCTCCAGAGTCGGAGGATCTGGGTTTGAATCCCATCTGACGTTCACTACCTATATGATGATCCAGGACAAGTTCCTTTCATGTCACTGAGCTTCAGTTTCCTCATCTACAAAATGGGGCGGCTGGATTCGATGGCCTCCGAGGAGGCTTCTAGACCCAGACCTATGAACTCTTGAGGAAGATGGCGAGTTCTGTTTGGTGGCTCCGGCACTTGGAGGAGATGGCAGGACATCCAAGCAGACAAGAACACAAGGAGGATAGAGGACTGCATCCTGGGAAGGATGGCAGGATGGCAGACACAGATTTGATTCTCTGGAGTTCATCAGGAGGCAGGACAGCCCCTGACTCCTCCAGGACCAGCCACGGCAGCCCTGTATAACGTGGAAGGTGCACTGCAGGGGCAGCTAGATGGTTCAATGGATAAAGCACCAGGCTTGGAGACAGGAGGTCCTGGGATCAGCTCTGGCTTCAGACACTGCCTAGAAAGTCACTTGACTCCCATTGCCTAGCCCTTAGCACTCTTCTGCCTTGGAACTGATTCTAAGATAGAAGATATGGGTTTAAAAAAAAAAAAGAAAAGGAAAAGAAAAGAGTGCATTTGCCATCACTGGGATGTGTGAGGTGCTAAGTCTACTCCTCTGATATGCTTTCTGGTGGCTACCCCCCTCTTGGGAAGATGCACACTGGATCCTCCCTCCTCCCCAGGCCAGAGAGGCCTGATTTAATGAGGCTTCATATTTACACAACGGTGGCCTTCCCCAGAGACAAGGGGCTGGTTTAGTTTTGGCAGGAACCCTGGCCAAGGGACCCCTAAACTGACTTATAAATAATAATGATAAGGAAGAAGGGAAAGTAGAAGGCACAGGAGAAGTGGGGAGGGGGGGCCCTTCAAGGACTAGTCAGAGGATCACAGAAGGATCTGGAAGGGGAACCTTAGAAATCATCTAGCACAACCCACTTATTTTGCCAATGAGGAAACTGAGACTCAGAAGGAAGAAGTCATTTACTCCAGGTCCTACTTAGTTAGAAAATAGCTCAGCCAAAATTAGAACCAGGTCTTTTGACTCCCGATCTATCATTCCTTGTTTCTTCTTTAAAATATATAAATATATGTGTGTGTGTAATATATATATACATGAACACATTCATTTTCTTTTTTATTGTAAGCTAAAAAATCATCAATATAACATTTAATTTCACAGAGAATAACAAATAGGATTGCAAGTGAGATTGTGAATGGTTTAAATAGTTTGCTTTTTATATTAAATTTACAACATAGTTAACAAGAATGCCCTGTTTGGGTCTCTTTGTGAACTTTGTTTCCATCTGTGCATATTTTTAATGTTTTATCGATGCTTTTCTCTTCCTTCCTTGTTCTGTATGTTTCTCACTAGCCTCTAGTGTTCTTCCTAGCACACCAACCCGCTTCCGGTTTGTTCCTTATCTTCCCACTTATGAACTCTGCCAAGTTAGGGGGAGGCGATACTTTGGGTTTCTCTCCTGGTGGCAGACAGGAGCCAGGCTTGAGTATCTGCAAGTCTTCTTTCTGCATTTGGAAAACCCTGGCCAAATCTCTTACTCTTGCCCTGCCTCAATTCCCTCATCCACTAAATGGGAGGGATCCTTTAAAAAGGGCAGGCCTGTTGGGCTCTCTGAAACGGGGAGTGGGGCTTCCCTTTTCTTCCCCCTCACCAGAATGAGATAAGGCATAATATAAAAGAAAATGGGCTTCATTTTGGTTGGAAAGACGCAGGATACGTAACCAAGAGTGCCAGTTGCAACTTCTCCTGGAAGAATTATCCCATGGTGGGAGGTAAAGGCAAAGGAAAAAAAAAAAAAAAAAACACCCAAAGCTCGGGGACTTCAAAGTAGAATGTGGCTTTTCCCTCAGCAGCATGAAAAGCCGATTCTGAATTCCAGGAGAATGACAGGACCGGAGATTTCAAAGGGTCCTTTGCTCTTCTGACTAGTACGAACTACGCCCATCTCCAGCGAGGGCACCTTCCTCCCTGCCAGTCGAAGCCTGGCCCCTCGGTGCTGACGTGGTAGCCTCCAGGGTCTGGGCGGCTAGAGGTGCCCCAACCTGCCAGGAGAAAGCCTGTTTGCTCAGTGCCCTTTGCCAAATGAACCTTATACCCGTTGCTACCGAGTCCTCTCCTGCCTGGGGCCCCAGCTTGTGCGGACCTCCCCGAGAAGGGGCCTTTTCTTGAAGAATTCCATTTAGAAATGTGTGAGGCCACTCAATCTGAGGGTCCTTTATAGCAAGGTAATATAAAGGCGGCTCTTTCCTCCTCAACTCTTGAATGGGCTGTGTGTGTTTTGGTGGGGGCAGGGGACTAAAGGCTCTGCCTTATTGGACTCTAAGCAACATGAAAGCAAGGCCTGAGTCTTTATCGAAATTCTGCACTTCCCCGGTACAGTGCTCTACACACAGCAGCTGTTCAGTTTGTGGAATATTAATAACTCATAATTATAGGGTGCCTAAAGGTTCATAAAATGTTTTCCTCACACAACCTTGAGAGGAGAGTTATAGAAGTATTATTATCCCCACTTTACAGATAAGGAAACTGAGGTTGGAGAGATTAAGTAATTTGCCTAGGGAGTAAATGTCGGAGTTGAGAATCCCTCCTAATCCCAAGACCCATGTTCCTTCTACCATCCCTCCTGCCAGGCTTTGACTGACTGGATGAATGAATGAAAGAGTGAACGAACGAATGAATGACCTGATGTCAATTTTTGTAATTCCGGCTGGGCTCCTGTATGATTAGCTGCTGAATACCTGGCAGTATGTATTCACCATGATGTTCAGCTCAGGCAAGGACATGGCTCCTGCCCTGAGGACTTACAGCCCTTCTCAATTCTCCTTTGTAATTTCAATTAGACACATTATACGGCAGCACTTCCTGCCTTAAATTATTAAATTATAGATCACAGAGACTTAAGAGGAAAAAGATCTAGGAATTAGTCTGGTCACACCCTCTTTTCTTTCCAGTCTCCCTGCTCCCCACCAAGAACCAACAGGTAGGTGGAGCAAAGACTCAGGGCATGGGATAAAGCAATTGTGACTCTGCTTTTCAAAGAAGCTAATGGCATCCCATCCCACCTTCCAGAAAGTGCTTTCTGAAGAAGTTAAGGGCATCCCACTCTGCCCTGGAGGGAGTGCTGTCTAAAGAGGCTGATATCCCATCCAGCCCTGGAGAAAATGCTTTCTGAAGAAGCTAAGGGCATCCTTTCCTCTCTGGTTGGGGGAAGATTCCTAGCACCAGGTACAAGTTATCCACCCTGCTTTACTTGAGTTCAAATTACTCTGGAGGGCATGTTAAGAAAAGACAAAGAAGGCACAAAAACACTCTGTAAGAATCCCTTATATCTGGATGTCCCTTCATTCCTTCCAACATGCTTTCCTGTTCTCCTTGGGTCCACCCCATGGGGTGGGTAGACAGTCCCATTTTCTGTGAGACCCAGAGAGAGAAAGTGACTTGTGCCCAAAGTCCCAAAGGCTGAGGATCAGGGAAGTCAAATCCATGAAGCATAGAGGAAAGAGATGGATAGAGAGAATGGCTTACCGAAGACAGGTTCTCTTCTCTTCTCCGCCCTTGGCTGTGCCGGTGGATGAAGGAGCGGGCAGAGAGCTTATAATGATTCAACAGGCACGTGATCACCACCACCATCACCATCATAACCACCACGATGATGATTATCTGCACAAACTCCAATTCCGCTGTCAAGACAGAAATAAAAGAGGGTCTGAGACCTCGGGGACACAAAAGATGGCTTGCAACACAGTGGAAAACATTGGGTCTCCATTTGAATCCCGGCATTGACACTTCACTTCCCCCAGGTGACCATCTATAAAGTGAAGAAATTTGACCTAAATGACCTAAAAGGAAACCCTTTTAATTCTTAAGGGAGAGAGAGGGGGGGACAGGTACTGGGTCTCATTCTTCTTGGCAAGCTCTGACAACCGAAGGGCTCAATAAATGGTTTTTGACTTGTTCTTTATTTCCCTAAAGAATGGGAAAACTATTCAGATGACTAATACTACTGAAACAATAAAAAGAATAATAATAACACACAGTGAAGTTGAAAGAATTTTGTGCCAGAGGACTGGGGTTCAGCACTCATCTCTGCTACAAGCTCTGGACAAGTTTCTTCCCCACTTCTAGGACTCATTTTCCTTATCTGTAAAACACATTGGATTAAATAATCTCTAAGGTCTCTAAAACTAGATTCTTATGCTCCAGAACCCAGAATCTAGATATGAAATGATACAAATATGTACACATTTAAATAATGCTTCCTGGTTACAAAATGCTTTGCACATGATCCCATTTAGTCCTCACAACAAAGGGAGGGGGTATTTCAGGTATCTTATAAATAAAGAAAGTCAGATGGGTGAGATGGAGACACGGGACTAAGGCAGGCGGTGATGTAGGGTGCAACAAGCAAAGGCGAGCTATCTGGAGAAGATCAAGGAGTACTTGTGACTGGCAAGCTCAGTATGAGGTAACAGTGTGGTACCACAGCCCCCAAATCTATTGTGATCGTGGGCTTCTTTAGACTTGGGGCAGCTAGGTGGCTCAGTAGATAGAGAGCCAGGCCTGGAATCAGGAGGGTCTACGTTCAAATCTGGCTTCAGATACTTCCTAGCATCTGAGTAAGTCATTTAACTCCTAGTTAAATTGCCTAGTCTTTACTGCTCTTCTGCCTTAGAACCAACACACAGTATTGCTTCTAAGACAGAAGAAGGTAAGGGTTTACTAACTAACAAAACAAACAAACAAACAAAAAAAAATTCAAACAGGTCAAGATTGGGGAGAAGATTTGGCACTGGACTTGGAGTCAAGGAGATCTGTGTTCAAAATTCTGCTGTAAATTCTTTCTGTGTGATGTTAGATAAGTCATTTAACCTCTCTTAGCCTCCGCTTCCTCACATATAAAATGTGTTAGACACGATGGCTTCTGAGGTCTCTTCTAGGCTGATGTCTATGAATCCTCTGACTATGGATGTCAATGCTGGTTCAAGACCACATCTAGACCGCTATGCTAAATGTTACTTTTGAGGAATATCATTACTGAGGCAGAGAGTATCCAAGAGAACAACCAGAATGGTGAAGGGTCAGATAAAGCTTGAATGTAGGTTTGGGGTGGTTCAGAAATCTAGAAATAGAGTCATGCATTAATCTACCTTGCCTTCTAAGGTCATTTCCTCCTCAGGGATTCTAACATTCCTTGACTAACACATCAGGATAGAAGGAGAATTTTTTTAAAAAATCATTATCTTCTGTCTTAGAATCAATACTGTGTATCAGTTCCAACGAGTGGTAAGGGTTAGGCAATTAGGGTGAAGTAACTTGCCTAGAGCCACACAGCTAGAAAGTGCCTTGAGACTAGATTTGAACCCAGACCTCCTGCCTTCAGGCCTGGTCCTCTCTCCACCGAGCCACCTAGTTGTCCCTAAAAGGGCCATTTTTAATTTTTGCCATCAGAGTGGCAAAGGACGAAGTCCCCTGGCCTCATTGATAAATGTGTGTATATATGTTCATGTTTATACTTTTGTGGTTTTTTTCCCTAAGACTCAGGACCCTTAAAAAAGGAACTTGAAAAAAGGGATGAGTCAGCACCATTTTAAATGGACTCAGCTGGATGGATGGGCTGAAGAGTTACTAGAGGGCAGGCAGTGATCCAAATGGGAGAAGACTATTTCCTGGCTGCTACCCAGGCAAACCTGCCTTAATCAGAAAAGCAAGGAGACTATGAAGGAATGAGCCTTATAACCTTGGCCTGAAATGATGGGGTCTGGAAGAGGGGGAGAAAAACGTGATTGTTTGGTATTAAAGAATGGAGCCACCTACTCATAGGCAAATGATGGGGTCACTTTTCCATGTACAATCCCCTGGTCAGCTTAATTCAATAAATGTATACTGAGATAAACCTGTCCTTCAATGCCCACCCCAAGTGGCACCCTCCTATGAGGCCCTTATCCCTGCCCACAGTGATCCCTCATTTCTCAAATCTCTTCTATCATCTCTCTGGTGATACAGAAGCTCCCCAAGGGCTGGAACCATAGTGCACATCTAGAGTATGAGGTGTCCATTACTGAATGTTACATGTTAGAAGGGAAACTAAAAAGTATGAGTATATGCAGAGGAAAGTGATCAGGATGGTGAGATGACACCTAACCATGTCACTAAATTCTCTAAGAGAGTCCGGTGAAGGGAATATTTTTGTTTAGCCTGGAGAAAAGAAGGCTGAGTGAAGATATCATCCTGATCCTCAATAAGATAATACTTATCTGGCACTTTAAAGATGCTTTAGATATGTTAAATCATTTGATCCTCATGATAATTCTGAAAGGTAGAACTTTTATCCTCCCCATTTTATAGATGAGAGAAGTTAAAGAGAACCTGGAGAGAGGATGAGTGATTTCCACAAGGACACCTAGTTAGCATGTATCTCAGGTGGGATTTGAACAGAGATCTACCTGCCTCTAAGCCTAGCACTTTTACCTACCAGACTACCCAGTTATTCCTGGATTTCCTGACTCCCACAGTAGTTTTTCCATTCCATTTTGTAATATTCTGCTTCTTTTTGTGAGCAGTCCCTCTACCTGGAGCCTCAGCCTCGCCTTTGAATCCAGACCCAGAATATTAGTTGTAAGGGACCTCAAAAGTAATTTGGCCTAATGTCTACCTGAATAAGCATCCCTTCTACAAAATACCCAACAAGTAGTCATCTAACCTCTACTTGACCCATCCACCCCTAGCCCCAGCCTCCAAGATGAAAATCCTACCACTCTCAAGGGAGCTCATTTCACATGTGGACAATTGTTAGGAATCTGTTTTCCTTATGTTGAGCCAAAATTTGCCTCTGTAACCCATTATTCCTCATTGTGTCCTCCAAGGCCAAGAAAAACAAATCTAATCCCTCTTCCAGGGGATCACCATTCAAAAGGTTGTCTTTTAAGTCTTCTCCAGGCCAATCATCCCCAGTTCCTTCAACTAGTCTTCCTTCGACAACACTCGTGGTCCTTTACCACTATAGATGCCATCCTTAATAGGGCAGCTCTTTAGCTAGCCAAAATCCTTTCTAAAATGTGATACAGATGTAAATACTATGGATATGATCTACAGAAAGCACTGTAGGATTACTATCCCACTGTGGGATTATTCTCTGCCTCATTCTAGTCCCTCCGAGGCTTTAAATGAAGCCCCCAATTGCATTACCATGTTTGGGTGCCAGGCCATATTTTAAGAATACATAATGATCTTGACCTTGTATTCTACTGAGATCTCAAGGTCACATGATGTAACTGTTTGGCCACCCCTGCCCTAGTTTGTCATTTATTCCTATTAAATTTAATCTTAAATGTGGACCATCATTCTAGACTGTAAAAGCCTGTTTGGATATCTATTTTGCCATCCAGTGAATATGGCTACCCTATCCAAATCTACAAATCTCATATGCATGCCTTTATCTGTCATTGATAAAACATAGATGAAACAGAGCCATGCAGAGATCCTTGGAGCACTTCACTGGAGGCCTCCTACCAAGGTCAATGCAACTCCATTCATTAATCAGCACTCTTTGGAATTGTTCTTCAGGTAAATTTTGAATCTACCTAATAGTATTATTATATGGCCTACACAAGAGTGTGTTGGAACTAGCTCCAACTGGCTCAAAGGGGCTAATTGTTCAATTTTCAAATTTTCATTGTGAACATTTATATCTTAGAAATGGACAAATACTATGAATCAAGCCTTGATTAATCACTTAAGAATGTGATGAGGCAAAAAAATAAATATATTTTTTAAAGAAAGTGATAGGGAAAATATTAATAATGCAGATTAAACTTAAAAGTTGATCATGCTCACTTCTGGGTCATATTAGCAATAATATGAAAGACTAGATTTTTCTCCTTGATCCCTATGACTTTTTGAACCTCCCCAAAACAGAAATTATACACTAAAGATAAAGCATCTTTCAACAATCTTCATGGTCTAATATTGCCAGAATCAAAAAGATTATAAAGATATAAAACCTGAACTGGAAAAAAAAATCCAAACAAGCAGAAAGCATGAACTAATTCCTACCCTGAGCTCATTTAGCACCCCTCCCAAGTTGCTGGCAGCAAGGCTTCACTAACTGATCTAAGAACTTAATACACTAGCTTGTAACAGTACCCAATTCCATATTCTGGAGCCCCTTACAGTGTAGTGGAGACCCTGGCTTCAGACTACAAAAGTCTGCTCCATTCTTTAAGAACAAAATTAATCTGGGAGGCATGACACGTAGCCAGTGCTTTGGTAGACTATCTCCCCAGCCCCATGATATTAGCTCTGCAGTGCTCTGAACTGCCAGTGATAAGATAGGCAATCCACAGCACCAGTCCTGCAAGTCTCTGAACTACTGGTGCCAGCTCAGAGAATTGAGGAACAAAGGGAACATCCAGCTAGGGCCAGTTCTGTCCACTCAAAAGTCACTTGGGGTAGAGACCTAGGCTGATGAATTGCCTAGTGTGGGAGGAGGTTGAGATGCTTTGAGAACCAGCTCCCAAGGAAATCACCATCTGAGAAGACAGTCAGAAAATGAACAATCGTTTCCACAGTAGAGGAATATAAGGGGGAGGAAAAGTCTGAAATTTTGAAAGATCTCAGGAAAAAAAAAAAAAGCTATAAGACCTTGGACATAAGCAGATAAAAGAGGAAGGAGTCAGGCCTAGAGACAGGAGGTCCTAGGTTCAAACCCGGCCTCAGCCACTGCCCAGCTGTGTGACCCTGGGCAAGTCACTTGACCCCCATTGCCCACCCTTACCACTCTTCCACCTATGAGACAATACACCGAAGTTAAGGGTTTAAAAAAAAAAAGCCTATTAAAAAAAAGAGGAAGGAAATCATTAATAACAGAAGGAAATATGGCCTCCAGATCTAATAAATGAATTTAGGCATCTACGAATAAATACTGTAAAGCAAAGGAAAACAATCCAACACTGATAAGAAAAAGGACCCTGTGGAGTGAGAGGAGAGCATGGAACATCAACATACTATTCTTGAGTGGCTCAAAAGAGAAAGAATTATGAAAGAATTTATGGCCTGTACAGCAGAAATAATGGGCAGAATGAAAAAAAAACTGGAATTTATGATGGCAAGTCTCTCCAAAGAAACAAAAGAAAGAACAACAGATTGAGATGCAAATATACAGAAGTGAAGGGTATTTTATATGAGAAGCAAAAATAATAGCATTAAAAGGAAATGTGCACATTATTCAAGCAAAACATACTGATCTCAAATATAGAGGTTTGTAAGGATCATAGATTTTCCAAAAGAATATGACAAGAAAAACCTGAACGTCATAAATGCAAAAAATAATACAACAGAACCGCCTAGAACATAATATAGAAAATTAAATACCAATCAAAATACATAGGTCTCCTCCAGAAAAAAAACCTAAGGCTGCAAATTCCAAGACACATAGTGGTTAAATTGAAAAATTCAATTCAGAAACGAAGTTCTATAAGTAAGCAGGAAAAAGACTTTTCAAATATAAAGGAAAGGAAATTATATCACAAGATTATTCTCCACCCACCAAAAAATGTGAGAGAATAGAATAATATGTTCCAAAGAGCAATGGAGCACAGAATTCAGCCCAGGGTGACCAACCCTGCAAATGTGAGCTTAATCATAAATGGAAAAAAAAATAATAAAGAAACCTTTGAAACATTTTTAGAAAGAAGACCAGAACTGAAAAGATTATTTGATTCTTGAAAAGTGGGTTATGCATGTGTTCTTCTCTCTTCCTGCCCAAAGAGCCGGTTGTTAAATATTTACTAGTATACCACTGAGCCCACAACTCTCTATCTTGCCCGAGTGGGAAGGCTTTGTTGAAAACTAGTTATACTATAGCTCTAGCATTCCCCTGACCTACCAGTCCAGGGACCCCGTTAACAGAAGGAAATGGTACGAGGAAATGAGGTTAGGTGTCTCCAAACATCTGAAGGGTTATGTCATGTGGAAGACAGATTAGATTTGTTTTGCATAACTTCTATTTAGAACTAAGACTAGTGGGTGAGACAGTTGGGAATAGTAGAAAAAGACTACTGATTCTGGAGTCAGAAAACCTGGGTTCAAACACAACTCTATTACTTAATACCTCTGTGGCCTTGGACTTCTTTAGGTCTTGGTTTCCTCATCTGTAAAATGACGGGTGAATGAAAAGCATTTATTAAACAATATTCTAAACACTACGTTATATGCTGGGTATACAAATGGAAAAGCAAGATTGTCCCTATTCTCAAGGATATTCTAACGGGGAGGGGGGGAGGGGAATACACAGAGGAAGGGAGTTTTAGGTCTGGAAGTCACAGGGTGAAGAGAGTGAAAGGCCAGTTGAGGAATAAGCCCTTTCCAGAAGGAATGGCAGTGTCGACACTGCCATTACTGTTGCCAGAACAAGAAGCAGAAGAAGGAAGGAGCGAGATCCATGTCTCAGCAGAGTGGATGGCAGAAAGATGGCAGAAGTTGCCTCCTGGGTGGGATGTAAAGTATTGCCTGGTCTGGGGCTGGCTGGACGTAGCAGGTGGGCTTTATGAATTTGTGCTCACTCACTGCCAAGGAATGAGGTAGAGCATTGAGGGGAGCAAAGAGGAGGGGAGAGGCAAAGGCCAAACTCCTTTGATTGATGAGTAAATAAGCATCAATTCACATAGCCTACCATATCTAACCAGATTTGGACCAGGACATGCTTTGCATCTTACCAAGCCACTGTTTGCCTGTCCAGCTTCTCAGAGGATTCCTTGTATCTCTTCTAGCTCTACAACGATGATTCCTTCCTCTACTCCAGGACCTGGCACTAGGTCTGGCACATGGTAAGCCCTCAATAACGCCTTAGGAACGGAAAGAAGTTTCTTTAAGAAATCCTAGGACCCAGGGTTTATTCAGGATCACTTAAGAACCTGTGCAGGTTTCTGGATCCACAGACATGTCCAATAGGTGCAAAAATATCAAAGGGAAAATCAACCCAGTTAAACATTAGGTTGGCGTCAAAAGACAAATGAGGTGAAGGCTTGTGAGAAATGTGAACTAAACTCCAAGGAAGTGTGTTCCTTCTCCTCTTGCCCAGCTCTGACCACCGCTGGCATGAGATGAATGGAATTTCACACTGGAGACGGCACATCATAGTTTGATAAATATTTCTGCCTGTTCTCCAGGCTCAGGGATGTCTTCAGCATTCAGGAGGAAACTGGAAGCCACCCCTTCTGCCTGGGCTTCCTGTCAGCTGGCCAAGAAACTGCTGTGTAATTTGTCTGTGAGGAGAGGCAGAAAGGCTCTCTCACCTGTCTGGGTAGGACTGAGGAAGGAGGGGGAGCGGGGAGAGAGGAAACAATTCCTTTGTGTGTGAGAGGAGACACTGGTGGAAGGAAAGGGGGGAAGGGCCAGAGGCTGGGGAGATCTGGTGGGGTTTGTGGTGTTGTCTCCGGTTCTGTCAAAAGGGACTCTCAAAAATTGGGAGCCTTCCAAGAGAAAGAAAAAGAGGGAAAAACACACACACACACACACACACACACACACACACACACACACACACACACACACACACGGCAGGTTGGTGATTTATAAGTAACCTGCCTTCCAATGAGGAAGCCACAGAAACCACGTTCAGAGAGGCCGGCTTCTCAAATAACGCAGATGCTGCAATTTCCATTAAAAAAAAAAAAATAGAAAAAAAAAACTATATATCCAGGAGGGGGGAAAAGGAAGAATGTTATTTTGATCCTGCATGAGATGGGGCAGTTTTTGCTGACTAAGTTGGGTTTTCAACAGCGAGATCTCCTGACAGCTGGCAGTTGTTAAGTGCCAGTAAATGCATAAGACGGTTCCGGATGGCAGTTCCTGCCAGTTACCTTGGAGTTAATTCTGCTAAACAGCCACCACCCTGCAAAGACCCAAAGGGGAGACGTCAAGGTCCCTAAAGCTCCATTCTTCGGAGCCAATGTATCAAAAAATAAGGGAAAGCTCTCTACCGGATGTGGCAGAACAATGTGCCCACCCTGTTCTCCCCCAACTGCCAAGGAAGGGGAATGTCTGGTCAAGCTCTCCTGTTTAGATGCTGTGTAAAGGGGTTGGCTCATGTGATCAGGGAGGCATGGGGCTCTGGGACTCCCCAGTGTCACAAGTTCAAGTCCCAGCTCTATTGACTCAGCTCCTCATTCTCCCGAGATGGCTAAACCCAATGAGGAAGCTTTCAGGTAGGAACTTGAAAAGGAATCTTGGTAGAACATGGGTTCATTTAAAAAAAAAAAACAAACAAACTGAAAAAGACCTTGAGAGTTCATCTCAGATGGTTCAAAATTTCTGAAGCAAAATAGCCCTCAAAAGAGACAACTGGCTAGGTTTTTTTTTTTTTTAAAAAAACAAAGTAACACTTTGGACAAATTCTTTTCCTTCCTTAATATGCTGTTCAATTGTTTTCAGTCACATTCACCTCTTTCTGACCTGATTGGAGTCTACTTGGCAAAGATACTGGAGCAGTTTGCCATTTCATTCTCCAGATCATTTTACAGATGAGGAAATTGAGGCAAAGAGGGTTAAGTGACTTTCCCACGGTCACACAGCTAGTATATTTCTGAGGCCAGATTTGAACTTAGGTGTTCCTGACACTAAGCCATGGGGCTCTATCCACTGAATTACCAAGCTGCACTTCTTTCCTTAGACCTCTTTTTTCTCATAAGTAAAATAAAGAGGATAGACTAGATAATCTCTAAGTGAAAGGTCCCTTTCCATTTCTAATTATTCTAATCTCCTCAGAAGACTATACCCTTCTGAAAGTAATATTTTCTATTCTATTAGAATCTTCATTAGGAAGTTCTTCAGAGTGTCTCACCTCAATTCCTACAATGAAACTCTTGCCCTATTAAAAAAAAAATAGAAACCAAGTGCTGGTTCAATATAACAAGGTTAATAATAGTCCCATAAGTGCTTAATAATCTTAAAAGTGACTTTGTATCTCCCCCTCCCACCCCTAATAATCCTATGAAGTAGTCAGGATTTTCTTTATTTTACAGATGAAAAGATTTTCCTCAGAGTTGAAATGAGGACCAAGACTAAGGAGCCCCTGTTATCTATTCTCTAGACAGGGGGTTGGCAACTTTTCTGAGTGGTCAATCATTCATTCCCTTGTGTGTAGGAATCGCCACCATCATCATCATCATCATAGCTCACATTTACAGAGTGCTTCCTATATGTTAGGCACTGTGCTAAGTGCTTGGCAGTTATTATATTCTCACTTGATCTTCAAGACAACCCTGTAAATGGATCCTGTTTAGGTCTAAAACCCTATAAATCTATTTACCAAATCCCCATTTTAGAGATGAGGAAAATGAGGAAAACAGAGGTTTAAGTGACTTGCTCCGGGGTTACACAGCTACTAAGTGTCTGAAGGACAACTTGAATTCAGGTCTTCCTGACTCCAAGCTCAATGATCTATCCCTCTACTCTACTTGACAGCAATATGCCCAATATGAAATTTGCTCATCTAGGTCTAAAGCATGCTTGTGCATAGCCAGAATTACAGCAAGGTAACTCGGGGTGTCAACATTTTTAGAAAGGACATGGAGAGCACTTTCAGTTCTTCAGCAGCGGCACAGAAACAATCAATCTTAAAACCCAGTGAGTGTTAGGCTTGCATACTCATAGGTATAGGGCACTCCCAGCTGAGACAACTCCCTTTACCAATCAGGTTGCCACCTCCTCTCCAAATTATAGTCTTAAGAGAGAGCTGCCTCCAGCGCCAAGAGGTCATGACTTATGGGGAGTCCTGCAGCCCATAAGGATTAGGGATAAGACTGGAGTTTGAGCCACCCTGGCTCCTTCCCTAGATCATGCTGCCTCTGCCAAGAAGAAGGAGTTGGACTCCATTGAGTGGAGGGAATATTTCATGTCATTCACCCCTTGCACAGAAATGTTAAGGGCTCTCCTGATCCCACTGGTCAAGTCATCTGGGGAAGACCATCCCAACCACCCATAAGGCAACAGTTGAGTATTGGCACTTAAACACAATCCATGGCAGACTTTATTTTATCTTGTCTTTTGCCAATCTTTTCCTCTTCTCCGGGAATTAGTCATTACTCCCAAAGGAGAGTCTAAATTTCTTGAGGTCAGGGATCTTTGCATGTTCTGGAAAACTTAGTTGTGGAGTATTAGTGCAAGCAGGAGAGCTTAGGAGATTATTTCATTAACTGCCACATTTTTATAGTGGAGGAAACTGATGCTTGGAAGAGTCAAAATCCTGGGTCTTGGGTCCTGGCTCAGAAATTTATTACCTATATGACTTTGAACAAGCCACTTCTTCCTCTGTAAGACTGTGGATCGACCCTAGAAGATCCCTAAGGTTTTTTCTAGTTCTAAATCCCATGATCTTAAGCTTGAAAATTATCATGCTGGGAGTTAATAGCAGAGCCAGGACTATGAGGGACATCTCTTGATTCCCAATTTGATTATCTTCCCACCAGCCCATGCTGACCCTTTGAGTGATAACATTAATAATGATAATGATGGCTGGCATCCTTTGCTTTATGCACTGTGTTTCACCTGATCTTTACAAGCCTCTGAAGCAAGAGTTACAGGTTTTGTCTCCATTTTATAGATGAGGAAACTGAAGTTAAAAAAAAGTTCAAATGTGGGCAGTTGGGTAGCACAGTGGATAAAACACCAGACCTAGAGGTCCTGGGTTCAAATCAGATCTCAGATACTTCCTAGCTGTATGACCTTGGGCAAGTCACTTAACCCTATTTACCTAGCCCTTGTCACTCTTCGGTCTCAGAACTGATTCTAAGAAAGCGAGGATTAAAAACAAAACAAAACAAAGCAAAAAACAACGTTCAAATGACTTTCCCCAAGGTTATACTTGCAAGAACTAAATGGGGATTCCGGCTAGGCCTCTTCAAACTCCAAGTCTAAAGCTCTTTCCACCGTGCCATGCTCAGCAGTGGGTGTTTCGAAAGCTTTGTGGAACTGAATGGGAGTCAGTAAGATCTAAGGTCCCTTCATCCTTCCCTTCTCTACCAGGGATCCCAGGACCTCAGGCTTGAAACCCTACCTAAATTCCCTCCCTTTTCAACAAATCTTTTCCCCCTTGGGAGTGGGGGTTACTTTAATCAGGGATGGTAAGGGCTTAGAAATGATTAATTGCATTAATGTTCCTGTTATGATTATTCAGGGAGGACTCTGTAAAAAGCCTCCAAGGGAACGACTCCACCCCACTGTAAAACACTATTTATTTTCTTTTGAAACTACCTGGGAAACGGTTCTGGCAAAAGCAGATGCCAAGGATAAAGAGCTTGCTCCTGCAAGGGCCCGAGATCCAGGTCACAGACAAGATACCATCCCTCTGTCCTTATTTAACGAGGGCCTGTGGGGCTCCAGAACTGGGGGTGTCGGCACTGGGACGGGGTATGGCTAAGTTAAATTTCTGGAACTAGACACACTCGATTTGCCCAGCAACAGCAAGGTGGGGGGCTGATTTCTGGCCCCTGGACGACTCTTTTCAAACATCTCAAATAATATACTCCATTCAGTGGGTGTCGTACAGTATGTATATTGTTCCTAACACCCACAGCCTGTGTCTCAGACTGTCTCCGGGGAGGGGGTGCCCTCCCTAAACAGGGGCTTTTAAACCGACTTGGAAAAAAAGGGAGGGGGAGGCGGAGGGAGATGTGGGCGCGGGTGCACTTTTCACCTCAATGAGAAGGGACAGAGGCCCTCAGACATTCACGGCTTCGGCCCTCATTTAAATGGATGCGTGCCTGGGTTTCTCCATTCCTTTTGGGACTCAAAGCTCTTTGTGGAAAGTTTTTTGCTGTGGTGACCAAAAGGATGAGCTTTGAACCCATTGCTAAGGCCTGAGAGTGGAATGGGTGGGCGGGTGGGTCTGTTTTTCTCCTTTTCCCCAGGCCAGGGAGGTTAAAGGTAGCAGGAGCTGGACCACGCTTGGCTGCTTCCCTAGACGGCTTGTTTGGGCCGGGCTAGCGGCTGGGCAGCTGAGGGTGCGGGGCGGAGTTTGGGAGGCCTGGGCATTTGGCAGTCCCCTCACGGACTCCACAAGCCTCAACCTTGGGCTGGGCTGGGGGGAAGCTGGGGGATGAGGGATGAGGGCAGGAATGGAGGCGAGGGAGGGGAGCCAAGAACCCAGGAAGAGAGAGATTTTGCTAGTTGAATTTCCAGCTCGTAATGTGCCCTGGGAGGCCCAGGCCCTCTAGCCTCTTATATGCAGAAAGAATGACTGGATTTCAGTGGGTGTGTGTGTGTGTGAGAGAGAGAGACAGACAGACAGACAGACAGAGAGATAGAAACAGAGAAAGACAGAGAGACAGAGAGATAGAGAGAAACAGAGACAGAGAGACAGAGACAGAGACATAGAGAAAGAGAGACAGAGAGATAGAGAGAAACAGAGAGAGAGAGAGACAGAGAATGGGGGTAGGAGGAAAGGGATGGACAGGCAGACAGTGGTATTGGCCTGAGATCCGAAGCTGGCAAGGCCTTTTGAGATCCTCTCGTTCATCCCACTCATATTCCAGATGAGGAAAGGGCACCTTAAAGAGGTTAAGTGACTTACCCAAAGTCATATAACTAGGAAATAGCAGAGCTGGGATATGAATGGGAGCTAGATGATGGTAAAAGGGATATGAATGTAATGCTTCATAGTGTTACATAAATGTGAGCTATTATTATGATAAAGGATATTATCATATATCTTATTCACTGGGAAACTGACCCCATTAAGAAACCACCCTGAGAAATTCAGATGAGGGGAGACAGGCAGGAGGAGAGAAAGGAAGAGTAAATTAGTAAATCATTGACTAAGTGAATTAGTCCCAATTCTTTCCTGAAAGCGGTTGGATGCTTTTTGCCAGGCTCTCCCAACACACCAATGGTGTGTATGAGAAGTCAGGAGATCTGGGTTCTAGGTCCTAGGGTTGCCTACCTAAGCTGGGTGACCTTAAGCAAAAGTGATTTTTTTTCTCTCTCTTGGCCTCAGTTTCCTCTTCTGTAAAATTAGAGGGTAAAACTAGATGCTCCTTGACAGGTCTAACAACCTCTGTTTTAGCTTTTAATGTTCCTCCTTGTTCCAATGTTCTAGGATCCTCTGAATCCTTTTACGCCCACCATATAATCTCCAGTACAGTTATCCCTTCAAAATCTCTTTCTCTAATTCCATCACCCCCTCTTGTTTGCAATCTAGAAGAAAGCCCTTCCTGTGGCCTAATCCTGAAAGCAGGCCTGAAAAGAGCGGGTCACCCAGGATCCCCGGATGTTACTGTGACATTTACAGCACACGTGGGTAATGTTAAAGGTTGTCCTACTTCTCTGGGTTTGATGGCATCGGCCCAAAAGGGAATTATAGCATTGGAGGCTTAGCCACAGCAAAGCTTTCTCTGCCGGAGGCAGGGTGAGACCCCAACCCGGATTTTACAATACAGTCTGGATTTACTTTCCAAGGTTGCATTGAACTTTCCCTATAGTCCCCCCTTGTCTCCCCTGACTCCTCCCCCTTCCCCAAATACGATTGAGCATAAACAGTTAAGTGTTTATTCTGTAACTAAAACTTGGCATGGGCTGACTAGTGCACTGATGAAGTACATTCCAGTTCTAATTACTCTGCCCTTGTCAAGATGCCCAAATTACTCAATGATTCCATTTTGGCAGATGCAATGAACAGCTCTTTAAAACATGGCGCAGGGATCTCTGTTTTTTTTTTTTTTTTTAAATAATGTCTTTTCTAAAACACATGCACTCAAAATTCCCAGTCCAATCCTTTTAAGTAAGCATTTAAGAAGTACCTACTGTGTGTGTGTGGTACCTCCAAACCCTCATCCTCTGAGACATTATAAAGTAGCATACAACTGGGTTCTGAAAAAGGTCAGTCCTCTGGGGTAATGAACTGACTATGGAGAGAAGGGCAATATCCAAGAAAGTGCGGGACCCTGGTTTCCTCTTCTACCAAATGAGGTGGTTGGGACCAGATGCTCTCTCAGGTTCCTTGTAGCTCTAATTAATATCCTGTGGTCATCTGAGGCACTGAGAGACCCCTACATATCTATGCTAGATGGGAGTGTGGGGAATACAAGAAATGGGAGCCAACCCCGTGTGCCCCCAATTTGCTTAGACTTTATTTGGGGTAGGTAAAACAATCCTAAGTGAAATACAGAACAACATAAGATAGTTTGGCACGAAGGACTACTAGACTCCTTACAGTAGAAGGCCAGAGGGACAAGTGGGTTATGGATACGGATGGAATGACCCCTGCAAGAAAGCTCGAACATGGGTGAAGAAAGGGAAGGACATGATTCTTTCCTTTACCTACATACCATTGGCTCTAAGGAGAAACTTCTCTGTCTAAGAACCTTTAACCCTGCCTAGGAGAGAATCAGGGTTTGAAAAAAGAGAAAAAATATTCATCTAAGAATTCCAAAGTCAATTTTCTTGACCTATCTAGAGGATTGGGTCAAATTCTTTATGTTTCCTATCCTTCAGAGATGGCCATTCTTGAGCACAGGTAACCAGATTCCCTCCAGACTAGTATTTAGGAGACATCGTGATTGAACTTGGATTCAGAATAGAGATCTGGGTTCAAATTCTTAATATTTGTGTGACATTAGGCAGGTCCCTTCACCTTGTTTTCAAGTCTTTAAAACAGGAAAAGAGCAGGTAGGTGGGTCAGTGGATAGAGAGCTAGGTCTGGAGATGGGAGGTCTGGCCTCAGACACTTTTTAGCTGTGTCAGACAAGGAGGCACTTAAGCCTGATTGCCCAGCCTTTACCATTTTTTTTTTCTGCCTTGGAACTGATACTTAGTTTTGATTCCAAGACAGAAGGTAAGGATTTCCAAAAAAAACCCAAAAAACAAGAATAATAATTCCTGTGGAAACCCTCACTCCTATCACCAAGAGCTGTTATAAGGATCACATGAAATCACGTATGTAAAGCACTCTGCAAAACTCAAAAGTGCTAAATAAAAGTCAGATATTATCCTTTGGTAATCTGTGATCTCAACCATGTGGACCATCGCTCCACTAGTCCAGATTGCTATTCATCTCATCCTTTTATTTTCTGTGATTCTTAATCCAAATCTTTCCATGAATTCTCTATAGAGAGGACCTAGACTACTGTGCATGGGAATTACTGCAGCTGATCTAAGCTATTAAATAAGAATAACAAATGCTCTCCTGGAAATAAGCTTCCCTACAATCTTGTTGCTGGCCCGTGTTTTGAGGGAAACGATATGCACTGGGCCAGGCAAGTGTGTCCAAATCAGAACAGCATCCACCAGCCAATAGTGCAAACTATGGAGCTCTCGGTCCCAAGGCCCATCTGTGCAAACAGGAATCTTTTGGAAAATGAAGTTTCATTTTCACATTTGGGTATTTGGCTTCAGATACTTGTCACTTTTAAATTGGGTAGTAAGTGGTGGGCAGGAAGGGGAAAAAAAATCCTCGTTCAATTTTCCCCTAAGGAATTTGGTTTTTATGAGATGGCCAAGCTCCTTTTTCAAAATACAAAGTAAGGTCATACTAATTTAATTTAGTGTCATTTTTACTCATGAATAATTTCAAATTAACAGGTTCACATGTCACATTTGGGTAGTCTAATACCGCCTCCCCACCTCCACTGTTGCATTTTTCTCCTGAAATAAACATTTAGTTCCAGATGTGTTTTCATCTCACTGTTTATTCCCAGGATGCATTTGGAATAGATTCACCAAAGACTGCCCACTGTACTTGTTATCTAATGGCTTGGTGCTATGGAAAGAGGGCTGGATTTGAAGGCAGAGGTTCTGAACTCTATCTAGAGTTACCTCTACCACTTATTATGTGTATGAACTTAGACGAGTCATCTTAAAAGCTCTGGGCCTCAGTTTCCTCATCTGTAAAATGAGAAGCCTGGCTGAGATGATCTCTATGATTTCTGCTAGAACTGAATCTAATGACTCAAAACTACCTGAAGCAGTTTCAGGGACTGGCACTAATTCTGAATTCTTTGTGGATCAAGGAAGGGTTTTAATATGATACCAAAATGAGAGTGGGTTTAATCAGAGATGCTCCAAGCCTTCCCACAGGCCATTTGCTTTCGTCTGGAATACATGTTCACACAAATGCAATCACTTCCTCACTAACAATTTTCTCATCTGTAAAACAAGGCAGGCAGGGGGCTTGGGAGGGGGTGCAGTGGCTGAAATATTCTTTAATGCCCTTTCCATCTCTAAATCAGCTAATGCAGTAAAAACAGATGATTGAGAATGGCCTGTGGAGATAAATGAATTGAAGGCAATTCCCGGTTACCAACCTAGGCAAGGACCAAGGAGTCACCAATGGGCTATTTTTTTTTCACATATAATTTTATTTTTTCAAACCATGCCAAGTGTGTGGCCAAGTTGGCCACTGCCACCTGGCTCTTGTAAACTGATCAAGGCCCGAGGGGGCCCCAGAATTTCCCTCCCAACTCCTTTTGTGTCTCCCTTGTCCAACAGAGCCCAAACTGCAAAACTGGCCTCCCTCAGTGGAAATTAGAGGGAGCCAGAGAGGAGCAAAGTGAGTGCTTTCTGGTTAACAAGCAACACGCACACATTTAGCCTTGTCTGGACCTCAGGCTGCCCACTAAGGTATTAGGAATTGGAACTGTCTGAAATTTATGAAAATCTAATCTTGTTAGCTGCTGTTGGGATGTGACAAGGCAGGGGGAAGACTCATTGTCATTCCAACTAGCCAGGCCCCTTGTGAGTGACTTTCAACTTGCTTGCCATTTCATTTATCTGGATTGGGGAAAGCAGTGGAGCTGCTAGGCCCCTCATTTGAATGAGAACCTGGCTCTTTAGAATTTTAAATCAAATTGAACCAGACGTTAAAGGAATAACTTCTTGATCGCTCCAACAGCAATTTCAAATGCTCTGCCTTTGGAGCATTTATTTCCTTCTGTAAAAACTTGCCAGGGTAAGAAGTTGGTGTGGATGTCCCTCCAGGCTTGTATTTTTTGGGGGGTTGGGGGGCATGCTATTGGGAGGGGGAAGGGTGGTAAGCAAACCCTTGACAGCTTCCCTCCGAGGACATTACCCATTTCAAACAGATGCTACAAGCTTTTCAGCCTGAGAAATCATTCAGCTAGAAAACCTAGGAGCTGGAAAAAAAAATTGCTTAAAGGAGAGCTCCCCCATCTTTACTCTCTAGTAGTCATCAAATAAAGGGGTCTCCATTTGGAGCTTTGGCTTGCTGTCTGCCACCTTGACCCCTTCGTAAATGTAGCCCAGACCTTATAGCTAAGATTCTAGAATTATGAGGACCTCTAAGAGAAGGAAGGAAGGAAGGATGGAAGGAAGGAAGGAAGGAAGGAAGGAAGGAAGGAAGGAAGGAAGGAAGGAAGGAAAAGAGGGGGGAGGGATGGACAGACAACGAACTACATTAAAGAGTTAGTGAACTAGCAAGATTCTTCCCCTATACCATAGCTTCTATGGTATATGTTTTTAGAGGATTCTTCACCTTCTGTACCTTTATTTTGTACAGAGGATACTGGGAAGTAAGCACAACTACTGGTTCAGGAAAGACTACCTTGCCCTGAGATTTATACCTGGAAAGGTGTGTGAAATACTGCCACCTTTTCTCTCTGCCTTGGCCTCATTCTTGAGCAAGTAGTGGGCTGTGGAGAGAGCTTTCAAGGTATGGCTTATGAAATCACTCTTCAGATCATAAGAGCTTAAACCATCCAAAGAGCCCATACCTTGGTTATTGCCAAGGCTTCATTTTTTGTACATTTCCTTACCACATTTCCTTTTCCTTCCCTTTGGTGGCACCCAGAAGCCAAAGGGCCAGGCTGTTCTGTTACTGTCAACTACTGTCTTTAATCATGACCCAGAATGAAATTACATTGATAGAAGAGGAGAAAATGACAGTGGCAAGCAGATTACTCAGAGAGATAATGATGTCATTAGATTTGATTCTACTGTCATTTAGTCCCCAATTGGAAATACAGAGACAGTTTCAGTTGGAGTGTACCAGTACACTAATTTACTGCTATCCTGCAAAGAATGCTGGATTTAGATCAGAGGGACTGAGTTCTAGCCTTGCTCCTCACTTCCTGTATGGCCTACGGATGGGTCCCTTAATTCTCTGTACATCAATTTCTTCATCTATAAAATAAGGGGATTGGAATAGATAATATTCTGTAGCATCCCTTCTAGTTCTATATCCTATGAAGGTGTGTGGGGGGGGGGGAGGGGGGAAATCACACTTCTGATGAGATTAAGAATTATTTATATATACCTTATTTAGGAAGGAAACTAATATAATAATGTTCTGAGTCTGTGGTCTCCCTGATATTTGAATTGAAGACCCTTTGCCATACTGCTTTATCATAAGTTTTCATGTGAGGCAATGGTATATATAGTGGATGGGGAGAAAGGAGATCTGGAATTAGTTTCCTCTTTTACCCATCGTACTTTGGCCTTGGTTAAGTGTGATATATATCATAGAATATTAGAGTTGGAAAGGCTTTACTGATCATTGAACCCAATCATCTTATGTTATGGACCAGAAAATGGATGTCCAAGTACAATGACTCTCCCAAGATGACATAGCGAATAAGCAACAGAGATGGAATTTGAACTCAGGGCTCCTGACTCCAAGTTCAATGCTCTTTCCTACCAAGCCACCTGCTTCTCTGAGTCTCCAAATCTTCATTAATAAACTAGAAATAATAATATTGCTGTACCCCCCATTAACTATTTCCTATAATTCTGTAGATAGCTTATTTGTATAAATTTGTTTCCTTGTTCTCTCTCCTATTAGATTACCTACTCCCCTTTGTCTTTTGGTTCTTTATGTATTCTTAGTATTTAGCACAATTCCTGGCACACAGTAGATGCCTAATAAATGTTTACTGACTGACAAGTGAGGTCATGAATGTAAAAGCACTTCTTAGAAAGCTACACACAAACAAAGGGGTTTTACTAGCATATCACACAATGTTTCTCTTCATGTGCAGTGTCTCATGCCTGGGGATTTACAAAATAATATCTCCACTACCCGGTCCAGGATTTTAAGCTCTTCTGGTGCGTCCACCTGCAGGCTGAACTCATATGACTCCAAAGCAGCTTGGTCTTCCACTAGTTAGTAAAAATACAGTTGGATACCTCTTACAGGGAAAACGTTGATGACATACACAAACTCCAGGGGAAAGCAAAGGGTCGGCATAATTGGGCCAGACTTTAATGATTAAATGTTCCTTCAATAAAGAAAGACAAAGAAGGGGCTTTTATCTTTCCCACTATTATCCAAATGGAGAGGACTAATGGTTTTTTGGCATGTTTTTTTCTTCCCTCTGTCACCAGCAGTGAACATCTTTAAATACACACTGGCGGCAAAATATCAATCTTCACTCAATAGCTATTGGCAGAATGGAGTGAATTCTCCGTATGAAATCAGCTAGCTTGTGGTCAATGGGCAGCTAGACTAGTCACGGGAAATTATTGAAAAGAATAAAATGCATTTTGTTAATTGAGGAAAGTAATAGGCAAGCTAAGTTTGGGGCTTTGATTTTGCTTTATACTAAGACGGTATTGAAAGTTTGACTTTAAAAAGGCAATTTTCATGTGCGCCCCCCCCCCCTTCAATTTCTATAGAAGGAGGCTTTGTGCTCTTTCCCAACAGCTGAGTGACATGTCTTTATGTAAAAGAATTGTTAAGAGGTGATATTTCTTGAGAGAGAATAGAACTGGATCTATCTTGGGGGAATAGCACAAGGTTATATTTCTAAGGCACTGAGAAATCTCTGAAGGTGAGGAAGAGGAGATCTGTATAACAAAAGCAGCACTGAGGTATTTTTCTAGAGTTGTCCAGTCAATTTAGTATTTATCAAATGCCTACTGCTTAGCTACGACCATGTTTGAAGCTTTTAAAAACTCATTGGCTCTTTTCTAAAAAATAAATATTAATAAATGCTTAAATAAATAAATAAGTAGACAGATAAATAAATAAATGAATGAATGAATTGAAAAAAAAACTCATTGGCTGGTGGATAGGTGGTATGGTGGATAGAATGCCACACCTGGAATCTGGAAGACCTGGCCTCAAATCTGGCCTCAGTCTTCCTAATAACTGTGTGACCCTGGGCAAGTCACTTATTCGCATTTGTCTAGCCCTTGCCCTTCTGCCCTAAGAGTTGTTACTAAACCACTAAGTAAAGGTTTAAAAACCAACCAACCAACCAAAAAAAGGGCAGACTTTAAAAGCCCAGGAAGCCCTGATTCAAATTTTCAAACATCAACACATCCTGGCTTGTGTGATCCTTGACAAATCTCTTAACTTCTCAGTTCTCTAATCAACATTCTGAATCTTAATTAGTTGCAGAGAAGGTGTCAATCTGTACTAGTAAAGGGAATTTCCTCACCTGCGAGTTTGTCCTATGTCCTTTGTCCTAGGTTGCCAGGCATCGATTTCCCTTAGATTCCATCCGCACTCAGTCCTAGTAGCCACCACGGTCTTTCTGAATGCCTGATCTAAGACCCAGACACTTAATAGTTATTCTCATAATTGGACTCAAGAGCAAACAAACCAGCAAACCGACCTCTGAACCTGTATTTGCAACCATAACTCCTAATCCCATATTGATTTTTCTCATTCTTCTTTCTGCTTTCTGCTCAGTCGAGCCTCTTACCAAGGATAACTGACCACTAAAGGGAACAGTTGTCTGGGGAAAAAAAGTCAGGCAGAAGTGGTTCTCCCATTTACAAGAAGCACTCGATTTGTTTCAGATCCGGCCTCCAGCCACTGTGTATCTGAATGAATCTGTGTCAAGCAGAAGTGGTTTTGTTCAGGGCACAGGCGATAATCAGGTTTACATATTACTTTGGACCAAATCCTGAAGAACAGGATTGTTATGTATATTAGGTATTTCTTGCTGGGAGTTTGTTTTGTAATCTCTGAAGAAGGGCAATTCGGAATGAAGAACAAGTGACACATTTGCATTTGTCTCCAAAATTGGGCCCCACAAAAAGAGGCTAAGAGGCAGAAGATGTTTAGTCAGGGCAAAGGGGAGGCCCAGGTGGCCTCCTAAAGATGATATCATTACTCTTATTGTCTTGAAGAGCTTCTCAACCCTAAGCTGGTCATGAGAGCTAATTTCTAGCTACTCCTCTGTTCCTGGCAGGGTTCAAACTGGGTCCCATTCATCCTTCCCACCAATGCCAAGATAATCTTCTTTACACACAAGTTCATTCACTCCTCTCCCCCTCCCAATCAAATTCAGTGACTCTGAATTTTCCTGATGTTCAAGGGCCTCTTGTCTTTCTCTCAAGTGTTCCCTCTCTGCATTATAGGCTACAGCCAAAGCAGAGGCCCATGGTAAAGCGAAAAGAATGATGAATTTGGAATCATGGGTTCAAATCCCAGCATTGCTGCTTGCTCCAAGAGGGACCTTGGGTAAGTCACCTAACCTCTCTGTGCCTCAGTTTCCTCATTTGTAATGCCTGGGGGTTGGACCAGAGGTATCCCTTTCAGCCCTAAGCATATTATCTCATGGACTACCCTCTTTCATCCAAATATCCCCTGTAGTTTCATACCTCATAGTGTTCCCTATCTGAGAATATCATCTTTTTCCTTCTTTGCTTATTGACTTTTTTAGCCAGCCATCCTTTGACTCTCTAGCCCAGTGATTCCCAAAGTGGGCACCACCGCCCCCTGGTGGGTGCTACAGCAAACCAGGGAGGCAGTGATGGCCACAGGTGCATTTATCTTTCCTATTAATTGCTATTAAAATTTAAAGAAAATTAATTTCCAGGGGCGCTAAGTAATTTTTTCTGGAAAGGGGAGGTAGGCCAAAAAAGTTTGGGAACCACTGCTCTAACCTAAACATTATGTCTTCTACTTCCACTAGGAAGCCTCCCTTAGCTGTTAATCAATCATTCTACTCATGCCGCCTCTCTCACATAGCACTTTGCCCTCCTCTAGACTTAGAGAACATACTATATCATGGTTATCTGTTGGTGTCTTATTACCCTACAAGATTATAAATTCAGATAAAGCTTGTGCCTTATCTAAACTTCAGCTCTCCTCCGGGGCCTAGAAAAGTATGGGATTAAGATTAAGTTTCTAAATAAATGATCACAGAGTCATAGCTTTAGAGCTGGAGATGACCTTAGAAGTCTGAGACTAATCCCCTCCTTTTACAGTAAGGGGAAACTTAGACTTAAATAGGTTAAGTGACTTGCCCAAGGTCATACAACTAGTAAATGCCAGAGTCAGAATTTGAACCTAGGTCTTCACAACTCTTAAGTCTAGCCCTCTATATAAATGAAGTTGTCAGATTCCAAGGATTTAGCTACCTTCCAAAATGATATCCCCCTAGCCCATCAGTAAGGTTTCTTTTTTTTTTTTTCAGACCTTAATGGATCCAGAAAGAAAAATATCCCTTGGCTTCTATTAACTTCACTTTTATTTCCCAGCATCACCAAGTATTAGGACTTTTAATGAAACTGTAACAGGTACCTACAAGGCACTTCAAAGTTTACAAAGTATTTCATATACTATTGATTCTTTGAAATTGCATTTGATTCTTAAAACAATCTTGTGAAGTAGGTATTATTATCTCTATATTATAGGTGATAAACTGAGGCTCAGAGAGGTTAGCTGACTTGCCAATACAACTAAATCCTGATTAGTACAAATAATGAATTTCCCCTCTCAGAAATTACATTATTAAAATTCACACTGCATATTTCCATTGGGCTGGAATCCATTATCATATTTTACATGATTATAACTTTAAATGATATGAACTTGAATGCATGCAAAGATAGGATTTCAACTTAGTTCTCCTGACTTCAACTCCCAAACTCTTTTCACTACACCTCATGGCCTCAGTCATTTCCTCCTTAAAGTGCTCTATGTTTCAAGATGCTTGATGCCTTTTATTTCATCTGATCTGAGTTAAGAAGGGCAAGCATTGTTGTACCTATATTATATATGATAAAACTGAGTCTTGGTAAAGGTAAAGTGATTTGCCTCAGAACAAACAAAAAGGCAACGATTGGGAACCACCTGTTCTGCCTCCCAAAACAACACCCCATACACATATACATACATACATATATGATTCGATGACTTATTTGTGTGAACTGCTATAAAGGACTGAGAATGTCTTCAAACCCACTTTCTTTATAATTCCTCCAGCTCCCAAAGGACCTAGTTCATTCCTATCAGTCCCTAACATTGACTATTGATTCTTTCTCTTTATGTTTAAACATTAATAGTGATTCTGGGAAGATGGCAGCTTAGACAGAGCAAAACTTCAGACCTCCATACCCTTACACACTGAGATTAAAAAAAAAAAAGTGCTTCGAGAGGAAAGAAAACCAAATCTAACAACAGGACAGAGCTGGGGGAGCCTCCTGCTAGACAACTCAAGAGGAAGTGGAACAAAAAGCAAATGAAATAGAAGATCAAGGAACTCTAGGCAAAATCACAGAAACTCCAGTGAATTAGACACAGGCTTTGGAAGAACTCAAAATACAATTCAAAAAACAATTAAGAGAGGCTGAGGACAATTGGGAAAAGAAAATACATGATCTAAGACAAGAAAATAGTGTTTTGAAAGCCAAAACTGACCAGCTTGAAAATGAGGGAAAGAAGGTAAAAGATGACATACAAAGAAAATCAGATCAGAAGGAGGAGGATGACCAAAAAGCCAGTCTTTAAAAATTAGAATTCAACAACTAGAAGTAAACATTGATAGTGCTTGTGAGACCTGACTTGCTAGGAGTCCCTTTCCGTTGTGCCCAAGGTTATAGTCTCTCTCCTGTGCTGTTTATACCTTCTTCACTATACCTGCCCCTTCAAGCTGGTTCAGTATAAAGTCTACCCAGTGAAAGAGGCGGGGGTATAACTGGGTGGGGAAGAGAGAAAAGAAGCAAAGACTGAGGAGAGGGTAGAAGCAGAGACAACGAGAGAAACAGAGGCACGAAGTCATTGCTTACTCCTCTTCTTCCTGAGATAACCCTTACTGCTTCCAGAAATGCCACCCTAGTTGGGGCTAATCCAAGAGAAGTTTCTTCCTAGGAAAGATTCTTTAGCATGGCTTCATAGCTAGGGAAAGGAAAAGGAGAAGCTAGTGAAGGGGAAAGTCATTCCCTTTCTCTTCTTTCCCTCATTCTCTTTGCATCTACCATCTGGCTATCAACGCCAGCCAAAAAAATTAGTCACTCTTTCTGATATCTTCTTTCATCTTTCATAGCAGCTCACTCTACACACAATTTAGGGTTTGGGTAACTAAATTTTAAACAACCCATTTGGAAAAAAAAGACAATAATCAAATGCCTTCAGGATGGACTCCACTACATTCCCTCCTCTCTTCACCTCCCCACCATTGTCCTACTCAAAGAAAACCAGACACTTTTTTAAAGACAGCTGTACAAGATGAGGACGTACCCGGTTAGACAATTTCCCATCTCCAACCAAAGTGGCAATTCTAAGTCACAGGAAAAGCCAAAGTACTTCAGGGATACCCTTGAACATATAGCTCTCTTCAAACTCAAGAATTCTTGAGTCAAACATCATCTGTTGGAGTCAGACTTTGTCTCCCACATCAATAAGAGCCTTTGGTGATACCATATTCTGCCCCTCCACAGGGTGGAGGTGCTGAGGCAGGCATTTATGCACTAGGTTTTGGAAAGTTTGAAGAGTTTAACAAAACCCTGAAGTCCTTTGGGAGACAATTCTCTTCATTTCCCAATGGACCACATTGCTCTGGACTCAGTTATCATGTCTCTATGGCTAGGTACCTCTTCTCCCCCACCCCACTTTTTAGCTTCCTTTTGTGTGGAGCATTTCTTTATTAAAATATAAGCTTAGGAACTGTCTTTTCCTCTCTCTCTCTCTTCTTCCTTCTCTTGCCTTCTTTTCACTCCTTCCTCCCTCCTTCCTTATCATGCTTAAACTGACTAAATAAACAATAGCTGGTTTCCCAACTGCATAGTGGCAACATAGGCATCTCCTAGCCTGCCAGACACCTGACAGAAGAAGCAGAGTCCAGTGAAAAAACTGCGGGATTTGCCACTGGAAAACTTGGGCTTGAATCCCAGCTGTTATTTATGAGCTGTGTGATCTTGGATAAATCATCAAAATTCTTTAAGTCTCAGTTTCTTCATCTCCACAAAGAGAAGAAAGGAGTAGCTCATTTCTAAGAGTCTTTCTCCCTTCAGATCTATGTTCCTATGAATCACTAGAAGATATCTTAAAATGTCTTTTGTTGGTCATTTATATCATAGTCATGTCTGATTCTTTGTGACCCCATTTGGGGTTTTCTTGTCAAAGATACTGGAGTGGTTTGCCATTTCCATCTCCAGCTCATTTTACTGATGAGGAACTGAGGCAAACAGGGTTAAGTAACTTGTCCAGGGGTCACATAGCTAAGAAGTGGCCAGATTTGAACCCAGATCCTTTTGACTCCAGGCCTCTATCTGACTCTATCCAGTATCCTACCTAACTGCCTCTTTCATTATTTAAAATATTTATAAATAAAATATTATTTAAAACTCAAGTTCACAGATTCCAAGTTAAGAATCCCTAGACTAGATGATCAATAAGTTTTGAGTTAAAGACAAAATATTTTATAAAACTTCCTGGGGATGCCCCACTGAACCGAGCCCAAGGTTGGACTCCCAGGACAAATCTGCTTTGGCCCAGACATGATTTTGAAAATGCTAATGAAAATGAAATTTGGTCTCAAACGGCCAAACATGCAGCCTTATGCTGCCTCGCCGCTTCCCTCTACCACATCTCTCTCATGCATCAATTTGGGCTGGGTCACAGGTCTCCCAGCCAAGTGGTCTTTTTCTCTGTTGGTTACTATGAAACATGACAAGTCCAACCCTCAGGTGTCAACAGTCCAGACAACCAACCAATCAATCTGTCACATCAGACAAAGTCCTCCGGCCAAAAGAGGGAAGTCAGTGGAGAGAAAAGAAATAATAATTAAAAAAAACCTCTCACCATATTCTCAACAGAACAGATCCCCTAAAAACTAGTCCAGGCTACTGCAGTGTCCTTGCTAGCAGTGAGTGAACTAGAACAAGGAGACTTTAAAACAATTGCTGACCCCCAAATCACCTGAAAACACTAAGAGAGTCTGGCTCTTCTTCGGAGCCAACCAGGAGCAGGGAAGGCGTCTACTGCAGCCAGCTATTCTGTCCTGGGCACAGAGTGAAGGAAGGAATGAAAGACCATCTATGAAGTGCTTAGGATGTGCCAGGCACTATGCCAGCGTAAAGGATGTTCCTGCGGGGTGAGCGATCAGAAGACAGAAGAATGTGGAGATACAGTACTTTTCAAGTTTCCAAAATGCTTTTCTGACAACTCCAGGAGGGGAGCACTGTAAATATAAGGAGCTCCATTTTACAGCTTAGGAAATGAAATGACTTGCTCAGGGCCACAGTCAATCAACAATCATTTATTATTAAGCATCTATATAACATATCAATATCAAGGAGCTCACATTTGTCATTGCACAGAGCTTCAAAGTGTCCAAACTGGGGTTAAGATTAAAATGATTCAAGAGCCTAGTTTTGGGGTAAGAATATCAATTGATTGATTAGGCTAGCATATAACCAATAAATTAATAAGTCAATGGTCCCTCTTGATAAGCAAAGACCCTGAAGATCTTTTCTATAGATCTATAAATACAGTATGGGAGCTCATTATTCAGCCCCTCTCCAGAATATCTCAAGACATCTCTGATGGGTGGATAGTTAATAATGAGGCTGTTCATTAAGATTCTCAACTCTTCCCCTACCCTATCCGGCAGGAAGTCAGGAAGAGCCTTTATCAATTAACCAGGGTGTTTTTGTTTGTTTGTTTGGGGGCGGGATATTCCTAGGAAATGCAAAAATCAACAGACTGGTTGGAGTCACTTTAATTCAGAAACCTGACAAAGGAATAACTAAGTATATAAAAAACAAATTCTCACATTGGGACTAGGATCCATATTTCCTATCTCCATGGTAACTTCTTTTCTGATACACTAATCAATCAAGTTTTAATAATCAATCAATACTTGTTTTTTTAATTTTTTGTTTTAAACTCTTACCTTCAGTCTTAGAATCAATACTGGGTATTGGTTCTAAGGCAGAAGAGTGGTAAGGGCTAGGTAATGGGGGTCAAGTGACTTGCCCAGGGTCACACAGCTAGGAAGTGTCCGAAGGCCAGATTTGAACCCAGGACCTCCTGCCTCTGGGCCTGGCTCTCAAGCAACTGAGCCACCCAGCTCCCCCCTCAATCAATACTTGTTAAGCACCTACTATGTGCCAGGCACTGTGCTAAATGCTGGGGATAGACAAAGAGCCCAAAGATAGTTCCCTACTCTCAAGGAGTTTACTATCTATTAAGTAAGAATCTATTTAGAATATCTCAGGAACAAGTAAATTAGGGGGGTGACGATTCATAGCATAAAGAAATTCTTTTCCAAAAAGGATCCCACATGGTCTAGAACTGGAAGAGATCTAAGTCAATCTGTCTGGTTCAACTCTTATTTTATAAAAGGGAAAACTCAACCCCTCAGGGGTTAAATGATTTGCTAGAGGCCACATAAAGAGTAAGTAGCTGAGCCATGTCCCTAGCTAAATTTAGTATTCCTTCTATTGTTACTGTCAGAGTCAACAAAAACCTCCAAAGTCATCAGGGAAACCAAGGAGAAAATATAATTTATCTATAACTTTCACAAAAAATATCTAATTTAGCATCAGGTTCTGGTGAGGAACACTTCCATATTACAACCATTTATTAAGCACCCATTGTATGCGGTACTGGGCTAAACTCAGTCCTCCCTCTCTTGGCTTCAGGCATTTTCACTGACCGTGTTCCAAGCCTAGGATGCCCTCCCCTTTGCATTTCTACCTCTTGGCTTCCCAGGCTTCCTTCACATGCCAAAGCTCAGAGTTCAAATCTCAGCTCTAGAACAAGTTCCTTAACCTTTCTGGGCCACAATTTCCTTATTTATAAATGGAGGGCGTTGGGCTGGATGGACAAAGGTCCCTTCCAGATCAAGATCAGTGATGGTGATCCTATCATTCCCCTAGAGGTTATGTGATCAAGTAAGAGAAACCAATTTAGCTCTCCCCAGTCTCAGTGGCATCCTTGAATTTTTAAGTCAAAAGAAAGGACACAGAAGACTCCCACTTCTGACTAAATACTGGATAAATGATGAAATGAATGAATGTGCCTTCCCCTCACCCCACCCCTCTGCCCCCACCCAAATCTCGATCTCCTAACCTATATATTGGCACTAACAAGGCATGTACAGTGTGTGCCTTATTCCCCCTAACTAGACAGTAAGGCCCCTATGAGAAGGGTCTGGGCTTTATTCGTCTTTGTAGTATATTTCAGCACCTGGCCCCACGTTCAGCTCACAAAAGGCACTTAAAAAAAGTTCATTGAATTGAATGGAATTAAGCAAATACACAACTTCTAGAGGGAGGTCCCCAAAGACTCGGTACAATCCACAACCAGGAAGGTGAAAAACATCTGCTTTTCCTGCCCAGATAATGGGGCAAGGGCTTTGTTTGGCCACAAAGACTTTTTCCGTTTCTATTTTTAAAACAGTCCAGTCTACCCTCCAACAACTCTCCATAAACAAAGCCTCTGTATTCAGAGCCTTTTCCCACCAGCAGAAACCAACTCATGAGAGAAGAAAACATGTTCAACTGAGGAGCTATAAATATTTTTTGCTAAATGCTGTTTTGGAGTTTACTTTCTGCATGAACAGGCCCTGCTGAAAAGAAGGCACTAACCAAATTTGTTTCGAATTATGAAAATAGATGTTGTTGCTGCCCACATCTGCTTTGCCTGACAAATGATCAGCTTTTCGCCTCCTAAATAAGGCAGCACTGAAAAGTAAACTTCTTCAAATTCCAGCTTCTCCAACTTCTCAAGAAAGAAAAAAAAAGGGGGGGAGAAAGGGGAAGAAAAAAAAAGACTCAAAGCAGAGCCAAGATCTGAGGTTTCCAAAAGACTGCTTTTCAGCCTCCTCTCTCAGCTGCCTGACTCTAGAAGCGTTTGTGCTGTGAAGCTCCCTAAGTTGAATTTGGAAAGCTCAGATCACCCCATGTAAGTGAAGACTGTTCACATTATAGGGAACAAAACAAGACAAAACAAAGGTCTCCTGCTGCTACTAAGAAATAAAATTTAAAAAACAAAACAGGAGAAGTCTGATCAATCACAAGCAAAGCAAAAATTTCGGTTCAGGATGATGTCTTGATGTGCTGAAAATTTCCATTTTCTAAGGAAAAGGCAAAGAAGTTACTGATATCACCTCTGTGCACACTGGTCTGGACACCGTATTAATGTAATTATTTTCCTTTAATTACTTCAGTTCAGAGCCAATTACCAGGCAGTCATATCTGCCAACTTGAAAATCCAATGTTTAATAGTCCATCAAGGATTCATCTTAAAGAATATCACCGCTTCATAAGCTGGCAATGTAGTGCTAACCAAAGAGATACACAGATTTCTGGGGCTCAAGTACTAGGAAATTTGGCAAAGTTTCTATCCTCAGAACAAGAAATTTGTTGGTTTTTAATCAACTCTGTTGATGACTACTCATTTCCTTAGGCATATTAATCTTGTTCTACCCTTCCCCAAAACTGTACTGAAACCTTAAGTAGTTCCTGGTTGTTCTATTTCCTGTTCTATTTGGTATCTCTTCCTATAAAGAGGGGCTCACAGTTATTTCAAAGAAAAACCCTCAATTACTGGATCACTTTAAATGTTACAAAATAAATGACCTAACCCCTCCCCCCTCGATCACCATAAAGTCAGAGAATTCCAACTTCTCATAAGACCCCAGGTTCAGTGATCATCTCGCCACTTCTATTATGTTGCCTGCTCATTACTCTCCTTATCTGAAAAAAAATAGGGCTAATTGCATCTGCAGTTACCCACCTACCAAGGCAGCTTTAAGTAAAGCAAGTTGTCAGCTCCTAAGTGCTAGAGAAATGAGTTAGTATTATTATTAAGTGAACAACATCTTGACATTAAAAATGAAAACAGGTCTGTAAACCTGGAGGCAATCTTACAACCATCCTAAACATCCCCAAATTGCTTTCAATCCCAGCAACCCATACAATCCCAACAGCTTTTAAAACCCCGGTAATAAAATATATTTCCATTACAATTGGGAGTAGCAGTTTAACAGGTCAACTCTAGCTAGTAGATTTCGGTGGATGGGTGGGGGGCAGCGGGGTGGGAGGAATCTGCACAGGAAACCTGGAGCTTTCTGCTATATCCATTTCCTTTCTATACTCCAGCAGTTGGAGAAATTTCAAATTACTTAGGGGAAAAAAAAAAAAAAAAAGGAAAGTGGATTTATATTTAGTATCGTCTTCCCTGGCACAATAAGCTATGGGAAGGATTTCAGAAAACCCCAAGAGACATCTGCTGTGTGCCCCCTGCTTTCCCCTTTATCCACCCCCCCATCCAAGGGGATGCTTCCCTCCCCCCATCCCTCCTCAGGTCTCTCACCCCCAGCATGTAAAAACCAGAAGGCAGATTGATGACTGTGCTGAGGTTGAAAATTTATGGCTTTTCAGTAAGGTCAACAGCAGTGACAATAGTTTTAAAAGGAGGGGGGCGTAAGGGGTAGGAATCAGGGGAGAACAGCGGGGAGGGCTAGGCAAAGTCCCTTTCTAGGTTTAGATCCTATTCTCCCCAGAAGAGAGCTAAAGGCTGGCTCTTCACTTCTCACTGGCTTTGAAGAAACCTTACAACCACGGCTTATTTGCAAACTCATTTTTCTAAGTTCACTGGGGTTTTAGGGGGTTGAATACTCGTCCCCCTCCGACTCTCCCCACCCCCAGCCCCCCCAATTCCCCCCCCCTCCCGTCTCCAGTCACACTGCAGCAGAGTCTAGCAAAACCCTGGAAGGCTGAGCCTTCTGCGGAGGGTCATTTTTAGGGCTTTGAGAGTGGGGCAGGGAAATATTTGACTTCACAGTTCACCTCCCAAGGGGGCTGGAAAGGGGGTATGTGGGGGGGGGAGGGGGGCCTGGGGAGATTATCCACAAACACAGCTTGTCCCCTTTTCACTCTGTTTAACAATCACCCAGTAGCTATGGCAACGGGGTTAATTAATGCATCTAATTCGCATAACTAAAAACCCCCGGACCCATTCAAATCAGGGTGATATTTTCATTCTTAAACCCATCCTAAGGTGCAAGTATTAATTTATTCTTATCCCAATAGAAATCGGAGCGGGGTGAGGAAGAGAGAGAATCTCGCTCCCCAGTAGCTTTCCCCCATCCCCCAACAACAACAACAAAAAAGAGGGGGAGGGAGAGAAACCCCCAACGAAGAACTTTGTGTATTTGAGATAAAATCAGCAGCCAAGCAAATGTGTTACAAACACAAAGGCGACAACAACAACAAACAAGCTACACACCTTTATTTTTTATTTTCATTAAAAATATATATATCGAGGGACATTCTGAGGGCAACAGTCAAGACGTACGTGTGTGTGTGTGTGTGTGTGTGTGTGTGTGTGTGAAGGGAGGCTGTGAGGCTGAAACCATTCCATTTACTCTCCTATAACCAGAGGGAAAAGTCATTTCACCACAAACATGCATCTGCAGGATGTCTAGACAGTCGTAAAAGGAGCAGTTAAAGAACTTCGAGCCGCAATAAGCTCTTGTCTCTCCTTTCCCCCACATAAGCAGCTTAAAACGCGGTACCAGCTTGCTCTCCAAGAACTAGGGGGATGGTCCGGGGAGAGAGTAGAAGATAGTTCAGGAGAAAATGACCCCTCCCCCTTCTTCTTCTTCTCCTTTTTTTTTTTTTTTTTTTTTTACAAAGCTGGTAAATGAATTCAACCTTGTCAAATCTCTCCCTTCTACATACCAAATATTCCGCCAGCGTCCTGTCTAGACAGAGATAACAAAGGACTTTTACAGCGCCCAGAGACGCACTGACAAAGTGCCCATTTAAAGATGCAGTATTGCTTTCTCAGTCTAAAACGATTTGTCAGATGGAGTTAAATGAAAATGATAAGTTATCGGTCTGGTTCTTGATTCACAAGGAAGGAGGGAGGTATGGGGGAGGGGGAAGCAGGGGAGGGCCATTTGAAAGAAATATAAAATAGGTAATCGTTCTGATTGGCCTTCGTTCCTGTTAGCTCTTTAAAAAAAAAAAAAAAAAAAAAAAAAAGGAATGCAGATCGCTGTCCAGCAAGAGACCGTCTCCGAGAAGCTCATCACCCATTTTCCTAGCACCTGCCTAAGAACCCTCCAGCTTTCAAGACCATGGCTTCGAGGTCCCTGGATGCCCATTTGTTGTAGTTTTGTTTCGAAAGCCCGATTAAAAGGACTAAAGCCAAAAAGGAAAGGGGCTTCGCGTCACATTCTCACATAACCCCTGAAGGATAAAGCTAAATGAAATGGAGTATCATCTCTAACTTTTTTTTTCCCCTCGTTACCAAGCTTGCCCTGGATAATAACGATCTTTCTCCTTCAGTGAAATGAAAGTTGAAATTTATCAGCCAGCGTCTAGCCCAGACTGGATAACAAAGGGAGTTTCTCTGGGACGTTCACAAGGTGGCTTCAAAGCACAACCAACACCAGAAACAGATTTTTTTTCCCCCTTTACAGCCTGATCAGGTGTTTTAATGGAGATGAAATATTTATAAAGTGGATGTGGAGCGATAGAATCTTGCCTCCTCGAACTTGAGGACTTGAGGACTTAACTGAGGACCAGATGCAAATGAAGGAAATTTAGGTCACACAAATTAAAGGAATGCGGATTTACTCTTCCCCCTCCCCATTTTAAACCACAGAAATTCAAGGCATAAGCTGAAGACATTCAGCACTTTAGTGGAAAGAGTACCATCAGAATAGAAGCAGGAGATCTAGGTTTTAGGTCTAGGTCTAGGTCTAGCACTAATTTGCTCCTCTCCCTCATCCTCACCTCTGGGCTTCAGCTTTCCTTCATATATAAAATAAGGAAAGTTGAACTAGATTACTTCTAAGACTTTCTTTCTTCAACTCTGTTTTTCCTACAGTTCTAGGAAAGCTTTGATGTTTAGGAGAGTGTCAGTTCCCTGAGGACAGGTATGGAGTGGTTTTTCCCCCCTCATCTTTGTATCCCCAAAACAAGCAAGGAGTAAGCACTCAGTTAAGTAAAGAGTTAATGTTTGTTGAGCTGACCTTAATATCAGATGTCCAAACATACAACACAGACACTACCAATTCCGCTGATGGCTCAAATTGCTCACTTATTAGTGGCAAAAGAGTATGTTGATACAACTCTTAGAACTGCCTACACTTCTGATTACACCAGCCTTCCTTTTTATTTTGTTTCCCTCCTTTTTTTTTTCATGATTATTTTAATAACACTGCTCCCAACTTCACTGTTTCATACTGCCATCACCCAGGGGCTACAACTGTTCATTAGACAGAATTTCTGTTTTAATTGCAGTGACACAGATGTATAGGTTATTTGGAAGAAATTGCTAAAATGGGCAATAAAAAAAATAGAGAGTTGAACAATTTTCTCCCTTTATAAAGATTTTAATTTAGGATATATTCTCTGGCTGCAAGAGCAGCAGGCTACAGACTTCTCGGTCAAGTTGTAATGAACCAATACCTGTTTCCTCTGTCAAGCCCAATTCAAGGTCCCTGAGTCCTTTTCAGGGGGAAAAAAAAAAAGTAATGAGCTCTTTGGAGTAAATGGATGATCGAGCAAATGGCCCAAAAGTAATAACAATCACAAAATACCTGAGAAGCAACAGGGAAATCTAGACAATGCCACTACTAACCAAGGTCCTTATCACCTCCAACCCTACCCAAATGTACCATTTCTGCAGACACCACTGGGGGAACTAGACCAGATGACCTCTAAGTTCCTTTCCAGTTATAATTTTATGACTATTGTCTTCACCCTGGAGAAAGCCAGTCTCTATTCCTCCCATCCTTTAAGGGGGAGGGACTGGACTGTGATTTCACTGATACGGTAACTCCCAGGTAAGAACATTCTCTCTACTGAGGCAAGCCAACATCTTCCTTACAACTGGAGAATCTAGAGATTTCCTAGGGCAGCCTTTAGAGCCAGTATGTACCTCTGAGAGGAAGGATGGGAATCCTGTTCTTCCCAGTTTGGAGTCTAGTTCTCAATCCACTATATCCTAGGGCCCCTTCTCCTCCAAGGATCTGTTTAAACCCCATTTCCTGCAGGGAGCATTCATTGACTGTGAGATTTACTTCCTCTCTGAACTCTTTCTTACAGCCCTGTATTTATTTCTTTGTTATGTTAGTTTCCTTTTCATACATTTAAGTCTAATAATGTGGAGGCAGCATGGTATCTTGGATAGGCTGCTTGCTTAGGAATGTGTCAATATACTGGCTGTGTGACTCTGGGCCAATTCCCTTAATCTTTCAGAGCAAAAGCATTAAGACCATCCATCAAAGGCAGGAGAGTTGTAGTTAAGGTCCCTAAAAAGACAAAACTGCAGATCTAGACCTAATAGATCAAATAACAACATATTATATAGATAATATATCTATTATGTCTAATTATCACTAATTAATGTATAATTTTATTACATATACAATTATTTTATTATCTATAATAATTATTATAATACATATCTATTATGTCTAATAATAATAATAACAATAATGCTTCCAGCAGGCCTACAGAAGATGAGCTACCATCCCAACACTTTTATGCAATGGCAAAAAGCAATTATTTTATCCATCCATGACCAACGAATATTAAACCTAAAAGAACACTAGTAGGAGAGCATCTTATCCTATGACATTTTTATCTGAAAACCATCAGCTAAGGTAAGAATTATAATGAAAACAATGATGATGAAGGCTACAACAATGATAGTTGGCACTTATATAATATTTAAAGTTTACATACATTTTCTCCATCTATATTTGTAAATTCCTTGAGAACACAGACTCATCTCTTATAGTTCTTTGTATTCCAATTTTTCCCTACCTTCCCAGCCCTACAGTGGGAACAAATTCAACAATATAACAAGCATTTCGTAATCAAACTACAGTACAGTGGATGGCATTATAAGAGAATATTGGGGGTTGGGAAACCCTATATAATCAAGGAATCCCAGAAATGAAAAATACCTCAGAAGTCATCTAGTCCAATCCTGACTAAAGGCTGATTTAAGACATTCTCAATTAATTAAATAATTAGGGCAATTAAATAATCTCCCAGATTCTATTTAAAGACAGCAATGATGGCGAATTCAAATACCCACTGAAACAACCCATTTCTTCTTTCCTAATTGGAACCTTACACTTAACCAGAAATCTGCTTCTCTATACTTTATCTCAACTGGTCCCATGTGTGCCTTCTGGAGTCAAACAGAAAAATGTTTTTATACTCTTCCACAATCCTTAAAATGCTTCCCCCATCATGTCCCACGTCTACCTGAGTCTTTTCTTCTTCAGGGTAAACATCCTCTGCAACTGACCCTAGTATGGTATGGTTTCTGAGTCTTCCTGCATTCCCCGCTCCATCCTGAGGTTGTCCTCCTCTGGCCATGCTCTACTCTGTCAGTGTGCCAACCAACAGGAGATACCTAGAACTGATTCACCATGCTTCAAAGATAAGCTGGCCAAGGCCATCAGAAAGGTCTGTACCCTGGGCAGCCTAAGGCTGCATGTGCTAAAGTTGTATTCAAGGAACTGATGGATGTAGAGATGTCAGAAATGCAAAAAAAATATATATATAATATAAAATGGAATTCAAAAGTGAAAAAGGGAAGTACAAAGCAAGTGTTACAGACTAAAGGGAGGCAGATAAGGTAGCACAGTGGATAGAGTACCAGACCTGGAGCTGGGAGGAACTGAGTTCAAATCTGTCCTCAGATACTTCCTAGCTATGTCAAGTCACTTAACCTTGATTACCTAGTTCTTGCTACTCTTCTGTCTTAGAATACTGGTACTAAGACAGAAGATAAGGATTTTTTTTTTTTAAATGACAGATTGGAGGCTGAACAAGTCCCTTTCAGCTGGAGGGATCATATGGTAAATGCACAATAAATATTTCTAGATAAGTGAGCTTTTTTTTTTTTTTTTAAACCAAGGAGAAGTTAAACAGCAGAAAACCTCTGGTTTCCTTCTTATATAACTTATTCTAAAAGCTGGCAATTGTGGTATAATTTGGGAAGATAAGATGAAAATCTAAAACATTCAGAGAATACAACAAACAAGTGCTATAGTTAAATAATATATATTATAATTAACCTAGTTAAAAATAACTGACATAATTAAAATATCAGTTAGTCCTTCAGTGAATAAACATTCATGAAGTTCCTAAAGTGTACAGACAATTAATGCTATATGGACTGTAAGAGAAGTGAATTATCAGGGAATATACTACATGGAGGGGCTTTTTAATTCATTCAGTGAATATTTGTTAAGCATCTACTCTGGGAAGAACTTGAATAAATGAACTTCCAAGAAGGCCTTAATGATAGTCATGATTTCTTTTAAATTTAGTCTGCATTAATAGAAGCACAATACCTAGAATGGGGGAAATAACTGTCCCACTGTAATCTGTACTGGTCAGAACACCTTTGCATAATTTTGCTCAGTCCTGGGTGTCACATTATAAGAATCACACTGTTAAGTTGGCAGAAACTCTAAACCACATCTGGTTCTTCCGTGTGTGGAAGAACCCCCCAATGTTTTGACTAGAAAATAAACTTAAAGGACGTAGGACCACTGTCTTCCGACAGTCTGAGAACTGTTCCTTGGAAGAAAGAGAAGCCCTGTTCTTCTTGACCTCACAGCATTAGAACTAATTGTAGGGTTTAACTTGACAATAGATTTTTGGCTCAATATAAAAATTCACTAATAATCATAGCTACTCCACAACAGAGGGTTCTTTGATTACATAGTGAGTTCCTTGTCACTATAGGCAGAGAGACTGGAGAATCATGTGTTAGGGATTCTGTAGAGGGTTTTTCTCTAGAAGTTAGAGGATTGGACTGGACAAGATTGTTTCTATGATCCCTTCCAACCCTGAGGGGTGAGTCTATGATTCGAAGATTCCAAAACCTGAAATTACCAGATTGACAGAGAAGAACCTCAAGGTCAGGGATAAATCTGTCTGTGTCCTACAAGGTATCTAAGCTGGTTATAATGTAGTTGCTGTAGATGATCATGGTAAGGGGATGCCCTAGCTTGACAATGTCCGGGGCTTGGGCCCTGGGTTTTGTTTTTAAAAAGACAGCTGCTTGATTCAACATAGAAAGTATCACCATTTCTGTGGGAGTCTGCCAATGAGTTCCAACTCTTTTTGCCAAGCCCTTCCCACAAAGGAAGCCAGCTGGGTGTATGTATGCCCCAGACCTAAAGTGACGTTGCTGTAGTAACGATCATAGGCTGGGGGGGTGGGGGGGGGAGAGACAGTAGTCAGTCATTTCAGCCCTATTTTCTGCCATGTTAATTTTAGTTTTTTGGGCCCAAGATGGAGGAGGTGACCTGTGTCTAAAGATTTCAGTGGTAGAAATGTGGTGGTAGGAGAGTGCCAACATCAAAGCACTGGAACATGAAGATGTCTTATTTTATTTGTTTTTTTTTTTGGTTAGGAGGAGACACTCATGTTAAAATGGAACCACAGGGGAAACTAGTGGCTCAGAGAGTAAGGTCTGAAACTGGGAGGTCCTGGATTCAAATTTGGACTCAGGTACTTCCTACCTGTATGACCTTGGGCAAGTGATTTAACCTCTACTGCCTGGTCTTTATCACTCTTCTACCTTCAAACTTTGTATCAATTTGAAAGATAGGAGATTAGGGTTTTTTAAAAAATGGAGCCCTGGAGGCTGCAATTGTCAGTCTAGGCTAGAAAATTTTAAAGTAGCTATGTGACACAGATATAAAACTTTTTTACTTGGGAGATATCTCCATGAAGAGCTGTGGCATTTGCTTGCAAAATCTAGGATTTGGGGTATTACCAGCAAATGGAGGAAATGGGCTGATAAGAGTCTGATTCCAGGTAGATCCTCTGTTCTCACTAATCATAGCAGGTTCAAAACTTCTTCTCGTTCCCCCTTTTTAAAATTAAACATCAGGTGTGCTTCCAACTATACTTCTGTTAAGTAACTGATGCAGTATCGGAGGCCACATAATCATTGAGTTTTAAAGGTGGAAGAGACCTTACAATATGGAATGTTAGGGCTGGAGAGTACCTTAGAATACATTAAACCAGACCTGGAAGAGATTTTATAGAGAGCTGGAAGGGATCTTGGACTATAGACTCTGTACATTTTTTACTGGCTATTCTCCATGCCTGGAATGCTTTTCTTCCTCATCTCTGCTTACTGGCTTCCTCCAAGTCTCACTTTCTAAAGAAAACCTTTCTCAACCCCTCTTGATTCTAGTGCCTTCCCTTTACTGATTATTTCCAATTTATCCTGCTTATAGCTTGTTTATACCCAGTTGTTTACATGTTTTCTCCCCCCACGAGACTGTGAGCTCCTGTAGAGCAGGGATAGGTCTTCTGCCCTTCTTTGCATTCTCAGAGATTATCTAATCCAACCCTCTCATTTTTTTCAGTGAGGAAACTGGAGCTTAACTGGGGAGATGGGTTATTATTATCCCTGGTCACCCAGCTGATAAGGGAACCCTAACTGGAATCCAGGCCTATCCTTGACTTTCCAGCCTAGTGTTTTTTTCACTACCTGACAGGATTCCTTAGATTTCCTCTCCAAGTCATTCTGGCAAAGGCTAGAGCTCTGATTGCTTGAGCTATGCGCACAAATACCTGAGACTGGTATTTCTATTTATAATGTTCAGTTGCAGTTTTACAACTGCCTCTTGCCCTCCCGGGGACACACTTCAGCCTGGCATATTGGAATGGTTCTGAATTAAGCGTGGTAGTGGGTCTGGGTTGTCTTTTTGTATGTTTGTTTGTTTGGGGTATTTTATTCTAAAGAGTTATAAGTTTTTTTGTCAGAGAGGGATAACGAATTTACTTTTGACATAGCTTATAGAAGTAATGGCTGGAGATCCTGTTAAAAGCCTAAACCTCAGTGCCCATGCTAAATGACAGTATTTTAAAGCCCCTGAAAGTGTCTGGCACCGGGGTTTGGCGCTAAGTGCCTGCAGAAAGAAGAGAGGACATATTCCAGTTGACTCTGCCAGTGTCTTTTGTTCCTATTACAATCTACAAACTGCTCTTTGTCACAAAAATCTGTAGTTAAAACTCCACTCGAGAGCAGAGAATGTATTCCTTTTGCATCTGCCCGAGAACATTCCTACTCGGCTCCAGCCCTTCTCTTTGCTCCTAAATATTGTGAGTCTCTTCTTGTGGGGAGGCAAAGCCCAGGAGGGAGAAGTATGTCAGTGGTAGCTTTCTACACACCAGTCCTCGGCTCAGCCCTGGCTGGGTTTGGTCTTGTAGCTTGGTCTTGGCTTCTTCTTGGCAGTCGGCTCTAGACTTATTGGCATGGACCGCCAGGGTTTTATTTAGATGCTGTCAGCTGAGCATCTGTGCATGTGAGAACTGGAGTGGGAGTCAACTTGAGTGCGTTTCAAAGGCACAGTACTGTTTGAGAGCTTCCTCGGTCGGCGAGGCTGAATCCAAGCATGTTTAAATAGTGGGGTTACTCACCACGCGGGGAGTGCCCCTCTCATTTTCCAAAGAAAAGGCGCCTCCCCCTTAGCTCCCCACCACCACCTCCGCCTCTCTGGAAAGTCCTTCCTTGCTCAGGCTAACACCCCACAGGCTGGGAACACTTCCCAACCTATGACCCTGGCGAACAAAAGGTAGAAAAAGTGTCTAGACCTTCCGTCTGAACGTGAGAAGACATGCATTGTGTTGCTGAGATGTGAGGGTCGGCTGGCAACAAGGGGAGAGGCCAGGGTGCGTGCTGGGAGGGGCCGCCCAGCAAGCCCAATATTTTGGCAAAGTGAGAAAGGCTGCTGGCTTGGTCTCAATCTGCTCTGTCCTTGTTCCTTCCCCCTTCCCTCCCCCTCTCTGCTGTCTGCACCAGCACTGCTAAGAGGCAGAGAGGGAGGATGACAAAAGCTGTCTGTCACTGGGTAAGTTCATCCTCTTGGTTGGGGCAGGTGCTGCCAGAGCGAGCAACCAGAGGAGAGATGCAGGCCAGAACCCAGGCAGGCAGCCGGGGTAGGAGCTGGGCTGCTGCCAAAGTTGGGAAGCCCCGTCTCGGTGTCTGATGTGAAGATTCACTGTAAAAAGCCTGCCGCCCTACCTGAAATGCGCATCACGGGTTGGGGTACCCCTGGTATGTGTGGGACACACACGCAGCCCTAAAACACGAGAGACATGGAGAAAGGGCAGTGGCAGGGGAGAAGATACTGAACTAAGATCTAGCTGGAGTCATAAAATGTTCCCTGACTCCTGCTTAAGCCCAGTACATTAAATGATCTCCCCTTGAAGATAATTGTCACGAAACAGCAAAAGTATATTGCAATGGGGCATCGAGATAGCATAGGGGATGGGGTATCATCCCTGGCCTGGAATGGGGAGTATCTGGGTTCAAATCTGACCTCTGATGCTTCCTAGCTGTGTGACCCTGGGCACACAGCTATGAAGTCCTTACCACTCTTCTGTCTTAGACTTCCTACTAAGTCAGAAGGTAAGGGTAAAACCAAAAAAACTGAATAAGGAATCCAAAGATCTAGATTCGATCATTACATCTGCTGTTTATATGGAGCTGGGTGACCTTGGATAAATCAGTGGTGCTTCTCTGGCTCTCAGTTTTCTACTCTGTAAAAGAAAAAGGTTGGACAAGATGATTTGATGATCGCTAAGAATACCTCTAACATTCTGTTTTCTGGGAATCTGCTGGTGCCAGTGAGAAAAGACAAACAAACAGAAGTTGGATCTAATAGGCCCAAAGTAGAGTTAAGGATAGGGTGGAGGAATTGAGCTCTCCTTTGGATCAGTTAACATTTACAAAGAGAAAAATTCTGTTTTCTGGAAATGGATTATACGCCTAACCTCTGGAAGATATATGCCAATGATTCCCAGGAAGATATGTAGGAAACATACGAGGTTCTATTCAACCCATGACACTCAATGGGGGAGGGAGGGGAAGGTCAAAGAACATGCATTCCCATTGGTGGGTCTGAGTCTATAAAGAAAGGATAGCTCCTGTCCACACTTCTTCCTGCCTCCCCAACCCCCACTTCCCTCAACTTCACTGTCTGAGGAGTGGGTCCTGGGTACTGGACTGTCACTACTCATCTCCTTCCATCCAGTCTAGCCACAGGGGAATGACCCCCAGGTCCTTCTGCAAGGAGTTAAGGGAGCTCAACATTCTCATTCTGCAGCTGATCTCCAGAGGAAAGAAGGGAAAGGGGTCAGAAATGAAATAGCAACCCAGCAGAAGCCAGAGGATAAAATAATCTCAGGAACTACAATTTCTGTAATACACGGGCACAAGCTGCTGGGGCAGATAGGGGCCCAAGCACAAAAGCCCCAGGGATAGCATCTGATAGGAGGATTTCTGTCTGGCAGGATGCAGCTTTTAAATCCCAGAGAAGTCGTCTCTTTTTTATTTTCTGCTGTCAAATACAGTCTCTTCCTGCACCCCCTACCCCGAACCTCTAACATCAGACAAAACCTATTTAAATACATAGGGAAATTTGAGCAAAGAGCTGCCTCTTGCCTGCAAGTCTGAAAACTCCAAAAAAGAAACCTAATTTTTAATGGTCTGAGCATTTACTCTACCTCAAGAAGGAAGTTGCAATGTCTCCCTGAAGCAAAGAGAGAAAGGAGAGAATTTTCATGAGCCCCTAGTTTCATCTAGTTTTGCCAACAGGAAAGCTGGAAGTCTTATAAACATACTTCTAGGAAGAGGAAGGGAGTGGGCCAAGGAGGAAGCCAGAGAGGAGATGAAGTGCATTTTCTTAACCACAGGAGGAAAATAATGATTATGAGTGTTACAAAATGAAAGAACCACATGTGTCTGCCCTCTCAGTGCCTGGTGTTGACAATATCCCAGGTTCTTCCCCAGGTTTGAACTTCATTCTCCAGGCTACTCAGAAGGCTCTCCGCCTCCCATCCCCACCCCAATCATAGTTAAATCTTTTACCTACAATAAAAACAGGTACCATAGAGAATCTGTCTTAGAACTGATACTAGGTAAGGGCTTAAAAAATTAAAAAATTAAAATAAAGTCCTAATAAAATATTCATCCCCATTTTTTCAATCTCCTTTCTACTACCCCTAGCTCTACCCCCTGCCCTATATACTCTTTGATCTGGTGATACTGGCCTCTTTGCCATTCCACCAACAACACTCCATCTCCCAACTGGAATTTTCATTTTTGCCACTTGTCCTCCATCCCTGAAATTCTCTTCCTTGTGGCTTCCTTCAAGTCCCAGGTAAAATCCCACCTTCCATAGGAGTCTTTCCCAGCCCTTCTCAAAGAGGAAAATCCCTTCCTCTATTTGTTTATAGCTTATTTGTTTCCTTCTTGCCTCCCCCATTAGACCATGACCTCTTTGAGAGCACAGACTGTCTTTTGCCTCTCTTTGTAGCCCCAGCACTTATCACAGTGCCTGGCACATAGAAACTACTTAACAAATGATTGATGACTGACTGATTTTATGGTTTTAAAAGCACTTTTCTCACAATAACCCTGTGAGTTAAACAGGGAAGAAATTTTTTTGAGAGTTTGAGATAAGTTAATTGTGAATGAATGTCAGAGTCAAAACTCAAACCCAGGTCTTCTTGCCCTTAGAGAAGGATGGCTAAGGACCACATGTAGGTGGCTCTCCAAAGGACTTCCCGCTTAGGCATAGCAAGGAATAGTTAGATCAAATCTGTAGCCTAGTTCTCTCCAAGGGTGTGGCCCATCAAGGGCAGAATTGCCCTCTCAGGGCAGGTGAGTAAGAAGTATGCAAGAACATCCAAGAGGGTGGATCTTTGGAGGTTTATCAAGGTATGTGACATGCTGCCGGGCAGTCCAGAAAACTGCTTTCAGGCATCTTGAAGACAAAAACAGGGTCCTTTTCCTCCTAGAGAAAGAGGAAAGGTCAGAGGCAACAGTGTGGCAGAGCCTTGGGCTTGGGAGAAGAAGTGGTGGTTTTGTTACTTACTAACTGCATGTTTATGTATGTTTGGAAATGTCTATGAAAGTTGTTACTTCATCTCTGTGCATCAGACTCCTCATCTAAGAAACAGGCACACCAGTCATTACTAGGTTCTTGTGAAGAGAAGCACTTCATAATCCTCAAAGCACTTAGAACCTTAAGTTGTTGTACCTGCACATTGCTACCCAGCTTTGATCTCTCCATGATTTTTTTTTTAAACTGTTACTTTCTGTCTTAGAATCATGCTGACTTATGTACTCACTGGCCAGTTCCTTTTTCTCCCAACTCCTACATTTATGCCAATTCCCAGACAAGATGTATAATTAACTTATTTATTTAAACCCTTACCTTCCATCTTGGAATCAATACTATGTATTGATTAGGGCTAGGCAATGGGGGTTAAGTGACTTGCCCAAGGTCACACAGGAAATGTCTAAGACCAGATTTAAACCTAGTTCCTCCCAACTCCAGGTCTGGCTTTCCATCCACTGTGCCACCGAGCTGCCCCTGAGGATTACTTTTAAGGTGTCCTATTAGGCAGAAACAACTCAAGCAATGATGCCAAATAAATCTTGAAGTAGGGAAATAATCAGAATTCTCAAGTGTCTGAGCTAGAAAGGATGTTTTAAATGGTCTAGTGCAGGGATGGGCAAACTTTTTAAAGAGGGGGCCAAAGGAAAGGAAATGCAGTCTGTTTCTAAGGCAACTCTTTTGAAGTTTCATTGTATTGTATCCTACTCATTACATTCGTCAGATTAGGAATAATGTCCCATGGCTGGGATAGAACATTTTAGGGGGCCACATCTGACCCGAGGGCCATAGTTTGCCCATCACTGGTCTAGTCCAATCTCCTCTTTCTACAGAGGAGGAAACTAAGACTCAGTGAGAATAAGAGAACTGCCCAAGGTCCTACATAGAGTTAGAGACCAGGTTGGGAAAAGAGCTCTAGTTTCTCGACTTCCAGTTTGGCAGTTTAAAGAAGCAATGATCATTGTACCTTTTTCTTTTTATGGGAGAAGTGAGCAGAAGAAAAGAGTTGATTCTCCCTGTCTCCTGCTCACTTGTGTTCCAGTGATTGAATGTCACTTAAAAATTCACACCATTAATGAATATATCTTGAATACCCTTGGGGTGGACCTTTTAACGAAAGAATCCCATACTACCTTATACTCACTCAAGGTGAACACTCAGCCCATTTCGGGAGGAGGAGAATGGAGGAGCCCTACTGACCTCAGTTTCACAAACTCCCCAATCCAAACAGCTGCACATGGAAGCCAGCATCCCTCATGTCAATAGGCACACCGAGCTTCAGCTCATGGCACTCTGATGATGCAGAATTTGGCTGCAAACAGAGCATGGCATGCTGCCTGCAAACCCTGAACACCGGTGGAGCTGTCTTTATGGCATTATTTGAAGGGTGCCGCCCACAAAAAGGGTTGTCTGCTCCTAAATATATCCCTTGGCCAAGTACCTCCTTTGCTTCCTACCTCAACTAAGGTTCTCACTATTGGGGCCCTCCTTTGGGTCAATCTGAGGGTTATAATTAAAATATACATTTTATGGGGCAGTGAGAAGGCTCAGTGGATAGACAGCCAGGCCTAGAAAGGAGGTCTGGGTTCAAACTGACCTCAGACACTTCTTAGCTGTGAACTCCATTGCCTAGTCCTTACCATGTCTCTGTCTCGGAACCAATACTTATGTGTTAGTTTTAAGATGGAAGGTAAGAGTTTTAAAAAATTTAATAAACAAAATATGGCTTATCTGGGAGTTAGAAGGAAAGGTAAATGATTAAAGTACAACAAAGTCAGCCTGGCATAGTGGGAAAAGCCCTCCATCTGGAATTAAGCAAAGGCCTTGGAAGTCCTTTCCAAAGATCCTTTTGGATCTAGGATTCTTTGACTCCTAAAAATCCCTTCAAGTTCTAAATCTATGATTCTGTGAGAGTTCTATAAGACACAGGAGCTACCATAAGGGGTAGGTACCTAAATTCTTCTTGTTAGAATCCCACCCCTACTGGTGCTCTCTTTCTTTAAAAAAAAAAAAAAAAATTCTTAACCCTTACTTTCTGTCTTAGAATCACACACACACACACACACACACACACACAAAACACAATACAACACCACACAACAAAAAAAAATAAACCCACTGGGCAGTCCTGAAAAGGGAGGGGAGTGGGAGAGCAAGCTTTATCTGTAATCTTCTCTTATTCTTCCTCAAATAAAGAGCTACCATTTCTGTAGTAAGGGCAATTAGGTGGCACAGAGTCCTAGAGTCAGGAAGACTGAGTTTAAATACAACCTCAGATTAGCTGTGTGACCCTGGACAAGTTGCCTCACCCTGTTTGTCTCAGTTTCTTCATCTTTAATATGAGCTGGAGAAGGAAATAGCAAACCATTCTAGTATTTCTGCCAAGAAAACCCCAACTGGGATTGAGAAGAGTCAGATATGTCTGAAATGACCCAACTATGTGAAGCAGTCACCATTTAACGGATGAGCAGTGACTTGTCTAAGGACACACACATCAGGATGATATATGCTCCAGGCATGGGTGGGGGGTAGCAAGGCAAGTCAGGACTACACTTCATAGTGTAGAAGGAGAGTACAACCTGCAGAGGAAGTTGATAGTCAATAATGGCAATCCATGGAGGAGTACTTAGGAGCATGGAGGAGAAAGAAAGAAGGTTAGTCTTTTAGGTGTGGATGGGGACAGAGACAAGCCATGATTCTGACAAAGAATGAATAAGTGGAGCTAAGAGTGAGATTTGGCACTTCCCACATATTTCTGGGCATTATTATCTTTTCATTTATATGTATTCCACATTTCCTTTAAAAATTTAAAGTTCTTTTAAATGCACCTTGAAATTATTTGATGACGGGGATTGTATTTTACATATAGCACTATCTCAAAATGGTGAGGATTCAATAACTCCTAAAGCTAGTCATAGCATCTTAGCACTGAAAGGTGAATCTAGGTCTCAGTTTCCCTACTTATGAAATGAAGGTTAGATGAGGACAGTGGTTCTCAAAATTTTGGGGGTGTGAAGAATGGGGCTCCAGGAAAGTCGGGAGCCTCACATATGTTCTTAGGATTGCCAATCTGATTTCTTAATATAGATATAAATTCCCTTATTTTTGTTGTGGTTTTTCAGTCGTGTCTGATTCTTCATGATCTCATTTGGGGTTTTCTTGGCAAAAATACTGTAGTAGTCTGTCATTTCCTTCTCCAGCTCATTTTTCAGATGAGGAAACTGAGGCAAACAGGGTAAAGTGACTTGCTCAGGGTTGCCCAGCTAGTAAGAATCTGAGGCCAGAATTGAACACAGGAAGATGAGACTTCCTGACTAGGTCCAGCACTCTATATCTACTGTGCCATCCAGTTGCCCCTAAAATACTGAACAAATAAATGAATGAACAATTAGTAAAAATAAATTCCCCAATACTAGGCATTTGGATGATGGGTTTCAGAGTTGTCTAAGTAAGCCAAATTTGGCAATTGTTCATACTTAATTCCAAAGTCAAATCGTGACAAAAAAAAAAAATAATCACATAACTAGCACTATCCTTGGGCAATAGTTTTCAAGTTTTCTAGGGCCAGCCTTGGGCTTTTTCCTCTCAAAGGAAATTAATAAAGAGGTTTTTACCATCAATTGAGAAGGTCCCAATGATACCTCTGGAACATGCACCAAATGTGGACATGTTTGAAGCTGAAATTTACTTATAGCAAATACGGAAAAAAATGAAGCAGAATGGACATACTCTACAGGCTGGTCTTAAAGAAAAGGGGCTTAATCCTGGAGGCACGATCCACAATGGTAGCAGGAAATAGACTAAAGCACACTGCTACTCAGAATAGGGAACAAGTTTGGTTACCAGTTGGATCAGCAAAAATCAAAGTAAACCCACTGAGAGTAAGGTGGTACATTTACTAGTCAAATTGAGGAATAATATTGTGCACACTCCATTGATCCTTGTTAACATGACCTTCAGTAAGTAACTTAACATTCAATAAATCTTATCTCCTCATCTATAAAAGGGGGGGATAATAATATACTATTTACATGTCACAAGGTTGTTGGGGGGGAAAGTGCTTTGTAAACCTTAAAGAGCTACAGAAATACGAATTATCATCATTTTTACAGATCAGTTCCCTTTTTAATTTTGCTGAAAAAGTATTTGTCTAGAAATTTCTTCCTTCCTTCTTACAGTCATTCATTTACTCACTCATTCTTTCAAACACTATGGGATGGTTTATGCTGATTCTGTATCAGGCTGTGACTGAGGAGTAACAAAGGACAGAGAAAAAAGGGTCCATGACCTTAAGGGGCTGGGAAAATCTATACTGGAACTCCATTTTAACATGATCAGTGTCTGAAAAACAAATGGGCCACTTAAACATTTGTCTGTCCTTCCCTCCATTCCCCAGCTCCCATTCCTGGAACACACTTTTTTGGGGAAAAAAAATCTAGCCTTGGATGCTACATGAAGGTTTTTTTTTTTTACTTAAGTGTAAAAAAAAATTAAAGGTAATATCAGATTCTTCAACTGTCTGTGCAAGAGGAATTGAATTCAACAAGTGTTTATTAATTATTATGCCTTGCTTTGCACAAGGCACTGTGGTCTATGTTGGAACAAATAAATATAAAAGGTCACTCCCCTCAAGGACTTGACATTTGACTGACATGTTGCAGGTATATACAGCCTGGATATTATTAAGTATATTATAAGGAAAACTGCAAAAGAAGTAAACACTAACAAAGAGGATCAGAAAAGCCCAATAGAAGAGACAGTATTTAAACTGGGCCTTGAAGGAACTCAAGAATTCTGCAAGATAGAGATGAGAAGCATGTGTTCCAGTTATGGGGAGTAGGGGACAGTTTGTCCAAATGCATAGAAGCAGAGGATGGAAAGTAGAGTTCAGGGAATAGGTAGTCAACCCAGTTTGGCTGGAAAATAGAGCTTAGGAAGGGGAGTAGTGAGAAATAAGGCTAGAAAGACAAGTAGAAGTCTAATGGAGGAAGGACTTAAGATTGATAGACTAAATAAGGAATTAATATTTTATCCTTTAAGCTATGGGAGCTACTGAAGGTTTTAGAGAAAGGAAATGACACAGTCAGAGTAGGAATGAGTATTTATTCTATGTGGCTTCCAGAGTAAAAAAGTAGATTCAATCAATAGAAGCAGGGGTGTGATGTTAAATATTTAACAGCTAAATCTCCAGAAGAAAAAAAATGTACCCACAACATTTTAAAATTTTATCTGCATTATTAACATTTTCTCCATCACTTTCTTAAGTCTAGATAGTCAACAAAGCATTAAATTAAGCCCTAACCTATAATGTTTGCCAGTTTCTGAGGGGCAACTGTTCCCATTAAAATCTTCTCTGTCGAAATCCTGGATAGAAGTTATGAGGTAGATGATTTCAGCTGAAACTATACAAGGGCTTCCTAACAAGAAGGATTGCCCAAAATGAGTAAAGTGGGCAGGCATGGAACTATTAGTTAATTCCCTGATACTAGATTTGGAGGGGGAGACATTCTAGATGGGAATTCCCCTTGAATGGAATGAAATGAAATAGACTGAAATAAAACTGACTAGAGGCAAAGAAGTGAAAACCAAGTAGACTCCTGTTAACTAGGGAATGGCTAAACACACTGTGGCATATGAATGTCATGTTCTAAGAAATGTTGAATATAGAGATGTGTGAGATGACGTCTGTGAACTGATGCAAAGTGAAATGAGCAGAACCAGAAAAACAATGTAGATGGGAAGAACTAGAAGGGAAAAAGGTGGAAAAGTCCCGAGTAATGATAATAACCAAAAAGCAGAGTTGAGAAAATGTACTTCTTTCCCTTTTTTTACTCAGAGGGAGGGATTGTGGGTGTCAGACATCATTGATATATTAGGTTTCCCTAAACTGCCTTTTTACCTTTTGTTAAAAGGCATGGCTCAATTAGTGGGGGAGAAAAAATAGGTATATTTAGAATTAAGGAGAGCAATAAAATTTTGAGAAAGTAAAATGTTCAAATGTAATTATGACATGAAAAACATTTCCAGTGTTAAGGACTTCACTTCCTTAGGGTGGGGCAGCTCCTTCCCATTGTTGGTTATCTCCAATTGTTAAGAGATCCTTCCCTATTTTAGAGGAACTGAAATCAGCCTCCTTTGGACCCGTAAGCAGCCAATCTGTACTTGGGCAATGTTCCTGCCTATGGGTCATTGGTATCCTCCAAGACTTATTATCTGTCTACTCCCATGCTTAGAATTTTCAGCATTCCCATGGATCTAGCAAGGAGTGTATGCAAGTCATAAAAATTCCTAGACAGGTAATCAGGGAAGAGATAGGGGCCGGGGCAGGGCTAGGAGTGGAATGAAGAGGTAGATTGATAGAGATAGGCTGAGAAGAGACAGAGACAGAGAGACAGAGAGACAGAGACAGAAGGAGAAAAGGAGAAAGAAAAGAGAAACTTGGGAGGTAGAGTGGGAGGAAAAGAAACAGTCACAGAAACAGAAAAAAAAGTAGAGAAAAGGAGGAGGGAAGAGAAAAGGAAAGGGAGAGAAAGAGAGATTTAGAGAGGAAGGGAGATGGAAAAAGAGACAGGCTGAGAGCAAGAATTCGAAAGAGAGAGAGAGAATGAGAGATCCAGGAGACCAAGAGTCAGAGGGACCAGTACACATACAGAATCAGAGAAAGAAAGAGTGTGTGGGAGTGACTGAAAGAGAACGTGAGTCAGACAGAGAAGTGAGAAGATAGAGACGGAGAATGACTTTAAGACTTAATAGAAAGCTACTCTGCTCTTACTTGCTTCATCAGCAAAAAAGGATATTTGGATGCTGGCAGGTCGGTTTCCTCCCTCTCCAGCAGATCCCAGTTCACTTGTGACCCAAACACCCATGTGGGCTGATGGCCTGGGGTCCTGGGAACACCCCAGAGCTTTGGTACATGCCTTGATCTCAATGTGACCCCTTCTTCCCATTGTCCCACATTCCCCTCATCTTCTCAGGGCTCATTTCTCTTCTACTTGCCAGAAATTTAACATAGTTAAAGAGCTTTCATTCCCAGCCATAATTACAGAGTCTTCAGAGGAAAAAAAAAAAAAAAAGCTTTTTCTTTTCTTTTTTTTTCCCCTGTCTCCAACAGAACTGGTTTAAAAATAGCAAAAATAAGCATGGCTCTATCCAAAGCCCCGCCAGCCAGCATGCCCGATTGGCCACACAGAATGTATGCCCAATGATTTCTCCTCTTTTACTTTTCCCAGAAATCACCAAATAATGGGGAGCACTGGTCATTGTGAGTTCCTGGCTAGGATGAAGGAGCACAGAAGAGGCCTGGAGAACTGCAGAAACTCCAAATATGGTGTTCCTAGGCACAAACTGACATTTGTGTCTGCTATAATTTTCTAATTGTCCTTATCTTTATAGGGCTAGAAAGCTGCTATTGCTTCATAAAGATCCATTTGAACAAGAGAGGGAAAAGCTTCCATTACTATGGCTAACACGTTTATGAAGTGCTATCTAAGAATATTGGAGAATATTGGGGAGTAGGCAAGGGTGAGGGGAGCAAGTGTTAAATCAGAAGTCTCAGAAAGATCTGAATGATTTGTCTGGAGTCACTTACTCAATATAGAACACTGGTTGGTCTAGGAGTCAGGGGTTTAATTTCCACTCTGACATTTACTAGTGATGCGTGTGACTTTGGACAAATCATTTAACTGTCTTAAGTCTCAGTTTCTTCAAAAGTAAGACAGGAATGATAACACTCACTTGCAATACCTGTCTCAGAGAATTCCCAGTACTTAGCATAGTGCCTGGAACAGTGGTGCTTAATAAATATTTACTGATTTGGCTCAATAGAGCTGTGGCGAGGAAAGCATTTGGCCAACCTTAAAGCATTTATAGAAATCTGAGTAATTACAATTATCAAACCAACTGTTTGAGGTGGGGATTGAATATTTAAATCTTGAAGTTAAAAAAAAAATTAGCTCAATTTACATGAAGATGCTACTAATGTACCAAGAGAAAGACCTGTGTTTTTTCCAGGGAGTAGAGATAGATTGCACCGAACCATCCACACTCTTGGCTAGTCCCAGCTGTGAAAAGCAAATGTAAGGGTCAGACAATTAGCCCTGGGTACAAATCTGTGGGAAAGGGTTTCCTTTTTTCCATTTCTGTGTCCCAGATGAGGCACAAGCTCAAGACCTCGACCTCATTAGCACAGTGCTCACTCTGACCTAAAAAGCCTGGGTGATCTGAGAAGTATAAACTGCTAAATACTTTCTTGAACTCAGCATGAGGGACAGGATCTGTAATTATTTATTAAAGCACACACGCAGAGAAAAGATACTGCATATGCCTGCCTATTTAGGATCCGGGTAGAAAAAGAAATAAACAAGTTAAAAGAAATCAAAGATTAAAAGGGGGATGGTAATCACGAGAATAGTTTATCAGGATTAGGTGATAATGTGTGCTCATTTTCCCAAATACGTATGAACATATTACAAGGAATCCAAGAATGACAAATGATCGAAGCCACAAAGGACTCTGGTTAAGAAATTCTGTAACTGGGGGAGCTGTGAACTTAAAAAAATTTTAATTGGTTTCCTTTATAATTCTATGTATGTTCTTGTTTTATGCATTTAATAACAGCATTCTGAGAAGTCCATAGACTCCCAGAGGGCCAAAAGGTTCCAAAACAGCAAAAAAAAAAAAAAAAAAAAAGGCAAAGAACCTCCAATCTATCCAACCTATCTATCCACTGTCTAGGTAAAACACTTTTGCTTCACAACTCTCCGATGTACTTATCATGTATACTACATGTTATATCCGATAGAGTGTGAGCTCCTGGAGGACAGGGGATCACTTTCTTTTTTGTTTTTGTGTCTCTACTGCCTGGTACCCAAGAGGGGTATGCCAGAGCCAGCTTTACCCAGCTCACTAGAGCTAGTTGTTAAATTTCCATTGTGAGCATTTACAGCTCAGAAATCAGAACCTGTAAATCAGGGCTTGAGTTTATCGTGTTCTTAGTCTACACTTAAGAAAGTAGTGAAGAGAATGTTAATGATAAAGATTAAAGTGAAAAGTGTAAATTTTTTCCATTTTTTGAGAGCTAGTTGTTAAACATTTACCATCACACACCGTAGATGCTTAATAAATGTCTACTGCATCAAATTATAGTTATCTATGCTTGTATCTTAACCTTACGTCAGACCCTGAGTTAGTTAAGGGCAAAGATGGTGTCTCATCTCAATTCTGTGTGTCTCTGTCTCTCTCTCTCTCTCTCTCTGTCTCTCTCTCTCTCTCTCTCTCTCTCTCTCTCATAACCTAGTATATACAGTATACACACAGACCTTAAAAATATTTGCTGAATGAAGGGAAGCTAAAGCCCAGAAAGGAGAAGTTTCTAGAAACGGAGACAATATTAGACCTAAGTCATTTATGCTTTTTTTTTTTTTTTTTTTGCATTGTGCCTCTCAAAGTGTTACGGTATATATGTGTGTGTTGAAGTGACAACTTATGTGGTCTACCAGGAGTCAGAAACTATAGTCACATAGCTGCAGGTCTCTAATGGATTTTGAATATTTTAAGTTTAAGTGAATACCTTAGCGTGGGATTCTGGGCTGTCGATCACAAGGAATGTGCAACACTGAGCTAACTGTTCCTGAATGACTAACTCCATGAGACATTATTCATACCTGTCTGGGATCACCCACATCCTCATCGCCTGTGAAAGAAAGAATGCAGACCAGGTTGAGATGTACAGTGAAACCCAAAAGGGTGAAGCATGAGTAGGCTCCTTGGTGCACTCAGAAATGTCTCAGAAGGTTGGGATCTGGCTAATCTGGAATGTTTGGCTGCAGAGCCAGAAGGGGGAGTAAGTAACATGGGCATGTGTTGGCACTCTTAATGGGTTCAGTGGCTTCCCTGATTCACAGACACCTCTGAGTCCCCAGTTGAAGTTAAGACATAGTCTTGGAACTGTATTTGACTTTGGGAAAAGTTAAGCGTCTTAGGCACAAAGATGATCTCTAGTTTACGGGCAAGTCCTGCTTTTTGGGTAGGCACACTGTGTATCACTACACCATGTTTTGCAGGGCACAGGGAAGGTCCCTTTCCAAAAGTATCTTATTCATATCAAAAATATTTATTGAGCACTTTCTCTTACAAAACTAAATACTAGGTACCAGGGATATGACATAGATCCTTTCCAAGAAAGTTAAAATCCAATATGATAAAAATAACATGAACACAAATAATTGTGATGCAACAAGAAAGAGTTAAGTACAAAGGTGAGATCTGGGAAAATCACTCTTAAGAAATTGGAGAGGGTTGTGCCTTAGTGCAAACTTCACTGTGGTGGCTAAAGTGTTCTCTGAGCTGAATCTTGAGGGAACCAGAGAATTCAAGAGAAGAGATTATGAAAGTCTGTTCTAGCAATAGGGCACGTCATGATCAAGAAGACAGAAACAGATAGAGAAAGGATAAGAATGCCAGATGGATGCTAGTCTAGTCTGATGGGAAAAGGGTAGTGACCTGATATATGGCTAAAAAGGTAGGTTGGAGCCTGACTGGGGAGGATATTGAATGCCAGGATTGCATGGGCAACATGAAACCACTGAAGGGAATTTGAGCAAAGTAAGTGTCTTGATGAGGAGTTCTGCCTTAGGAAGATTATTGAAGGAATAGTATGAAAACACGATCGGGTGGGGACAGAGTGAAGCCCAGAAGATTAGTTTGGAAACTAATATGTTTAGGAGGTCTAAGTGAGAAGCAATGAGGGCTGAAACATTAGATTCAATGGTGACCCAAATTTGACCATTAGAGATTTTTCTGGATTAAGCACTGCTTTCTCTATTCTCTGCTTCAAAATATTAACACACTTCTGATTAAGGAAAAAAACCAAAAATCAAATATGTCAAGCTATTAACAAGAATACATTTGATTCTAGGATAATAGGTACCTTAAGGTTCCAGGGTCTAATGGATGCTGAAATGGTATGGAGGTGGAGGGAAAGGCATTGGAAAAAAAGGCAAAGGGCATTGAGAAAACTTCCTCGACTTTACTATTTTGCCAAGAGCCTGCCCTGTTTAGGAGGTTGAGACATAAAAACTCATTGGTGGCGGCAAGTTCGGGCTGGTTGGTGAAGAGAGAAGACCCTACCTGAGTTAGAGTCTGATCAGAAGAAAGCACAGTGTGAGAAATACCTGGATGCTTTAACCTTAAGCATCCTGGAGAATTCCTAGGAGCTCCTGGGAAGGGAGCCTCAAACAGAGGGAACAGGTCAGTAAGATCTTCCTAGAACCCAGGAAGCTTTGCCCCTCATTCATCTGAAAACTGGGGTTAGCAAGCCAGCATCAACACGCTGGTATACTTTTTTTTTTTTTTTTAACCCTTAACTTCTCTGTATTGGTTCCTTGGTGGAAGAGTGGTAAGGGTGGGCAATGGAGGTCAAGTGACTTGCCCAGGGTCACACAGCTGGGAAGTGTCTGAGGCCAGATTTGAACCTAGGACCTCCCGTCTCTAGGCTTAGCTCTCAATCCACTGAACTACCCAGCTGCCCCCTGGTATACTTTTAATGAACACAGTCAATTGAGAATGCTTGGCTGTGACTCCCCTAGGCAGATCCCCCAGTGCAGGACTGAAATAGTATTCTAAAGAGCCGAAGTTATTTCAGCAAACATACCACTTTAAAAAATAAGTCCCCTACAAGCTACAGAACAAAATAAAAAGGGAAACAGACAAGTGGATGACCAACCTACGAGTAATAAATATCCTGTCTCACAAAAGAGTAGTACTTGTATTGTAGTTTACTGTTACTGGGCAGAAAGTATATTCATTTTAAAAGTGCTTACATGCCAACAACCTGGCACATAGTAGGTGCTTCAAAAAGGCTTACTAACTGAAGGACTAAGAACCAGGGGCTGAGGAAATGAAGTCTTCCTTTATTTTATTATTTATCTTTTTGGACAGCAGAGAAGCCAAGAACTTCTGACAATGTCCCTAACCCCAGCGAGGGCACCCTCTCTAAGGCTGCCTGCCCCGTAGGTGGTGGACGAAAGCAGGGAGAGTCCAGGCCTCTGGATTGGTCTTCCCCAAGCTGGCTCTCATACTGTGACAGAAGAGCCGCAAGTCTTCCCCGGAGAGAGACAAAAGAGTCAGCCACATAGCCACGAAGCTCCAGGGAGTCTGGTTACCTGGGTGGCTTTCCCAGTGTCTCTGTATCTCTGCTCCCCCGTGCCTTGTCAGTCCCTGGCACAAGTCTCATGCTTCGGGCTGCGCTTGGATGTCTGTGGCACAGAGAGCACCCAGGGGGCTGGGCGGTAATGTGAGGCTGTGTCCTAAAAGTCAGTTTACAGCCACATCTCGGACCACACCAGAGGTAGCATGGGGCTGGATGTGGAGTTATGGGACCTAATTCAAATCTTTGCTCTGCTACCTAGGAGAAGCTTGACCTAAAATAAATCATTTCATCTTTCTCAGATTGTTTGCTCATCAGGGAAAAGGAGGGAGATGGGACAGGGGACATGGAGAAGTGGTTCTGAGTGCACGCTGATGAGCCCAATCAATAGCATCTCCTCCATAGAGGTTGCTAGATTGTGAGCTCCTCCAGGGCAAGGACTTTTTTGCCTTTCTCGGTATCCCCAGTCTTAGCCCAGTGCCTGCGAGGCACTTAATAAATATTGTTGCCTGACCCTAATAATACCGGTGATTGTGGTGCCCTGCCAACACAGCCCCTTGTCAATACCTGCAAAATGAGGTAAGGAATGGGGGCTGTGATCCATTTCATTCTGCCCCTAAACAGCTTCACCTGTGACATAAAGGAAATGGAGTGATGTGACTTACCAGACTAATTGCCTCAATAAGCAGCAAAGAGCTGGCCTTGGTATAAACCTTTGACCTGCAAAACTGGCAGAAGCAGAAGCTGGATCCAGCCCACAAAGGAATGTAAATGCTAGCAACTTGTCTGGTTCATTTCTCGATTTGTGACTCCAAATTCCCTCTCAAGAAGGGGAATAAAGGGATGGAATAAATATTTATTAAGCACCTACTATGTGCCAGGGACTGCGCTAAGCACTTTACAATTATCACCTCGTTTGATCCTTACAACAACCCTGGGAGGTGAGTGCTGTTATTATCCCTATTTTACAGTAGAGGAAACTGAGGATGACAGAGATTAAGAGGCCTGCCTGGGGTCATGCAGCTAGTAAATGTTTGAGCCTGATTTTGAACTGAGGTCTTCCTCTTTCTACTTCATCTCTTAGTGATTCCATTAGGATACCAATTTTTAAGCAGGTATCCCCTCTACATCACGACTTTGCCCACTGGGGTTCACCATACGGTGTGTCGGCATAAGAAATTAAATAGGAATTTGGGGGACGTTTTGAGGAAGCTGCAGATGACACATGAAGGCCAGTATTCAATATAGAAAAACTCATTTTTACTTAACATGGATCTACATATGGTCTGTGACCAAATACTTCACTCAAATTTTACAAGTTACTATAAACATTCCAAAAATTAAATAGGAAAAATGCTGCCTTCTCTGGTATGAAGGGAGGGCCAAAAAAATTACTTGTATTTTCCAGATTGCAGGGGGTCCATGGCCCCAACCCCAGTGATGTGAAAGAGGGACCTGTATAGTGCTTTAAGATTTATAAAGTGCTCTGTGTGTGTGATATCTTACTTTATCCTCATAGCAAACTTGTAAGATGGGTTCTATTATCATTATCTACACTTTACAAATTAGGAAACAAACTAAAAGAGATCAAGCGACTTGCCCAGAGTTTCAGAGCTAGTAAATATCCTGGGATAGCATTTGAATTGGGGTCTTCATAATTTCACACTTAATTACTCCACCTAGCTATCTCTTAGAGGACAGTCAAACGGTTTTTACACAGAAAGAACCATGAAGCAGGAATGAAAAGTCCTAGATTTTATTCTGGGCCTTGACATTAATTAGCTGAGCAACCTTAATCAACTCATTTCCATTCTCTGGGCTTCCATTTTCTCATTTAGATGATGAAAAGAAAAGCCTAGAGGATTTCTGAGGTCACTCCTGGCTCTGAAATTCAATATTCTATGTTTTAAGGTTCCTTCCAAGTTTGACATTCTTAGCTTATGTTCTGAAGTTCTTCTGAATTCTGACATTCAATGTCTCATAGTCTGAAGTTCCTCCCAAGTTTGACATTCTGTGTTCTAAAGTTCCTTCCAACATTGACATTTAATGTTCTATGTCCTATGGTTTCTCCCAGTTCTACCATTAACTTTTTTTTTTTTTTTAAACCCTTACCTTCAGTCTTGGAGTTAATACCATGTATTGGCTCCAAGGCAGAAGAGTGGTAAGGGTAGGCAATGGGGGTCAACTGACTTGCCCAGGGTCACACAGTCTACCATTAACTTTATGTTCAGTTTTCCTTACAGATTATCTACTCGACTTTTCTCTTAACCTTATAGTCCTGCTCTCCCGGCCCCCTTAACAAGATCACTTCATGCACAGAGCCTGTCTGCCCACCTATTTTTCTCTTTCATAATAACTGATGTTTGAATCCTGTGATATTCTAAAAATTCCTTCTTCTCCATGATGTGGCCACCAATGCATCTGAAATCCTTCCAGAAGAGTTTTAAACACTGTATAAGGTTTTTTTCTGCCTATTGAAAGATGGTAGCCCTCGTTTTCAGAAATTTCCTTCAGCTTTAAGCTGAATTAGTTATGTTTACAAAGTGCTTTGAGACTTACACAATGCTTACATGTATTAGCTCATTTAATTCTAGGGACACCAGGCGGTAGATGTGACAAGTATTGTCCTCTTCACTTCATCAGATGAGGAAATGGCTTGTTCAGATGATGACTTATTCTAAGGCTGCATGTCTAGGAAGTAACAGAGCTGCAATTTGAACCTGGCTCTTCCCGCTGATTCCAGGGTTCTTTCCATCAGACTACTCTGCCTTTAATAAGGCCAAAGGCACAAGTTGTATCAGCAGAGACTAGAAAGTTAATCAAGGGGTTGGATTCTGTTATTTGGACGATAGGCCTTAGAGTCATTATTAGGTGAGTTTAAACATGGCAAAAAGTTAGGGGCTGGTAAAGTCACCAGGGCCGGTCTGTGGCAAAAGTGTGAAGAGACAGAATTTGGCTTTGGTTTGACACTCGGCTCCCCCCAAGTCTGGACTTTTTCTCTGCCAAAACCAGGACCCTAACGTCTTCTCCTCCACCAGAACCTGCTTTTGTTAAATAATTTCAAACTCACTTGCAGTAAGGAATGCTATCAGCTAAAAGAATTATTCCTTCCAGGGATATTTACCCTTCCAAGCTAAGGGTATGAGGCCATTGTGGCCAAAATTTTAGGCACTGGCCAAGAATTCCTGGAGGGACTTTGAGGGGAGAGGGGATGGCAGGCTTTTTTTCCTGGCTCTAAAACTCATTTTAAGGAAGGGTCCTGTGACAGGCCTGGAAGGTACCTTACAGATTGGCTAGTCCAACTTTAACATTTTACAAATGAGCAAATGGAAGCCTAGATGAGGAAATGATTTACTCAAAGTCCCACAAGTGATGATAAGAGGAGTGGGGAGGTTTGAATTCAGGGCATCTCATTTCAGATTGAGTTCCCTTTCCATTACACAAGGCCCAAAGTCACAGAATAAAGGGACTTGTCATATGAAGATTTGCTATGCCATAAGAAGAGTTATGGGCTCTATCATAGAGCTTTCCAAATCTCTGGAAAAGAGCCAGCACTACTATTATTTCAGAGGGTTTTGCTTTATAAAACATTCTACAGAGTGTTTTCCACACTAACAATTCCTAAATTGAATTAGAACTTGTTGGGTTCTGGTTTGGTTCTGCTAAACCTGACATAAAGTAGAATTGGTGATGACTTAGCAGAGAGGGCCAGGAAGAATGGCCTGCCAGCCAGTCAAAAGGGGCTACCTTCCCTGAAGGGGGACAAGGTAGGACAATGGAAAGACCCCTGGATCTAGAGATAGAAAACACGAATCCTCTGTTCCTCATTAGTGGAGTGACCTTGGGCAAGTCAATTCAACTCTCTGGGCTTCAGTTTCTCCTCATCTCCTTCATCCTCATAAAACAGGGGAGTTGGACTAGATCAGGGATTCTAATGAACTTTTATTTTATGTCATGGACCCCTTTTGGAAGGTTGGTGAAGCCTCTGGACCCCTTTTCAGAATCATGTTTAAAAATGCATAAAATAAAAAACATCCGGTCACAAAGGAAATCAATTACATTGAAATACAGCTATCAAAACTTTTTTTAAGTTCACAGACTTCTGTTCACGAACCCTTGAACTAGACTAAGGTCCTTCCACATCTACAATCCATATTCTAAGTTTCTAACATTCATAGGGATGTATTTCTAGGGGAGGACTGTTTGTGTTTGAAGGGGAAACTCTCATCTACCCTGTTCAAGGGACGGCGCTGTACCAGTGTGCTTGCCTGATGCTGCTTCATCCACACTGTCTAATAGGGGTCAGAAGAGAGGAAGGCAAGGGATGACAGGCTGCAGCTACGTGTACCTTCTGTCTGTGGAATCCAACCAAACCAGCCTGCATGGATAGAAGCTGTCTGCCCTGCTCACTTTCACTAGTTAAAACTCCCAAAGCACCACAGGGTCATATAGTATAGTGGGCAGAATATCAGTTTTGGAGTGAGAGTACTTGGGTTCCAATTCTGGCTCTCCTGTTTACTCTCTTTGTAATTTTATTTCTTTTTTTTTTTCTTCCTTCTGTTTTAGTATAGATACTAAGTACCAGTTTCAAGGCAGAAGAGCAGTAAGGGCTAGGCAATGGGGGGTTAAGTGACTTGCTCAGAGTCACACAGTTAGGAAGTGTCTAAGATCAGATCAAATTTGAACCCAGGACCTCCCATCTCTAGGTCTGGCTCTCAATCTACTGATCCACTGGGCTACCCCCTCTAAATAATTTTCTTGCATTACACTGGCAAATGAGTACTAACTCATTAAATCCTAGTTAAATTCTTAAAGGATTGCAAATCGTCCATCCCAGATAGGCTTCAACACTAACACCCACCCTCTCAAGATACTTAGGGAGTACAATGGGTTTTAATATTAGATTACATGAAATACTAGAGGTAAGGTGACTCTGTAGCAAAGATAATAAATAGATGACATTCCTTAATTTGGTTCAATTTATTTCAACAAATAATTACTAAGCACCTACTATGCAACCACCCGGTGATTGGGCAGGGAATACAAAGTCAGAAATTAAACCATCCCTCCCCTGGAAGGCAGCTGGGGATCAGTGGTTAGAAGCACTGGACCTGGAGTCAGGAAGACAAGAGTTCAAATGCAGACTCGGTTCTTCCTCCCTGTGTGACGTTGGGCAAATCATCTAATCTCTCTATGCCCAGGACACAGCAGCTAGGTGGTTCAGTGGACAGTGCTACTGGGCTTGGAATCAGGAAGACCTGCCTTTGGACCCGGGCACATCTCTTAACTTCTGATTGCCTGACAAAAGGATCCACTGGAGAAGGCAATGGCAAACCCCTCTAGTATCTTTGCTAAGAACACTCCATGGATAGCTACAGTCCACAGAGTCACAAAGAGTCAGGCATGATTGAACAACAACAACCCTAGAAGAAGTTGCCTTGTAATGAATGAGAAATGTCCTGTGGTCAGTGGTGGGTCCGTTGATAAGCATTTTTAAGTACCTACAATGTACCCAGCACTGTGCTAAGGGTCACATTAAAGGTATCAGCTGAAAGTTGACTGAAGTTTTGTGGGTAGCATTAATTGGACCTGGAGTTGGGAGGTCTGGATTCAAAAATTCTATCTTTCTGAGTACTTATGTTGTTTATCCAACTCTTCATGACCCTATTTTGTTTTTTTTTGTTTGTTTTTTGGCAAAGATGCTGGCATTATTTGCCAATTCCTTCCCTAGGTCATTCTGCAAAGAAACTGAGGCACAGAGTAAAAATGACTTGCCCAGGGTTACAAGCTTAGTAAGTGTCTGAGACCAGATTTGAACTCGGGAAGACGAGTCTATCTACTGAGCAACCTCGCCTATGTGATCCTGAGCAAATCATCCCATCTCCTTTGAGTGTCCATTTCTGAGCAGTGAGTATAATGATACTTGCAATCTCTACCCTAAAGAATTGTTAGGAAAGTGCTTTGTAAACTTTAAAATGTCAGAAAAATGTGAATTATTATCAGCATCATCAGTCTTCATCATCGTAACCACCATCGTCATCATCCATCATCACCCTCTCAGGATAAAGAGGAAATCAACTTTTATCCCTCCAAAGCCAAGGAAGTCGGCAGTCAGAGCAGAAACTGACTGTTATAATTAAATTAAATCAGCACCACTATGTGAGTTTATGCTGCTTTGCAGTATTATGCAAATAGCTAATAATTGCCATTGTTAGTGAAATGGGTGGAAAACGAGGAGTCTTTCTTGGAGACAAATGCCTGGGCATGAAAAGTCTTGCAAACCTCACTGCAACTGTTTTCTTCAAGTATCCTCCGGAGATATGCTTGATATGTTTAAAAACAAAAACAAAAAAAAAAAAATGGAAGCTCTTGCCCTCTATCAGTCTGCAGACCTGATTGGCAAAAGGCAACTCTGCACTCGCTTCTAGGTCTTGTGGGGACAACAAGTTCCCCAGAATCATGTCTGGATGATGAAGAAACCACCATCCATAAACACACAGGACTGATACACTAAGCAGATATGAGCGCATTTAGCTGTGATCTATTGGAACGATCGCCAGCAGTGGACAGAAAGCGGTTTTTAAGTGATGGTTAGTGTTACTTAATCGGTTCTATGCACCGATGTAATTGACACCTATTCCATCATCCTTAATACACCCACTTCTTTCTCCCATACCATAAATAGATTAGAAAAGTTTCTGCAGATGGCCGTGACCCCATTTGCTCGTATGCTTAGCCATGTATGAATCACCCTTGGCTTGCCGAGGCACTCTGGAACTACTGAATGATAACTAGGCGGCGCAGACACCAATAAATGAATCATGCTTTCCACAAGACCAAACCTTCCGGGCTTCTACAGACACCAATTACAAAGTAAAAAAGAAAAGAACAAAGAAATTACTCAGGGTGTTTGCGCAAAGTTGATTCATCGGTTTACAGAATTATTACTGACTAAATTGTTTTAGGCGATAGAGTAATGAACCTGCTATGACAGATCAGCCAGCAAGAAGAAAATGAGAGCCAGAAAAAAAAAATGAGGCACAAGATTCTTTCCAATGATTTGAATGGATCATTTAATTTTCTCCATCTTTGGAAAATAGAGTTTTAGAGGCTTTATTTTCCAAGGCCTCGATTACACGGGATAGACGTTGTTAATGAGGTATGCACTTGTGTGTTCTCTGAAAATGGAGAGTAAATATTCACCTAGTGTCAGCCAGTGTCTAAGTAGTTACAAATTCTTATTGAATCAGGAAACATTTCCTCCTCTTACCCCAAACCAACAATTTGAAACCAAGAAAGAAATAACCAGCTCTCCAGCAGAACAGTAACAAAGAAAGATTTTCTTCTGTTCGGGGGATTATGATGCATTAAAAAAAAAAAAAAGTTTCACACAGCCTTTTAACTTCCATCTAGTAGATATATTTGAGATCAAAAAGCTTTCTATCCTATAAAAATTTATGCAAACTCAAAAGTGGTAAGAAATCCTGTATAGAATCCAAAGGGGGGCAAATGTGTCCTCCAAATTAGGCCACTAAGTCTCAGTTGCCCCCCTCCCAGCCTAAGTAAATGCATTTTGAATGTGTGCCACCTGGCTCAGGTGAGGCCCTCAGAGGCATATGGCCCTTAAAGAGTCAATGTTCAGAGCAGTTTCTATTGTACCCGATGTTCTTCCGTTGTCTGTCAGTTGAACCCTTATTATATTAAAAGCATTTGGGGGTGGAGGTGGGGTGTAAAGCCAGGGTTCACCTCGACTATGTTTCCACAGGCCAGGTGATGGGAGAGGGAGGATTATGCAATACACCTGGGAATTTAATCAACTCGCAAGCCATCTTCTTGATCATTTGGGCTGAAAATCCTTCTGCCTAAAGGGCAGACTGGTTTGACAAAATGAGATATGGGGTGGTGAGATGCCCAAACAAAACACTACCACAGCTGTCTTAGCTTGCAAAGATTCCCCCTTTGAGAACCAATTCAAAAAGCCTGTTGGTTCCCAATGTGTAAGAAGGTTCATAGGTTTAGCCTGATTCCTAAGCTGGCACACCTGTCTGAACTGCCACGTCACCGAATATTGATAGTCTTTTCTCAAGGGAGCTCCCAAGCAAGGAGGGTGAGAAAGGTCCCTGGGTGAACTGGGAAGCCTCAGTCAGGACAGGAAGTACAACCATTACTCAGGATACACCCAGACCTTTGCCTAAAGTTGTCACATTCTGGAGTGGCTTTGTAGACGCTGGTAATATTGGCTTTAAGTTTTATTTATTTGTTTTTTATTTTAAATCTTTAACTTCTGTGTATTGGCTCCTAGGCAGAAGAATGGTAAGGGTAGGCAATGGGGGTCAAGTGACTTGCCCAGGGTCACACAGCTGGGAAGTGTCGGAGGTGGCTTTAAGTTTTGAAGATGCACATGGGAAGGTCAGGATTATGCTGGTTAAAGATCTTTTCTTGTCATGCCCACACAACTACTTGAAAATTCTACACCAGAGAGCAAAGAAATGTCATCAATTAAAAGCGAAGCAAACTTTCTAATAATGTCCTAGACAATTAACTCTAACAACAAAAAACCACTTATAGGGACCTATGCTTTAAATGGAAAAACAAATTCTTTTTATACATGGTATCTAGTTCCTTCTGTCCTTCAAGAAACGAAACAAAAATCTTGGTTAGCCCTACCAGGGCCCAGTAGATCTGACTAAGTCTTATGTTATTCAATTTATAAGATAACCTTTTATCTTTTCCTTGATCTATTCAAGGTGTGGTAAAAAAAATTCTGAATAGATCTTATATTATTCAGTTAATAAGATAACCTTTTATCTTTTCCCTGATATATTCAGGGTGTGGTTAAGTAAGGGGTAAAAAGAGTATCTAAAATCAGCAGAGTGAACTTTTATACTTCAGATGCAGACAAAGAGCATTTTAGGAAAGCTATGGAAATCATCCAGGGGGGAGGAAATTTCTGCTCCAACTCTAGGATGGTGTTCGTGTTTGCCATTAAAATCACCAAGAAAAATCTCCACTTGCAATTGTAGGAATGTGCTAATAAAAGGAGAGATGGATTTTAATCCCAGCCTGAAGGGGCGGCAAGAGTAACCAGGAAGGATGTGCAGCAGAGACATTGCATAACACAATTTGTCAAAACCTAAAGGAAATTGAGGCTGGTAAAAATGGAGCCTGCTTGGACAAATATTCAACCTTCCTTATTACTCTGTCCTAGGTGGCCATCCTTGACTTTGGAGAATATGACAATTTGTCCAAAGTATATCTGGTGTAATTCAGCAAAAGAAAGATTTTTCTGGGTTCCATCTAGATAAGGGTAAGGGTTCTTCTAAAGAGAAAAGAATTAGTACCACACTGGCTTGAGGAGGCTTTAAAAAAAAAAAAAAAAAAAGGAACAAAAAATACCACAAAAAACTCTGCTACAGAGAACATGCAAAAAAAAAAAAAAAATCGCAGCACAAAGTTGTCTGTCTGGGGGTTACGCCTGTTACCAATAATTAAAGCCTTTTTTCTTAGTAAAAAGTAGCTCCCCAAGCTCACTGATATATAATAATGATAAATGGTTGCTGCTGAAATATGTCTGGAAAGAAAGTCTTCCTCTTTGAATTACCCAATATGTCTGAAATCTACAGCAGTTCATTTGAAACACTTTGCGGGATTCTAAGCCAACTTCCCCCCCCCCCTACCTCCCCCTTTACCACTCCCTGCCCCCTCCAAAAAAAACCCAAAATCTGCAATTCTTTTAAAGGAGCAAGACACTGAACTTGAACAGACTGATATGTTCCTAAGTCCGCAGGCCCTTCAAATGTGTCGGTTTTAGTCTGGTAACTGTGAAAACAAGCTAAAATTCATTCAAATAATGTGTGTCACACATTAACTCCTTGAAAGCCTCAGGATATTACAGGCTGGAGTGTCCTTTTCAAGTCTGTGTGCTACACCCTAGATACAGAAGAGATAAGATTAATAGAAATGTATCCAAGTTATTTCGAAAAGGAACAACTGTACACAGGGGAGAATTTTCATTTGGTGAAGTCAAAGCCTAGCGTCATATCATCTACATCCTGTTGCTTCTAGCAGGAAGGTAGGTTTTCTTGTCACCATAAATATAGTTTGCAAGTCCAGTGCCAAGAAATTAGCTGTAATGGATTGGTGGGTGGTTGCACATGTAGAGAACTGAAGCCCTTAGTGTCAAAAGGAACAAGAGTTTTCCTGCCGAAAGACCACTTTCGATTGATTTCTGCTACCCAGACGGCCATAAAACAAATGCTAACTTTTCCCAAATACCTAATCCAATGGGGAAAGGAGGAAATGTGCTTGTCCTCATAAGGAATGCTTAATTGGGACCAGAACCACGTAAACTCCAGCCACTGTTCCCCATTCCCATTCCCCACCACCCACAGCTTAATGCCTGATATTGGAAATTTTTCATTAGTTTCATTTTCACATCTCCCCCAACAGTCGCAAATACGAGAACCTACAGATTCAAATCCAGGCTGTACCTGAACAATTAGAGCGACTCAGTCAGTGGAAAGAATACAAGAGATTAAGTGGGAGGACCCTTGAGTTCCAAACCTAGCTTTTCGACTTGCAACCTGAATGCTTTTGCTTCCCTGGGCCTCCGTGTCCTCATTCTAAAGAGGGACTTTGGACTGGTGGGTCTCTAAAATGTCGTGAAGCTCTAAATTCACAAAGGAAATGAAAGGCCAGTTCAAATAGGTTTGTCCACAATCAAGCATTTATTGAGTACCTCATGCATCTAAGGCTCCATACTTTTAATAACTCCCCAAGAAGTTCATTACTTAGACGTACAAAATCAACTTCTGGTTTCTCAAAGAAAATTTTTACCTGGCTGTGGAAATAAGACCCATACATACAACAAGGCAAATGCCAGCTGATTGGAAAGTCTATCAAGAGGACTTTCTCTCCTCTTCCCTCTACCTCTCCCTCCAGATTATATATAGGAATGGATGGAGTCAGAGAACTTAGGTTCCACAGTCATGGCTTCACTACTTATTACTCCTTTCTGAGCCTCAGTTTCCCCATCTATTAAAAAAAGAAGCCTTAGGCTAGATAATCTCCATATTTTGTTTCCTCCCTGCCAACTTTAAATCTGTAATCTAAGTGGCAGGTGGTTTTAGGGTAGAAAAAGAAAGATCAGAAAATGAAGAAGTGTCTAGAAATACCTTTAGAGTAACTGGAAAATCCAGGGGGACTCTACCTCCTAAGAGTAGGAACATCCTCAAATCTTACTTTCAAATACACAGGGGGTTCATTTTCAGCATCACCCCATGATGGCAAACTAACTCCAGCGCTTTCACAATAACCCATGGTAACTTTTCCAAAATAATATATTCTAGCTGGTAACAAACACCTCTGTGCTACAGGCTGATGAGAAATGAGGTGTCAAAAAATCTGCTTATTAATGTCACCTTAACTCCTCACTGAAGGGAAGAGTTAGCTAGAAGCCGTCAAGTGGTTTGCACTGAAAATCATTTCAGGCACTGGCACAGCAATGTAATGTTTTAGTCTCTGAGTCAAGATTTGGGATGCAGTACAGAAAACTACACAGTAGCAATTGTTATGTAGGGGAGGGCGAGCCTAAGTCAGCCGGTAATAATACCTGACATCCACCTAGAGCATTAAGGTTTGCAAAAACCACTTTATGCTCATTGTCCTATTAGAGCCTCGTAACTCTTAGAGTGCTAGATGCTACTGCCAATAGATCTAAACCCCCTTTGACTGATCAGGAAACCAAGGTCCAAGGATAAGTGACCTGGCACACAGTCATGCATCTAGTAAAGTACCAAGGAGAAGATGCAAACCTAGGTCTTCCTGACTCCAAATGCAGCCTTCTATCTTCTATGCCATAGTGTCTGTCAAAAGAAAGCACCAGGGACAATACTCCCAGCTCCCTATCATCCTGGGCATGGAGGTTTGAAAGCTTTCTTCCTTTTTAAGCCAGTGTTGATTGTCAGATGGGACACCTGCTCATTTTCCTGTCATTATCTCTGGCTATCTATGGGGCAAGCCTCGAGTTAGAGGAGTACTGACACTGGAATAAATTGAGCATCAGGAGCTATCCTTCAGCCATGTGTATTTCTACCTGTTTCCAACAACTTTATGGTCAAATTAAGTGAAAAATCCTTAAAAACAAGGATACTGACATCCTCTTTTGAGGGGCTTAGCCAAACATATGCCAAGCAAATTCTCAAGTGTGGATGCTTTGGTTTGTGCCAATTAACTGAACCGGTGAGAGTGTGGTGCTAAGAAAGCTGAAGCCCCCAGAGGAAATGAGTAGCTCTGTTTCCTTCCCTGGCCCCCAATTCTATTTCTAATCACTCATCACCAACAGCTGCAATGACTGGCTACCTGATATGTGTGGGCACTAGACTCACACATATGCGGCTTGTCACAAGGGAGACCAGGTGAGAGTATGATGGGGTCACTGTAGCCCATATCAACTACTGGGGAACCCCCCCATCCTAATTGATGGCAGGTGGAGAGTGTCATCATCATTCACGTGCACAAGTAAGCACAGCAACTGACTTGACAACACTAAAAATGGCCTGTCAATTCAGCCTCATTCTTCCCATGAGAGGCTGGCAAGGGACTGGAATTGAGAAATCTATTTGTAAGAGTGTCTTTCTTTGGCATGACCCTAGACTTGGAGCCATCTGTAAGCTTTTCTTTTCTTTTCTTTTTTTTCAGGAGGATTAAATACTACTGTACCTGAAAAAGGACAGAAATGAAAAACCTCCCTATGCAGAAACCACCCAGGCTGGAGTGAATTCTCTGAGGGCTGAAAATCAGTAACCTTCAACAACAACAATAACAAAAATACTCCAAAGTTTCCATCAGCTGCAAAAGAACACAGGATGTCTTGTTTTCCATCAGTAAAAGAATTTAGAATTATAGATCATTCTAAATGCTTAGGAGTGTTGTTCTGAAAAAGACCCAATATAGCATATTTCATTTTGGTGGCACAGCCAGGGCTCTGGGCTCTGGTAGCCTCCACATTCAGGGCTTAGTCCTCCTCCTAGGTACCCTCCCCTCACTGCTTGGTGGCCCCCTCCCCAAAGCAACTTGGCACAAGAGAAGCCTTACTCCAGGAACAACTTAGCAAGACTCTTTTTCATTTGGAAAAGCTATTGCATAAATTTACACAACTCACCCAGGAGCCATTTGTTGTGAGTTTTTTTTCTTCTCTTCCCTTCATCAAAAAGAGATTTTAACCATTTCCAGAGAACTGGGAAGCTGGCCACCAAAGTAAGAAGTGTGTAGCATGACTATGTTTGTTGAGAGGAATAATTAGTTATTTGGAGACTCAGCAAACATTGAGCAAACCCCTGACCTGTTAACCCTGAACTCTTTAACTGGCTTAACCAGGACATGGTGGTGGGAGGGTATGGTGGCTGGAGAGACTGGTATGGTTACAGAAGATTCATCCCTTGAGTCACTGAGAAAGCCAGACTTGAGCCTGGAATAATTCAACGTTTGCTTTTGTATCCATAAGTCTAATTCCTTCACAGAAACCAATTGCCTTATTTACCCAGAATTGAAAACCATTGGAAAACAAGATGGTCTCAAAATACATGGGCCAATCTCACCTCTCCACAGAATATATTAGCATGTGTATTGGAGGGAGAGATTCATTGGCATGATTTTTTTTTAACTTTAATACTTAAAATCACAGATCCTTTCTTATCAATGTCAGGGCTTCCTCAACCTAGGCAGATGACAAACCCTCCAAGTCTGAGTCAATTTGTGCGTGCACCTGTATGTTTGTCTAAGAATTTGAAGCAGCACTTTAAAGCCCTGTGGTCAATCTTCACCTTTTTAACGAACACCATTACTGAACAAACCAAATCCCAAATTCTCAGTTTCCAGCTTTTTTTTTAATTTTTAAGATAAAAGCACAAATCACTTAATAGGTCTTCCTTTTTCTCCTCTATCCAATCAAGAGAACCCTTTCAAAAAATACTTGGTAATCCATCACCTGGGATAGGAAGATGTGACTTCATCTGAATGTTTTATAAAGGGAATCTTTTACTTTTTTAAACCTTTACCTTCTGTCTTTGTATCAGTTCTCAGACAAGAGCCAGAAGGACTAGGAAACAGGGTTAAGTGACTTGCTCAGGGTCATATAGCTAGGAAATGTCTGAGGCCAGATTTGAACCTAAATCCTTCAGTTCCAGGGCTGACACTCCTTATCTACAGTGCAGCCTCACTGCCTCATATAAAAGGAATCTAACCAGACATTTTTAATGGCAAAATGGAAACTATATACCCTTTATACTCTCAAGAAAAGCAAATGTTTCATTTTATGAGGGTCAGCAAATTATAGTTGACTGGCAAGATTTGGTGCACAAGCCATAGTTTGCCTGGATTAGAGTTAAAAGTCAGCTACAATGGAAAGAGTTCCAGATTTACTGCCAGAACACCTGACTTCAAATTCCAGTTCTTTCACTGAATTTGAAGTCAGAAGCCATGAGCTTAAATTATGGTTTTATTATTTATTTATTACTTATTTTATTTTTATATTTTCTATTATTATTATTATTTATTACTTATTTAATTGTGTGAACCTTGATGACCTCTAAGATCCCTTAAAGTTTTAAATCTATGATTTTATAGAACTATGATCCAACTGAATCACTGACAAGTCATTTAGATCTAGTTTGGAAAGAGAATCCATGATGATAGGATTCTGGCCAGTGGAAAATTTTTTGAAGAATCAGGTTTATATATCTGACATTTATCTAGCAATTCAAATGCAAAGTGAAATGACCTGCATAAGTAGGTAACAGAGCCAAGATTCAAACACCCCAATCTTCTGATTACAAATTTCAAGATTTTTCTGCTACATTCTAGCTGCCTCCCAGTAAACCAAGCTCACATTCAAGAAAGAGCTTAGCTCACATCTATTCTGTGCCTACCAGATGACCAATCCACATAGTAGGTGTCCAAGAAATACTTGTTGAATAAATGGATGTAGATAACAAAATACTCCCTGCTATCCACAGTCCTCAAGTTTTTCTTGGCATCTCTCTAATCAGAAACTTCAATAAAAAGCCAATGGGCTCATTTTCTAGGAGGCACTCAGAAGTCAATCAGAGAGCCCCCCTCACTACCCAATCTGAAACAAAACAAAACAAAAGCTTGCCAGGAGAACAGTTCTTTCCTCAAAAGTAGGCAGTTTAAACATCTGTCCTTTGATCCGAAGTCTATTAGCACTTGGCAGTTTTTAATCCTAGTGACCACCCCCCATTTCCTAAAAAAGAGATGTGTTCCACTGCAATCTGTTTTCAGGGCAGCAAACTATTTATATGAAATTCTGCCTTCTCTGCTTCTCAAACCATCCCCTACTGGCTAGTAAAGTCAAAGGGGACTAATGACCTACCTAGGCCCTTTAGAGTTACATGATCAGGCCAATCCAGTTTAGTTTTTGTATGAAAGGGAGCCAAATGAAATCTGCATATGTTGCAAAGGACATTTTCAAAGCTAAAATAATATGCTTTTTAGTATTCCCTATAAAGGGCCAGTCTGATTTTTCTAAAGTTATGGAAGGTTAACACAGTACAAAGAACCACAGAGTGAACCTCAGGGAATCAGGCTTATGGATCTGGTTCTCTAAGCAGCTTGGGGGAAGGTACCTTACTTCTCTAGGGCTCAGATTCCTCATTTCATTATCTCTAAAGTCCTTTCCAGGTCTAACATTCTGTAATTCTATGATCCCAACTGAAGTATGCCAATAGTACCAGTAGGTCTGAATGTAGCTGGGAGCTCATCTTCAAGGTAAGAGTAAGGCTTGACCCTGTCATGTATGAAGTCAGCTTATTCCTAATGGTGTCAACTCCATAAAGGCAAGATGGTTCACAGATAAGAGTATAAAATCATCTAGAGAGAAGGGACCTAAAAACATTGAATGACTATAGAATGACAGGGCTAGAAGAGATTTTAAAAGATAGATGTTAAAAGGCAGAATTTAAGTTCCTTGAGGTCAGATATTTGTATACCTAGGATTTAACACACTGCTAGATATTCTACTGGATAGTAGATTAATTAATTATTGTTGATTGATTGACTGAAGAGTTCATCTAGCAGCTAGATTCTAACCCAACATTTTTATCTTATAAACAAGGAAATTTAAACCCAGAGTGGGAAAGTAACCTAGCCAAGATCACACAGTCTAGCTAAAATGGCTTGTCTAGTACCTCTGTCTTCCACATTACTTGTAAATATTAACTAAAAATGAAAATTTCAAGCCTGACCCATTTTAAGTGCCTTGTTCTTAAATCCAACAGTAAAGTATTACTTGAAAATATCTTATTGCTTACCATCTCAAGAGAGGGAAGAAGAGGAGAGAATTTGTAACTCAAAAAAAAATTAATGTTAAAATTTGTTTTTACATATAACTGGAGAAAATAAAATATTACAAAAGAAAAATACATTTGAAATAAGTTATTTCTTATATAAAATAGAGGTTTCAGTTCAGACTCTGTCCAAATCATCCTCCCAGCAAGATCTGAACACAGGGCATTTGGATTTACTTAGTTTTAGTAACAGATAAATATTTTCAAGATGTGTCCTTGCCTTTCCAGCCTTCTCTCCTCAAATAATTAAGGGCTGTGTTTAAAAAATATATTGAATGTGGGAACTAATTAGAACACCTAAAAGGCAGGGGAAAGTGTGAGCCATGCTAACCTTGTAGGTCAGCCTCCCCAGAGCCTCACTTCATCAGAAGTGAGAAATGAAGTCTATTTGGAAGAGCAGACAGTTAGGGCAGACAACTAAATTAACAAGACTGTCTCTGTGTCAGCCAAAACATCATTATGACTGATTAGTTGAGAGGAAGGGACAGAAATAAAAATGATGAATTTTTTTTTAAAGTAAGATGCAAGACCCTGAAAGGAATTCAAGGAAAAGGAAGATGATAAAGCTCTGGAGCACAAAAATCACAGGGTTGACATATCATTTAATGCTAACAACAACTTGATGGCCCTCTAGCATAATCTTTTTTGGCAAAATGAAATAAAATGCAGCTAGCCCTTTAAATTTGGTGAGATTTTGTTTCCAAACACATGTGAACATATTTTAATAACATCCATAGGCATTTAATTATGTCTCAGGAGTTTACAAAGGCCCCTTGGAGAACTAAGTGGGATATTTTGCCACTTCAACTGCCCTGACATTGAAAAAAATATTAAAGGCTAAGGGAAGGAAGGACTCTGCCCAGAGCCCTTAGTAAGAGCTTTAATTATTTGGAGGGAATGGAGTGGGACGTCGGGACTCTTGTAACCAAAGCAAACCAACATCTCTGACAGCAGCTCCGCTTTCTCTTCTGTCTGGGAAGGCAGGGCCCCTTGTTATTTTTACCTTTTGCATAGTACTGTACAGTGAGTGAGGTTGCAATCTTGGCCAAGCATTCTGTCTAATATGTAGCAACACCATGTGGCCCTGGCTAATGAATGTGGTACTCCCATGACCCTGCAAGCACCACTTGGATCTGGACACCAAAGCAGGTCCCTGACCTGAGCAAGTAAGCGGGGACACAACGGTAGAGATAAACTTCCACCTACCTTCCCTCAGCTTTTTACACAGCCTTCCCCAAACAAAAATTCAACCTGGAATTAGTGGATACTGATAAGCAAATGAAGGGATAGGAAAGACATTCTGATGTAGTGATAAAAGAGGACAGGATCTGGAGTCAGGAGACCTAGGTTTAGACATCTCCTTGGAATGAGTGGCTCAGCAAGTCATGACCTCTCCCAATCTCCTTTTAAAATGGTGATAATACCAATCCTTTCTACTTCACAACAAGGTAGTTTTGAGGCAAAGAGGAGTTTAGGAGAAACAGAAGAATACATATTGGCAAAAAACCTGGGTTGAAATCTCAGCTTTACTATTTACTATCTTGTCCTTTAGCAAGTTATTTTAAACTCCATGCCTCAGTTTCCTCATTTGTAAAATTAGGGTGTTAGGTGAAATGATCTCTAAGGTTTCTCTCAGCCCTAATTCAATGACATTAAGATGCTATGAAAATGGTAGTTACCATCCTTCGGAGAATCAAATGTGAATATGCTAGTGTGAAATAGTCTTCCCTGGCTAACCTTCAGGAAAAGAAAAAAAAAGTGTGTGTGTGTGTGTGTGTGTGTGTGTGTGTGCATACAACACATGCTCATATGTATTTCAGTACTATAGGCAGGAATTTTGTACAAATAAAGCACCCAGAATATTTATGGGTCTCATAAAAATATAAGTACCTGGGGAAGGGAATGAGATTATCTGCTGGATGTCTAGGGGTTTCCATGAGGGGGAAGGGATTCTTAGTCCCTATTTGATGGATATTTTCCAATTGTCGAGTTCTTTTCTGACATTTCAATTGCAAGTAGAAGCAGACAGAATAGCTTGGCTCCTATCCTTCCCCTAAAGGGCACTACCAGCATTAACAAAAGGTGCCCTAAACTTGGGCTCGTGTAGCCATTGTCCTGGCTAGACATTGCCAATATGCCCAGACCTGGGCTATTTATAGAAGCGCACCGGCAGGGCACACACACGCGCGCGCACGCACACACATACACATACACACACAGTCTCCCTCTCAAACGTCTGTCTGGAAGGACATTTTTACCAGCTAAGTTGATAAGAAGGCCGTTTAATTGCTCCATCGTTATTGCCCCTTAGGGAAGTAAAATGGAAACTTCATTGATTCCCGCTCCCCCCCACCAAGATACACAGAGCTCCCCAGGGCACTCACAGCTGCAGAAGACACCCCCTCACCCAGGCGGCAGGGGTAAGGGGGCGGAGGGTGATGACAAGGGGGAGCCGCGGCGACCCAGACAGTCCCAAGGGACCGGGGAAAGGGGCACTTTTCCAAAATGAAATAAACCCTCCTCCAGGCTGATTCATAAAGTCTCTTAGGCTCAAGGTGCGATACCTGTAGAGGGGAGCTACTGGGGTTAGGGGAGGGGGGTAGTGGCTGACTGCTCACGCTAGGAGCTAGGGCTTTAACTGGCTCTAAGGCCTGACCATCACCGCCCCCCTCCCACTTCTTCTCACACCCCGCTGGGTTCGCTAAGGGACCGTAGGGACAAAGCCGGGAATCGCGCCAGCTGGAGACCTGCGGCGGCGGCGGCGGCAGCGCGCGCCTTCCCGCCGAGCCTCCCTCTCTCCCCAAGGCAGCCCCGGGGGGCCAGAGCTTCCAAAGCCTCGATACCCCAACCCCTCGACGTCCCCATTCCAGGGCCCAGTTGGAGTTGACAATTTCGAGAGAGCTAGGGGATAGAAGCAGCGAGGCCAGACTGGGTGAAAGCTGGCCCCGGGGCTGAAGAACTGGACTGAATGGGGCAGGCGGGTAGCGAGAGACTCAGGGGGCCAGGGACTAGCCCTCTCCACGACTCCCAGTTCCGAAGTGGTTTTGGGGAGGGGAAGCACCAGGGAGAGCAACTCGACCACAGGGGCACCCTCCTACCCCACCACCCCACCTGCCCCATGGCCCTTCTTCCTCCACACCTCCCCAAAAGTCAGAGACTTCGGAGCCTCTAGCCGGAGCTGCAAAGCGAGGAAGCCGGAACAGAAAACACTTTCGAGGTCGGAAAACATCCCAGGCAGACACAGATCTATAGGACAGACAGGCTGAACTGATAGAGAGGTTCCGCACCTCCGGGGGGAAAGAGGAATCTGAAGCGAGAGGAAAGAGGACTGCCGTGAGAGACCTTAGGGAAGAAGAGAGGTGAGAAGAAGTGAGGCAAGAAGAACCGGGAGGTGTGAAGAGGTAAGAAAAGGAGACGTTAGGATATGAGAGTAAAGGTGAGAAGAGAGTAAAACGAGGAGAAAAGTGAGATGAACTGAAAAACGAAGAGAGAAAAGAGAGCAAAGGAAAAAGGTGAGAGGGAATTAGAGAGGCGAGAGAAAAGCGAAGGAGAGAAGAGAGGGAGCGCAGCAGAAGGCTACAAGACAAGGGTCCCTCAGGAAAGGGGCCAGGGAGGCTGCTGTAGAGCCAGGACCGAGGGAAACTCGAGCGAGAAGCGAAGGGAGATAGGATACTCACTGATCTCCATGCTCTGGAACAAAGACCTTTTGCAGTTGCATGTGCAGGACACATTGGGCTGCCCGGCGGCCGCGGTGCTGTTGAGACCCATTAAGTTATACATTTAAAAAGGAGGGAGAGGAAAACGGGGGACTTGGAGAAGAGCGAGGGGGGCTCCGGGAGGCACCACATAAAGGAAGATCCTGCGGCTGCCGCTGCTTCAGCCCGGAGAGGGAAGAGAAGGCAATGCGCTTTTCTCTCTTTAAAAAAAAAAACGATTCTGGAGAAATTAAGTTATAAAACAAAACAAAACCAAAAAAAAGAAAAAACGTGGAATGAAGAAACAGTCAAACTGGGGGGAGGACCTAGCTGCTTTTTCTTCCCTCCCTCCGGCTCCCCTTCTCTCCAGTCTCTCGGTAAGTTTCCCTTGCCCCAGCGCCGGCGGAAAGCGCCTAGCTAGTACTCTGTTTCTGCGCTGGCCGGACGGAGCGACGGACTCCCGGCGGCGGCTTCCCCCGCCACTCCGCCTCCTCCGCCTCCTCCTTCAAGTCCAAGGAGATTGGGTTTCATATGGAGATACGGGACTGAGGCAGGCAGACGGCCTGACGTCAGCGCTAGACGGAACTGCCCTTTTCCACCGCACTGGCGGAGGGGGGGGTAGCGGGGGGAGTCTAGGAAGGAGGAGAGGAGCCCCCCTCTAGCCTTGGCGGCTGCACCAATCCCTACCGAGGTTCCCCCGCACCCCCGCCTTTCTCCCTCCCAGCGCTAGGAAGGGGGCGGGGGGGGGGAATGAATGAGGGGGGTGAAACTGACTCTTAAAGGGACAGAGTGCATTCGCGAATGCAGCAAAGCCACCACCACACGCCACCCGCAGACTTCAGACACACACAGAGAGACACAGGCGTGCACACAGACTAGGAAGGAGGAAAATATATACGGTAGCGGTGGCAGTGGCGGTGGCGGTGGTGGTGACTCTATTAACTTATATAGTAGTTGCTTAATGAATGTCATTCTGAGTTACGGAATTCCCAAGCGTATCTGTCCCTGCCTTTTTGAAGGGGGTGGCGAAGATGGTGGAGAATGGGGAAAGGAGAGTTGATTTTGTCAATGGCAAGCTCTTTCATTTCTGGCACAATCCCCTCAGACTTATCCTATTTGGAAACTTCCTCCGCAGTGGGCTACAGCCTAGGATCCAGGCTCTGGGGGGAGGGAGGTGTGTGTGTGTCTGTGGCTGTCTGTGTGTCTCTCTGTGTCTGTCTGTGTGTTTTGCGGGAGGGGTGTGGGGCGCTGCGTAACTCTGGGCGACCTTAGAGGGCGCAAGGGGAGTGAAAGGAGTGCCCCTCACCCTTTGGGCAGATGTCTCCAGTCCTGGATAGAACTGCATGGGGGGAAACACAGAGGAATAACGCCCCGCCCCAGGACACACACACACACACACTCACACACACACACACACACACACACACACACACACACACACACACACACAAGCATTCCAAGATTCCAAGTACCAATTTGGAATAGAGAAAGCACCTCTTGTCTCTGTCAACCGGTGCTTTTAGCCATTCTCTCAAATCCAACAGACAGTGAAACTCAAATAAATTTTAGCTGCTGGCTTATGGCACCAGCTGACTGACCCCAGGTCAGTGTGAGGTAAAAGGAGGACTTTGTCCTTCACTTGTTCTTTGTAGGGACAAAAGGAATGAAGCCCAAGGAAGCCACATTTTGGAAGACATTATTTTTATTTATGAGGTTAAGCAATTTTATGAGGTGCAGAAACCCTGCAGAAGTCTATTGGCGTGTAAATATGTTTTGGAGACTGTGGCCTGGACCTCCCCTCAGTCTTTCCACTTAAGTTTTATTCAAGAGCTTTAGCCTTGTGTTCCGAGACACAGAGAGAGTAGAGACATTTAAAAAAAAAAAAAAAATTCTGAGACAAGGAAAGATAAGAAACTGATATGGTTTCCAGAAGATGATTGTTCTGTTAGCTCCCTATAGATTATCAAGGCTGTAGATGGATGAATTGGGGGACAGAAAGAGGTGGTTATTGGAGAGAGGAGTAGTGAAGAGATAAGGAAATGGACATTTAGAAAGGGAAAAGTAGGAATTGCTGCTGTAAAGATTCAGGGACAATGAACTTTGTACTCATTTTTAATCAAGTACATTACTATGAATTTATTATAATACCACTCCTAATTTTAGTACAGGAACAGACTTTCCCCCCAAAAGTTATTATTTAAAGAAGGATTTAAATTTGACTCTAATGCAGTTAGTGAACCCCAAAAGATATAAAGCTTGGAGTAGAAAATAAATTTTAAAAATAGCACACTAAGCACATGTATATGTGTAGAAATGATTACTGTCTCTTTAAGAAGGAGAGAAGCCAAGAGGATGACAATTCTAACTGTCATTCTATGAGATTCTTCTCCCTATGGAGTCTGGGAGAGTGTGTGTGTGAGAAATAGTTTAATGTTCATCTGAGATAAACTATAGGGAAAACAGAAAGAAGGTGAGGAGACACTTCTTTCTTGTTAGAACTGTCTTAACTATTATTTTATGAAGAAACATTATAAAGAAAATTTTATTAGGAGTAAATCTGGAGGGAGACTATTAAGAGTGAAAGATTGAAAAAAGATGAGATTATTTTTCAGTAATGACTGGATATAAATTGGAGAAGACAGAAAGGAGAAACAAGACCTTATTTGTTATCCTGAATAAACTAAATGGTGTAGAACTATGTGTTCTCAGAAGTTGAGAAATAATCTTCAGTTACAGTGAGGATTTGAGGTGATAACCATCTGTGGTCTTTTTCCCAGATAAAATAATGTAAAGAATTACCTCTTTTATTTTATTATTTATTTTATTGTTAAACTAAATGCGTAGCAACTTTAATATCTAATCTTGAGAGATTAGTTTTTTATAAATATAGAGATTAGGGTAGCTACTCTTACTAAAGGCAGTTTTTCCAGTTTCTTAAATTAATAAATTGATGAATTGGAGTAGATGTGTGAGCTTCGTTGATTTAGAAACATGCAAGAAATTTATTAACTAATAAGTAAATATATAAACACACTTGGATTATTCTAGAGTTTGAGATGATAAAAATGAATTATGAAAATTAGTCAAGTAGCAGATTGAGGAGTGAGGAATAAATGAAATTGGAGGTAACTAGTAGCTCAGTGAATAGAGTACTGAGCTTAGAATCAGGAAGATCTGAGTTCAAATCCAGTCTCAGACATGTGTGGCCCTGAGCAAGTAACTTAGTTGCTGTTTGCCTCAATTTTCTCAGCTGTAGAATGGTTGTCATGTTCCCAGGTTGTCATGAGGATCAAATGAGATAATATTTGTAAAAAATGCTTAGCACGGTGCCTGGCACAAAATTGACACTATAGAAATGATTATTCCCTTCCCCCTTTCCATGTGACTCAATTTTACTCAGGGAATTGTCCTTCCTAATCCTGTTAAACACACATACATTATATATATGTAAATATATATATATATATGTACCACACATACATACACGAACACACACACAAAGCTTAATACACAACACCAAATTCCTACTTTGAAGTTTATTTTGGCAAGAAAGTGGCAAAGGCAGTACTAGTACAATACAATTTCTGACAAGTACTGTCAAGTGGGAAAGGTTGTAGTACTTACTCAGAAATGGATTATATGCAGGGGTATACTAGAGCCAGCTCCCACGGAACTGATTGTTAAATTGTATGAGCATTTTCGACTGAAAAATTGGCAATCCCTACAAGCCAAGGCTTGATTGTTTTGTTGATTGTCTAGACTTAAGAAAGAAATGGGAGAAAATATTCATAATGAAAATGTTCATAATGCAGATGCAGATTAAACTTAAAATTTGGAGAAATCAACACCAAAGAGACTGGCCAAGAACTCTGTTGCTTGCTTACATTTCTAAATATTTTTTGTTGGTGGTGAGGTAAGAAGTACATTTTACCAACGGGAAATTAGGGCATTTTTGTGATGCCAAAACAACAGGGATAAAGTGTTTTATTATGTCACGAAGCTACAAAGTAACAAAACGGGACCCAAATTTTCTGAAGCTAAATCTGGAGTTCTTTCCATTATAGCAGGTTGAACATGGAGGGAGTTGACTTCTACATTGGTAGAGGGAGCAATGCAATGATTGATCCTTGAAGTATTGTCACTTTTTTCTACATTGGTAGAGGGAGCAATGCAATGATTGATCCTTGAAGTATTGTCACTTTTTTTTTTTTAAACCCTTACCTTCAGTCTTGGAGTCATTACTCTGTATTGGCTCCAAGGCAGAAGAGTGGTAAGGGTAGGCAATGGGGGTCAAGTGACTTGGCTAGGGTCACACAGCTGGGAAGTGTCTGAGGTCAGATTTGAACCTAGGACCTCCTGTCTCTAGGCCTGGCTCTCAATCCACTGAGCTACCCAGCTGCCCCTTGTCCCTTTTTTTTGGAAAGACAACAACCAATAAATAGACAAAGCTCGGTTTTTTAGTTCAGTGTTCCAAACTAGAACAATTTCTTCCTTTCTTTTCTTCTCCTCTCCTCTCTTCTCTCCTTTCCTCTTCTTCTTCTTCCTATCTCCTAAGAAGGTATTGCATTCCTCTCTTATTACTTAGAGTTAAAGGTCTGCATTAGGTCTTTATTTCTTGGTGATGCTACCATGAATACAGAGCTGCTACCCAATTTACTCCTGTGCCTAATATGGAAACAGCTTGTTTGGCCTCAGAGTTATAGTATAGGCAGCTCTGAGCAAGCTAGGAATGCTACTACTTTATCAGTGGTAACTCCAATTCCTTTTGATTCACACTGAGCTATTTGGGGAACAGACTAAATTGAGATGGGGTCTGTGACCTACTCTATGTGATGCCAAAACAACAAATCAACCTAGTAAAGGAAAAAAAAATCATTCTCATTTTTATAGCATTGTAAAGCTTACACGAAAGCTTCATTATTCTTATGAAATGATAGGAAGTGAAGGCTATTGAAGACTTTCAGCTTCAGAGATGATCATTTATTTGTTAATATAAGAATTGGCAAATGTATAGAATCACAGAACTTGAGTTGGAAGGAATCTTTAGAACATGGGATAGTAGAGCTAAGAGATACATTAGAAACCAGAATATAGGATGTCAGAGCTAAAGGAACCTTAGAACACAAAGCATAGGATGTCACACTGGAAGGTACCTTGGAACATAGAATAACAGATTGTTAGAAATGGAAGGGACCATAAAGGCCATCTGATTTGATGTCATTAATTAACAGATGTGAAAACTTCGCAGAGGAATAGACACTTAATATAAAGTGATCTTATAGTTATATGGCCTACTTCATTCAGAAAGGATCTCAGTCACTAGAAAAGCAAGAATTAGATAAAATGCTCTTTTCTTCTAGATATTTAAATAAAACATTTCTGCCAGCATTGACCCTGAAGAATTAAAAGTTCAAATATTCCTTCCTTTACCTTGAAATTAAGAATAGCCCCATATCATTATCCAGTCCTAAGAAGAACTGGGTAAATAATTCACAGATCAAAGATAAATCCTTTAGATTTCCTCACTGAGGCCTTGATAGGGACTTTGAGAATTGTTTCCCAATAGGTTTTCAGCTAGACACAATTGTGAAACTCATTTCTGTCCCAACCCAACAACTTGGTTAGCAAGTGGTTCTCAGAACCTGAGGGCAGAAAACTGAGCTTCAACATTGTGTATGTGTTGTCAGTGGGTATCATCTATAGCAAAGTGATTTTAAAGAGAAAAGGCCCTGTTCAAGCTGACAGGGAAACTGTGCTACCAACTGCACAACTGATTTGATTCAGCCTTGCCAAGCATGGTTTTGACAGCCAGTTTTGAACGCGATGGAAGCCAACGGGGCTTTTGGCTACAGCTGAGTGGCTGCATCATCATCTCTTCTAGTGGGTGCTGAGCCTTGTGGGAAAGACTGGCTGACTATCTATAAGGATGGAATTGTTTGATGAATGGTGGTAGTCTGAAATACTCAGGAAGGCCTACTGTTTGTTTTTTTAATGGCAGTCACTGTAACCTCCTATTATCCCTTCCTATTCCCCCTCCCACTAAAAAAAGTATTGCTGAGCTTTGTTGAAAAAATAAAGTTGACTTTTTTCAATTGCAGGCTCTTACAAGTTTGCACATTTTTATCTACCCACTTCAAATACTGCTATTTGAAAAGTGATTCTACTTAAATAACAACAAAAGTGATATTAGTAGTGAACCAAAGAGCCCTGAATGAAGAATCAGGAGATATAAGTTCTAATTTAGAGCCAATTGCCAATAACTCATTGTGTCAATCTTACCTCCCCTTTGGGAACTCAGAGTCCTCATCTATAGAATCAGAGGCTTTTGGATTAGAGATTATCAACATTCTCTCTAATCTTCAAGATTTTCATTAAAAATATCAGCTATTTCGTGTAGATTTCAGAACTTATTTCAAGACAAAGTTTAATATAATTTCATCTTTTGTCTTTTTATCTAATTGATTAAAATCAATCAAGAAGCATTTAATAAGTACCTACTAAATACCAAGGAGCAGCTAAGTGGTGAAATGGATAGAGCACCCTTCCTGCAATCAGGAAGATCTCAGTTCAAATCAGACCTCAGACACTTACTAGTTATGAGACCCTGGCATGTCATTTAATCCCTATTTGCCTCACTTCTTCATCTTTAAAATGGGACTGCACTAGATTAAGTTTATTTATTTAATTATTTTGGAAAAATTTTCCCTGGTTCCATGATTCATGTTCTTTCCCTCCCTTCTTTCCCCCCTCTCCCCCCTTCTCGTAGCCAATTCCACTGGTGGGACTGCACTAGAGAAGAAAATGGTAAACCTTTTCATTTTTCTTGCCAAGAAAACTCCCATGGACAGGAATAATTGAACACATCTGAACAATAAGTGCTAGGCATTGTGCTAGGTATTGGGGATACAAGAACAGAGTCAAATGATCTATATTTTCTATGGGGATCACAGAATGTTAGAATGAAAAGGAGCCTTAGGACACAGAATAGAGAATGCTGCAGCTGAAAGGGAAATTAAGAGAGAATTCATTTGGACCCCTTCATTTCACAAACTGAAGACTAAGACCCTGATTAGGAAAACTACTTTCTTAATGCCATATAGCAAGTTTCTGGTTGAGTTGGATGAAATTATGAATCCAAAAAACAAGAATAAAGAACTTTATCAGGAATCTTATTTCTTGGTGTTTCTTATACTCTATTCGTTATGCCACATGCTTATTGAGTCTTTATAGATTGGAAGGGAAAGGTAGAAGGAATAATACTTTTAAAAATAGTTCGAATTTTTTAAGGCTAACCAAACACTTTCCTCAAAAGGAGTCCCAGAAGTCTTTATGTATGTATGCATTTTGAAGGGATGGAATCTGGAGGATTCCAGTTATTGTATGGATGCAAGGGCACTCATAGTGAGGCAACTCCCTATATTCATGCATGTCCACACCTACTATTCAACTTGTAGCTGAGTTGCCAGGGGTTCATAGGCTTTAAGAGACTCCCCTCGGGTTATACAGTCAGTATGTACTAAAGGCTTGTTTGAACCCAAGTCTTCCAGTTTGGGAGACTGGCTAACTATCTGCTAAATCAAGCTGCTCCTTGTGCAGGTGTTACTGACTCCAATTTAGAAATGAAGAAACTGGGGTTCAGGGTTGAAGTGTTGTGCCTGTAGCCACACAGCTAGTCTTTTTCAGCTACTACACCTCATCGTATGAATGTGGAAGCGCAGGTCACTTTTATGAGTCTCTCTCTGGCTAACAGCAAATTCCCTTATTTCTTACGCTCGCTGAAATGGCCCAATACTCTCTCTCTTCAAGACCAAGACAGTATGGATTCTTTATCTTGCATCCGAGTGTCTGAGACCTGAATATGCCATATCTGACATTTCTTTCCTCCTTAAGCAGTAGCGACTGCTGCATAATGGCACTAAGCCACATCTAGTTAAAGGTCTATGGAAATGAATTTTAAAACAAGTCCTTGAAGCTGCTGCTTCATCATTGCTAAGCTTCAGCAATAAATCAAACGGGTCCCTTTAAATGTGTCTAGACCAACCCCCGCCTCCAACCCCTACGGGAAGGGGGGGCGTTCCAGACATATGGTACGTCATTGGTATCACATTCCCTCCCACCGCGACTCAGTTTGAAGTGACATGTCAGAGTGACCAATCCTAAGTTAAGACTCTGGAAAAAACAAGTTTGATTGGTTCTCAGTGGTCGCAGCGGAGGCCAATGGCGGCAGAAAGGGTAGGAACTCAGTGCTACATGTGGGTTTTAAATCCACGTGGTGGCGGGAGGGCGGAGCTGGCGGGCGTTGTTGTCTGGAGCCTCAGACAATTCATTACCCGGGCAATTAGGGCCGCGGAGGAAGGGGGTTCACCTCGGCCTGACCCGGGGCTATCACCCAGGCACAAACAGCGTCTCCTCCGCCTGCCGCCAGACGTGTTAAAGGCACAGAGCCCTCCTTGTTACGGTCTCCAGCTGGGCTGAGACAGATGGCAGGGGAAACTGGGCTGGGGGCCGCCGTATCCAGAGCAGCGGAGTCGGCGTCGGCGTCTCCGCGATTGGAGTGAGCAAGCGTGCAAGTCAGGCTCAGCATCCTCTGTTGCTGGGCGTGGGCGGGGGCGGGGGGGAGAGCTGGCGAGACGGTCTACTCTAGCTCAGGTCCCGCAGATGGTGCGAAGTATCCGCCCGGCCATAAGTTCAGCTTGGCTGTTGAGGGACCCTGCGTACCCTCTGCAGTCCAGCTTGGGGACGCTCTGGCGGCGCCACCCGGGAGTCCCAGCGCTCGCCCGCACTGCCAGCCCTGCCGGTTGCGTCCAGATGCAGCCCCAGCAGCGTGCTCTTGCTCCCCGGTTGTCTGCCTCTCCGAACCGTTCTTTAGAAACCATTCACATCCGAGGTCATATCCCTCCTTATCCTCCCAATTCATTCATTCATTCAAATCTTCGACAAACTCTTAAATACCTAAAATATTTACTCGTACGGAGGATTCGAGAAGAGATAGGAACTTAAATAAGATACCGTCCCTACTCACGAACCTAGGTGTTTAGAAGAGAATGACAGGCACACAGGCAAAATTTGCACTGTGATAAGGAAGAGTAAGAGAAGTGCTAGATGAAAAGAACACTGGATTTAAGAGTAAAAAGGCCTGGGCTCGAATTGTATCTGTGACTTAGTACTTGTGCTTTTGGACTAGTCACTCAAAACTCTGGACCTCAGTTTCCCTTTCAGTAAAATGAAACAGTTGAACTAAACGACCTCCTAATAGCATTATGGTTTTGTAGGAAAAAAAAAAACAACAAGCTCTGGATTTGAAGTCGGGAGAAACCTTGACTTAAATCCTGCCTTTGACCATGAGCCAATCACTTTAAGTTTCTTGGAGCCTCAGTTTCCTCATCTGTAAATGGAATAATAACTACTAAAAACCTTATAAGGTTGTTAGGATCACATCAAGGTATCACATCAAAGGATAATGTATGTAAAGTGGTTTGTAAACCTTAAAGCTATGTAAATGTAAGCTATCATTACTCTTTTTCTTTTAAACTTTTAACCTGTGGGTGAAAGAGTATGATACTATCTTCAAATATCTTCAAATCCCTTTGGAAAGGGATTGGATTTGTTCTCCTTGCCTCCAGAGAACAGAATTAGGAATACTAGGTGAAATTAGGAAGTAAGAAGTTAATCTAGACAGCAACAATCAATTGACCCCATCCTCTTTAATCAGGGTGATATAATTACCGATGATAAGGAGCACCTAACAGAGGCAACGAAATGTTGGTGTTCAAAAGAAAAAATATAAAGGGGTTCAGTGGATTAAACTGGAGTACCTGGTTTCAAATTTGATTTCAAGACACTTTCTAGATGTGTGATCCTTGGTAAGTCACAACCCCTGTTGCTTAGCCCTTACCACTCTTCTGCCATATTTTAAGATAGAAGGTAAGGATTTTAAAAAAGAAAATGTAAAGAAGGATTTGTACTTTGTTACAACTTTTATTAGTTGTGGGAAAAATTCTGTGGTAGAATTAGAAAGCAGCCAGTCAATTGAATGGGCAAGGATCAGCAATGCTCTCTTGTTTTCTGCCTATCCAATTCTTCATGACCCCTTTGGGGTCTTACAAAATTCTAGAGTGGTTTGCCACATCCTTCTCCAGCTCATTTTACAGGAAACTGAGGCAAAAAGAGTTAATTAACTGCTCAGGGTCACTTAACTAGTAAATAAATTGGAACTCAGATCTTGATTCCTGCAAATCCTCGCAAAACTTAATTTACACCCAGCACTCTGTATGATTTGCCATCTTATTACTGTCCCTAGCCCTGCCCTTAAAAATTATTCTCTTAAGAGTCAAGACAGAGAAAAGCTATGGAAGAACCCGGGTCTTGAGAGAGATCCTCATACTTGGAGATGTAATAGGGAGGGGTTGTCTCATTTTTCCACTCCTGTTACCCCTCTTGCCTAAAGCATTTGCTGTAGAGCTCTCCCCCAGTAGGAAATACCAAACTTAGCAGGGTGCAGGCTCAGTGAACTGAGGCAGGAGACAGCTCTGAGGAAGGTGATCTCTAGCAGTCAAAAAGACAGCCAGACCTGACTATCAGGATTGAGCTATAAAGAGAGGAACAGACTCGAGGAGCCCAGCTGAGTAATCTTCTCAGCAAAGATGCTAGGAAGCCTACTCTTCTCCCTCCTGTGTAGCTCTGAAAGTGTTTTTATAGAGGGAGGGAGATGTTTTTTTGCTATTGCTCTTGAGATTCCATCCCTGTAATGACTTTGCTTTGAGCTAATTATAATTCTTAAAGACAAACATATCCAAAACTGAACTTATAATCTTTCCCCTTATACCCTCCTCCACTCATAACTTCTCTATTAACTAAAGAGGGCAATGATATCCTCTTAGTTCCTTAGGCTCACAATCTGTCATCCCCAACTCCTTACTATTTCTCACCTCCTATATCCAATCCATTGCCAAGGATTGTCAATTTTACCTTTACAACATCTCTCATATACACCTCCTTTTCTTCTCTGACACTGCTACTGCTATGGTACATACCCTCATCACCTCATGCCTGAGCTATTGAAATAGCCTGTGGTTGACTCCCACTCCAAACTATCTTCCATTCGGCTACCAAAATAATTTTCCTGAAGTGAAAATTGATCAGTAGTCACCCCTCTACTCAGTAATCTCCAGTGACTTTTTATCATCTTCAGAATTAAATGCAAAATTCTGTTTGCCATTCAAAGCCTTCAAAGCCTTTCACAACCTACTTCATTCCTACTTTTCCAGACTACTTTCACTGTACTCCCCAACATATACTCTTCAATCCTTTAACTGTGACTGTTCCATTGACAAGACATTCTATCTCTCAGCTAAGGGCAATTTCTTTGGTTGTGCCTCCATGCCTGGAAAATTCTCCTTCCTCATCTCTGACTCCTGGCTTCTTCAAGTCCCAACCAAAACCTCATCTACAGGAAACTTTCCCCAAACTCTCTAAATTCTAGTGCCTTACCTCTTTAAATTAATTACTATTTATTCTATATTTTGCCTAAACATATTTGTTTATGTGTTGTCTCTCCCATTAGATTATGAGTTCTTTGAGGTCAAGGGCTATCTTTTACCTCTTTTCATGTCCCCAGCACTTAGCACTGTACCTGGAACATAGGAGGTGCTCAAAAAATGTTTACTGTCTGATTGATTGGGGTTCATGCTTTAGGAATAGGAAACCCCAGAGTATCTTGAAATTAGAGACTGAAACAAAAAGTGTAAATGGGATGGGGTGGCACTGGTAGGACTGATACTGAGAAACATATTGAAGCCTGTTTGTTGTAAGGAAAAACTTTTTTTGTAATTGAAGTTATCTAAAAAGGATAAGGCAGTTTAGCAGGTCATGTGTTCCTTTTACCTTTGAGATCTTCAAGTCCCCTACTTATCAAAAATTCTGTCAAGAACATTCCTGCATAGGGACAGAATAGACTAGATAACCTCTGAGAATATGTGATTCTGTGAATTGTGCCTTTAAGGAATGGTAAGATATCCGCCAGCAGAGACTGGAAAAGGGACAGCGTTGTAAACTTAGGGAAGAGCTTGAACAAGAGCACGGAAAATGACAGAAAATGCAGAATATATTTTAAAATTCATCAGTTATCTAAAATATCTAAAATTAGCACAGGTAAAGAAAAGTAATGTAATATAAGAATCATAGAATTTAGTTCAACACCCTCATTTTGTATTGGATAAAACTGTTGACTAGAGAAGGAAAGTGGCTGACCCAGAATAACAACACTGGTAGTCTGCTAGTAGTAGCAGAGCTAGGATTTGAATTCAAGTCTCCCCACAGCAAATACGGTGTTGTTGTTTAATTATATATTACATTAATAATTATAATTAAAAATCATAATCATTATAAATAATAATAATGGCATATTACCTCCAGTTTGGAGTTTTATCGTGGGGTCCTTCAGTACTATGTAGACATTGGGGAAGAATCCTAAATTTTTGAGCAGTACATACAAAATCATCTATTCATAATCAACTGAGTGTAAGGCACTGTGCCAAGGACCAAAGTGATTTGAAAACCTGTTCAGGGACAAAGCTATAAAGGAAGAATCCATGAAGTAGGAATCAGGATGTATAAATTCTCATTTTAGCTCTACCTCTGACTATCTGTGAATTCAAAGGTTCCTAAGCTAAGATCCTTGAACTTGCAAAAAGATATTTTGATAACTGTGGGTCAACATAATTGGTTACCTTTGTAATTCTGTGTAATTTATATATTAAAAGGAGTATTTTAAGAAGGCCTCTAGAGGCTTCACCAGATTACTAAAAAGGCTAATGTCACAAACAAAAACTAAGATCCCCTTTTTTAAATGTAGAGTGGCATTTTGTTGCTAGTCATATTTGCATGTAAATGGCAGGACTTTATAATAAAGGATTTTAGGTAGAGTATATATCTTCATAGCAGCTTCACCTCATCATTTTGGTCTTGCTTTCACTTATCTGTTCATCTACATGGCAGACCTGGAGGATTTCAAGGGTATAAGGAAATAATGGGCCTTTGGATCCATGTAGCCATTTGAAGAGTTTTAGGATAAAGTTCTCTGAGAAATTTTTGGGAAGGGAATAAAGTTGGTAATCAGAAACTGCCTAAAGTTAAAGAAGACTTTCTAGACCTATCTTGAGACAGTATCTTCAATTATGCTAGCAGGAATTAGTTCAAAATGCAGACTTGAGTTAATTGGCTGTGTTCCCAAATAGTTAGTTTCTGGCAGACCTTGGTCTCACAGCTGATAGTTTCCCCTAGTACAATGACTGGGTATGGAAAGGTCTGTCTTTCTTAGTAAAGAACTAAAGCTTAGCTTCTGGTCTACATATTTACAAAAAAAAAAAAAAAAAAAAATAGAGAGATTTGGAAAAGCCAAATCACCCTTTATGGTGAAGAGGTAGCACCTTAGTTAAAGATTATAACTGAGGCTCGGTAGGTGGCAGCAGTGAGAAGAACACAATAGAGAGAGGAGAGAGCCCTGGGTAGCAGCAGAGATGTGATGTAGTACCTGGTGGTGGCAGGCCTAGAGAAACCAACACAATGACGTCATCAGAAGACATGGGCAGTTTGGCTGCATGGAGGCATGGGCTATGCCTGTATGTGTGTATCTATGGTGGGGAAGGGGGGAGATAGGTGTTTCCTACATGTGTGTGCCCTGGTCACACATTTCTTTTTTGTGTGATCCCCAACATGAGATCCTGATGTATAACTGCTCCTCCTACTGAAGTTATGTGTATTTGTGGGAGAGTGTGTCCCTGCCTTATGGAAATTCTATAGATACTTTTCTTACTGTGTTATTGCATTAAATGCTTTTGGGAAGGCTTGTAAGCTTTGGTTTTTGAGGGGACCTACATAATTTATGGAGTGGTTTTTCTAGGTGAGACAGAGGTGTCCTTGGACCTACATAGAGATGGAAAGAAATTAAAGGTCATTTAGTCCAACCTCATCCTTTTAGAAATTAGGTAGTTAAGGTCCCAAGAAGGCAAATGATTTGTCTATAAGGTGTAGAGTTGGAATTAATACCCAGATCTTCCATCTCCAAACATAACATTCCTTCCTCTGTGCCACTGTCTCATCTGTAAAATGACTGGATAACCTCTAAAGCCTCTTCCATGGTAAGAAATCCATAATTATAATAGTGCACACTAATATTGTGCTGTAAAATCTATCCTAAGATTATTATTTTTTTGTTGCAAATATTTACTCAAAAACTAATATGTACAGCAGTGTTTAATAGTTATTTAAAACATTCAACATTCATTAAAACAGAATTTGAGTTCAAAAGATTATTTTTTCTTAAAAAAATTTTCGTTCCATTTTGTATGGATGCAAAAATACTTTGGTTATAGATCTAAAGCTAGAAAAACAATAGGCTATCTAGTTCTAGCAAACCATTTTACAGAATATAATTAATGGGAAAGAGTTTATTGGCTAGAGAGACAACCTGGTATAGCAGATAAGGCACTGGACTTGGAATCAGGGAAATTCACATTACAATTAGTCTTCATAAACTTACTTGCTGGGTGGCCTTTGTCTCATTTTCCCCTCATCTGTAAAATAAGGGTGCTAGACTCAGTAGTCTCCAAGGTCCCTTGTACTTCTAAATCTATTATAGGCTATGGCTATTAGCAGGAGGAAGAATGTGTTATTTAACTTCATTGTTATTTTAAAAAATTTTTATTTTTACAACAACATATTTTTACAATGTATTTCCAAACAAACAGCTGCCCCAGTAACAAAGAAAATATTAAGCAAAACAAATAGATTAAGTGACACCTCTGGCAGTATATACAACGGTTCTCCAACTTTTTCCAATGAAAGGAAGAGGATAATTTACTCATCTCTTTTCTGGTACCAAAATTAGCCATCATAACTATACGGCATTCAGTTAATTATTGTTCTTTTTGTTTACATTTTTCTTGTCATTGTGTGTATTGTTCTCTTGGTAATGCTTCATTTTTCCTCTGTTTACATAGATCTTCCTATGTTTCTCTGAATTCTTCATGATTATAATTTCTTATTTTTTAAAAAAATTTTAATAGCATGACAATACTATTTTCTTTTTTTAGTTTTTAATTATTTATATATATGTTTCACAGTATACACCCCATTCCTATACTTCCCTCTCCTAAGGAGTCATTATTACATAAATAATCAAGAAAAAGGGGGGGAAAGTTTAGCAAAACTAGCAAACACATAAAAAATAATCTAGGGGGCAGCTGGGTAGCTCAGTGGAGTGAGAGTCAGGCCTAGAGACAGGAGGTCCTAGGTTCAAATCTGGCCTCAGACACTTCCCAGCTGTGTGACCTTGGGCAGGTCACTTGACCCCCATTGCTCACCCTTGCCAATCTTCCACCTATGAGACAATACACCGAAGTACAAGGGTTTAAAAAAAAAAATAATCTAACACTATTTTTAGTGTTCCATACCCATAGTCCCTTACTTTCTTTATTATAAATACATTTTTGCTTTCTTCCAGATTACATATCAATACAATTTTTAATATTCATTTTCTGATATTTTGCAGTCTGTTCTCTTTCTCCTATCTTCTCTCCCCATGAAGGAAGGTAATATGATATCAGTTGTACATGTATCAGCATATGATACATATTTCCATGTTCATCATGTTGTAAAACAAGGTACATATTGCTTACATTAAAGAAAAATTCATAGAGGAAATAAAGTAAAGAATGGTAAGTTTCAATTTGCATTCAGAATGTCTCTTCCTTCTATAGTGGTAGATATCCTTTTTTTGTCATGAGTCTCTTGGAATTGTCCTGGCTCTTTGCCTTGTTGATAATAGGTCATTCACAATTGATCATCATACATTTGTTGTTACCATGTAGAATGTTTTCTTGGTTCTGCTCACTTCACTTTGTATCACTCCATATAAGCTTTTTCAGGGTTGTTTAGGGGTTTTTTGTGTATGATCATCTTATTTAACTTGCCTTATAGCACAATAATATTCCATTACAAGCATGTACCACAACTTGTTCAGACATTCTCCAATTAATGGACATTCCTTTACTTTCCAATTCTTTTCTACCACAAAAAGAGTTGCTATACATATTTTTGCACAGATGGGTTTTTTCCTTCTACCTTTAATCTCTTTGGGATACAAACTTAGTAATATTGCCGAGTCGAAGGGTATGCACAATTTTATGGACCTTTGGGCACAGTTCCAGATTGCTTATATCAATTTGTAGTTCTATCAGCAGTGTATTAGTGTCCCAATTTTTCCACCTCTCCTCCAATATTTATTTTCCTTTTTTGTCATATGAGCCAGTATGGTGGTTATGATGTGGTACCTCAGATTATTTTAATTTGTATTTCTCAAATCAGTAGTGATTTGGAGCATTTTTTATGACTAAAGATAGTTTTAATTTTTTCATCTGAGAATTGCTTATTCATATCCTTTCACCATTTGCCAGTTGGGGAATGCTTTGTATTCCTATAATTGTGATTCAGTTCTTTCTATATATGAAGCATTAGTCAGAGACACTTTCTATAAAGATTTTTTCCTAGTTTGTGGTTTACCTCTTAAATTTGGTTGCATTTCTTTTGTTTGTGCAGAAACCTTTTGATTTAATTTAGTCAAAGTTATTTATTTTACATCTTGTAATGTTTTCTTTCTTTTTTTTTTTTAAACCCTTACCTTCTGTCTTGGAGTCAAAACTCTGTATTGGCTCCAAGGCAGAAGAGTGGTAAGGGTAGGCAATGGGGGTCAAGTGACTTGCCCAGGGTCAAACAGCTGGGAAGTGTCTGAGGCCAGATTTGAACCTAGGACCTCCCATCTCTAGGCCTGACTCTCAATCCACTGAGTTACCCAACTTCCCCTCTTGTAATGTTTTCTATGGCTTGTTTTGATCTAAATTCTTCCCTTATCCTTGATTCTGACAGGTAAATTATTTTATGCTCCCCTAATTTGTTTGTGGTATAACCCTTTATTTCTAATTCATATATCTATTTTGACTTTACCTTATTATATAGTGTGAGGTGTTGGTTTATGCCTAATTTCTACTATTCTGCTTTTTAGTTTTCCCAACAGTTTTTGTCAACTAGTGAGTTCTATGAAAATCTTGAAACTTTGAGTTTATCAAACACTAGAATACTATAGTCTTTTACTACTGTGTATTGCATACTTAATTTATTCCACTGATCCATCACTCTATTTGTTAATCAGTACCAGATTGTTTTGATTTTTTTTTTTGGTTTGACATCTGGGACAACTAGGCCACCTTCCTTCACATTTTTTTCATTGTTTTCCTTGATATTCTTGGCCTTTTGTTCTTACAGATTGATTTTTATATTTTTTCTAGCTCTTGAAAATAATTCTTTGATAGTTTGATTAGTATGGTACTAAGTAAGTAAATTAATGTTGAATTGTCGTTTTTATTATATTGATGTGGTCTACCCATGAATAATTAATATTTCTTTAATTGTTTAGATTTGTCTTTATTTGTGTGAAAAGTGTTTTGTAACTGTTTTCATTTAGTCCTTAAGTTTGTCTTGGTAGGTAGACTCCCAAGTATTTATATTGTCTGCAGTTATTTTAAATGGAATATCTCTTTTGTCTCTTCCTGCTGAACTTATAGTAGAAATGCTGATGATTTGTGTGGGTTTATTTTATGTCCTGCAACTTTGCAAAAGTTGTTCATTGTTTCAACTAGTATTTTGGTTGATTCTTTTGGATTCTCTAAGTATTCCATCATATCTTCTGCAAAGAATGAGTTTTGTTTTCCAATTGCCTATTCTAATCCCCTCAATTTCTTATTCTTCTCTGATTGTTATAGCTGGCATTTCTAGTACAGTATTGAATAAAAGTGTTGATAATGGACCTTGTTTCACCTGTAATCTCACTGGGAAGGTTTCTAACTCATCTCCATTACAGATAATGTTTGCTGATGGTTTTCTTAATAGATACTATTTATAATTTTTAAGGAAAGCTCCATTTATTCCAATGCTTTCTAATGTTTTTAATAAGAATGTTGTATTTTGTCAAAAACTTTCTAAATCTGTTGAGATAATCATACAATTTCGATTGCTTTTGTTATCAATATGGTCAATTTTGCTGATGGTTTTCCTAATATTGAACCAGTTCTGCATTCTTGTAGTATCTGAGTTTTGTGATATATAGTTACAATCTCTTTGCTAGTGTTTTATTTTTAAAATTTGCATCAATATTAATCAGGGAAATTGATCTATAATTTTATTTCTCTGTTTTTGTTCTTGCTGGTTTAGGCATTAACACCATTTTTATATTATAAAAGGAGTTTGGGTAGGAATTCTCCTTTGCCTATTTTTAAAAATGCTTTATTTTATATAGTTTTGGAATTAATTGTTCTTTAAATATGTGGTAGAATTTACTTGTGGATCCATCTAGTCTGGGGATTTTTTCTAGGGGAACTCTTGGGGATGATTTGTTCAATTTCTTTTTCTAAGAAAGTATTCTATTTCCTCTTCTGTTAATCTGGGTAATTTATATTTTTGCAAATATTCATCCATTACATTTAGATTATCAGATTTATTAGCATACAATCAGACAAAATAGCTCCTAATAATTGCTTTATGTGAGATAATTTTTCCCATTCTTTCTCTCCCTTACCCTTTTTCCCAATGTATCCCTCTTTCTCACCCCTACCTTTTTTTTGAGATCGTTCCTTCATAGACAACTCACACTCATGACCAATGTCTATGTATATTCCTTTTATCTGTCCTAATAATGATAAAGTTCTTAGGAGTTCCAAGTATCATCTTCCCATGTAGGAATGTAATCATTATAGCTATATTAAGCCCCTTATTATTTCTCTTTCATTGTTACCTTTTTTTATGCTTCTCTTGAGTCTTATGTTTGGATGTCAAATTTTCTACTTAATCTAAACTTTTCATTAGGAATAATTGGAAGTCCTGTGTTTCATTAAATATTCATTTCCTTGAGTCCCCAAAGGATGGTACATAGTTCATTGGGTAGGTTATTTTTCATTATAATCTTAACTCCTTTGCTTTCCAGAAGAATATCATATTATAAGCTCTCTGTTCCATGGAAGCTGCTAAATTTTGTGTGATCCTGACTGTGGCTCCATGATATTTTAATTATTTCTTTCTGGCTTCTTGCAGTGTTTTCTTCTTGACCTGGGAGTTCTAGAATTGGTTATAATAATCCTGAGAGTTTTCATTTGGGGATCTCTTTCTGGAGGTGATGATGAGTTATTTTAATTTCAATTTTACTTCCTGTATTTAATCTATTGCACCAGTTCTCCTTGATAATTTCTTGAAATATGATGTCTAGGCTTTTTTTTAAAATCATGGGTTTCTGGTAGTCCAATAATTTTCAAATTGTCTCTCCTTGTTATATTTTCTAAGGCAGTTGTTTTTCCATTGAGTTACTTCACATTTTATTCTATTTTTCCCCATTCTTTTGACTCTTTTGTTTCTTGTTATCTCAGTGAGTCATTAACTTCCCCTTAACCAATTCCAATTTTCTTTTGTGAATTTTTGTATCTCTTTTTCCACTTGACCAGTTCTTCTTCCTCCTCTTCCATTTTCTCCTCCTCCTCCTCCTCCTCCTCGAAAACCCTAAAAAGGTCACAAAGAATTGGATACAACCAAAACAACTGAACAACTCTTTTTTTTGGAGTTCTTTTCTTCAGTGAAGTTTTTGTACTTCTTTTTTCAACTGACCAGTTCTACTTTATAAGAAGTTCTCTCCTTCAGTGAATTTTTGTGCTTCTTTTACTATTTGACCAATTCTGTTTTCAAGATATTTGTGCCTTTTTTTACCAAGTTGTTAAATCTCTTTTCATAGTTTTCTTGCATTATTCTTATTTATTTTTCTAATTTTTCCCCTATTATTTGATTTTTTAAAAATCCTTTTTTGAGATCTTCCAAAAATTCTTGTTGAGTATGAGTCTGATTCACATTTTTTTTCCCTTTGAGGCTTTGTTTGTATCTGTTTTGATATTGATGTCTTTTTCTGAGTAGGTGTATTCATCTTCCCTGTCACCAAAGTAGATGTTTTTTGATGGAAGCATAGATATTTTTATATTTTATGTGTAACATAACAATAATATAATATTTATGATTGGTTATAAATATGTAGTTAATTATAATAAATATGCCTATGCAAGAGAAACAAATTTTTACATTAGTTATGTTCAGAAATCTGTATCTCATTCTTTATCCCCCCATCCGACTTCTCCCTGAGAAGGCAGGAAATATGAAGAGATTGTACATATATTATCACATAATATATATTTCTCTGTTCATCATGTAAAACGAGACATATTGCTTACATTAGAGAAACATTAATGAAGGAAATAAAGTGAAGAATAATAAGTTTTAAACTGTATTTGGATTCTATCTGTTCCTTCTATGGCTGTGGATAGCCTTTTTTCATCATGAGTCCCTTGGAGATGTCCTGGATTCTTGCCTGGTTGAAAATAGTTAAGTTATTCACAGTTGATCATCATGCATTATTGTTGTTACTGTGTACAATGTTTTCTTGGTTTGGCTCACTTCACTTGGCATCATCTCATATGTCTTTCCAGGTTTTTTTTTTTTATGATCATCTTGTTTGTCATTTCTTATGGCACAATCATATTCCATCACAGTCATATATTACAACTTGTTCAAAGGATCTTTTTATAGTCATGTTCATTTCCTGTTGTTTGCTCATTTTCCTACCCTATTTCTTAACTTTTAACTTCATGTTAAAGTTGGATTCTGCTCCTGAGGTGGAGAGGACACTTTCCCAAGCTTCAGGGCTTTTGTGCTGTTTTTTTTCAGAACTAGTTCTGAATGTTTTCAAGTTTTTGGTGCTTCCAAAGTAGTATGATCCAATATCAAGTGTGATCACTGCTTTCCTGACCTGTGCTCTGGTCTTTACCCAGGGAGAAACTTTTGTTCCTGTATAGTCCTCTTTGCCCTGGAACTGGAACTGGGACTCTTGCTCCGCTGTGATAGACAAGAAACATTCCTCTTTGTCTTGAAACTTCTACCTGGAACTGTGTATGGATAATGCAACAGAGTCCTGTACCCAGTGCAAGCAAAGTGTCCCACATCATCCCTTTATGACCAGTCATCCACTCCCTTTAATCTCTCTGGGTTGAGAACTCTTAAAACTGCCACTGCCACTGTTGAAACTGCCTCCCAGGACTACTGCTGATATTGATACTGCATGCATTCCAGCCTGGCCCCCACCTTGTTATCATAGACCTATAGAGTCTGAAGATGCCCTAAGTTATCTTGGGCAGGAAAAATGTCTCACCCCAACCTATTGCCAGCTCTGCCATCCTAGAATTCAATTTGAGGTATTATTTTAGAGTTTTTTGGAAGGGAACATTGGGAGACTTCCAACAAGTTGCTTCTGGTTTCCCACCATCTTGGCTTTGCCCTGAGATAATCACTTTTAAGAATACTTTCAAAACAGTCACTTTCAAGAATTTTTAAATGGCAGATATAGGATTTGAACCCAAGTCCTCTGACTCCAAAACTCACTAAAGCAGGGTTTCTTACACACTATCAAAAAGGCTTCGTGAATTAAAAAATTTTTTTTGATAGTTTATATACACTTAAATTCAGTAGGACCTTATTTTGCATGAATTCATTACATGCAAATTTAAGTATAGGGGCCAGCTAGGTAGCTCAGTGGATTGAGAGCCAGACCTAGAGACAGGAGGTCCTAGGTTCAAATCTGGCCTCAGACCCTTCCCAGCTGTGTGACCCTGGGCAAGTCACTTGACCCCCTTTGCCTAGCCCTTACCACTCTTCTGCCTTAGAACCAATACACAGTATTGACTCCAAGATGGAAGGTAAGGGTTTAAAAAAAAAATTAAGTATACATGACTGACAACCAAAAACAATAAAGGCAGAAAAATAGGTAAACTATAATTTTTTTTTAAAACCCTTAACTTCTGTATATTGACTTATAGGTGGAAGAGTGGTAAGGGCTAGGCAATGGGGGTCAAGTGACTTGCCCAGGGTCACACAGCTGGGAAGTGTCTGAAGCCAGATTTGAACCCAGGACCTCCCGTCTCTAGGCCTGACTCTCACTCCACTGAGCTACCCAGCTGCCCCTAAACTATAAATTTTTAATCACACAGTAAGTCCACATCATTTTCCCAAGCAGTGTAAGTCTTGCAGGAGTTTTCCCAGTCACACTCATTTCCACTCTGAGAAGCATTAGTGTGTCGTTACATTGTTTTGCACCAAACATTAGTTCATGTATTAGTTTTTGTCTAGAATTTTTGCTTGTAATAATTCATGTCCATATTAGAGCAGTGTTTCTTTTTGCTTCATTAATGTTATTTAGTTATTAATAATGGCTTCAAAGTACAAGAGTAGTGATTGTTGGTAGCTCTGATAAGGCTAAGAAAAGTTGTAAAGTGTCTAGGTATGTTCATATAAGAAATTAAATAATGGAATTTACTATTATGTATAATTTTCAATTTATGTGAATGGTCTTCGAATGTACTAGCCATGTAAAACAATGCTCTATTGTGTATGTATATATTCGAGCCATTATCACTTCATCCAGACAGTTGGAAAGAGGGACAGTCAGAATTCTTTGGGCAGGAGCTGAGTTGGAGCCTCTTCCACCAACCACTATTCTCCTCTTTATATTTCAAAGAAAATCTGGGGTTTGGGAAATGGTTTTGTTGCCATGGGACCCTGTCTCCTCCCCAAATGCCCTGTCTGGAATGTATTATGGGACCTGGGCCTGTGGTGTAACATTGACACTCCATGTTTATAGAGTCATTTCCCTCTCACCCATTTGGTAGCATCTCCAGTTTTAAAGCAAACAGCAGCTGCTGAGATCCATGGGCTGGGGAAGCTATTGCCCATGGTAGTGAGGTTGGGAGCGTCAGCCCCTCTGTCAGGCTAGACGTCTGTGTGAAACTAGCCTTGACTTTTAAAAGAGCATGACTTAAATTCTGGGGTACACGTAGATTCTTGTGTTGCTTTTGGGGTTCTCTGAAATTTAGAGTTAGAAAAAAGTTCTCTCCTTAAGAAATATTGAAGGGGAAGGATTTCCCCTCCTTTTTTTGGTGGGGGAAGAATATTTATGGTATACAATGAGGGAGGCCAAGGTCACTGTTTAGACCCTGACTGTATTCATTAGTTTCCCTCTCCTTTATGGATTTAGGACATCTTTTAAGATTTTCCCCCCAGTGGCTTCTCAGTCTTGATTCAAATCAACAACACTATCTTATAGTGTATAGCATTGGAAAATTTCATAACATTTCCCTATCTTACTCTCTCCATGTCCTTGTTGTAGATGAAAGATCACTGGATTTAAAGTCAGAAGGCTTGGGTTTAACCTTCCTAGTTATGTGACCCTAGACAAGTCATTTAATTTTTTCTGAAGCCCAGGATTCTAATCTACAAAATAAGAGGATCAAACTTGATGAGAGGTTCCAACTCTAAATATTAGGAAGCATGAAAGGTGAAAATACCTCGAGGAGGCGAAATCAGATATATGTAGTGGTAAAGAGATTTCACAGGATTTCACAGGATCATAAACTTAAAGATGGAAGGGACCTTAGAACCTACTTAATTCAACCCTTTGTTTTATGGATGAGAAAATAGAGACTCGGAGAGGGAAGTCATTTGCTCAGGATCACATAACTGGGAAGTACCTCAAGGGAGCTATGTGAACTGATGTCTTCCTGAGTCCAAGTTCAGCCATCTCTGATCCCATATAACTTGATAACATTTCATGCTTTTCAAAATACTGTCACATGTTACGACATTTTATTCTCCCAACAACTCCGTGAAGTTGGCAAGGCATATAATATTGATATTAATTATTGACATTTATTATTTATGATCCCAGGTGCCTTATAATGTCTCATATCATTTAATATTAAACAGGGTTTTGTGGAGATTGAATGAGATGTCTGCTAAAGTGCTTTGAAGATAGTAAAACCTACACATCTTAAGAGATTGTTGGTTAGTTGGTAAGGAAGCTTGGTGGGCAAGGAATCATTTCCCCTTTCTGAGACTCAGTTTTTCTCATCATCATGATAGGACAATAATTTTTATCCCACCTAACTCACATGGTCATCAAATAATATACATAAAGATAATTTTCAAGCTGTCAAAGCTGTATAAATAGGAGGAATTATTAGTATTCTCACTCGACAGATGAAGAAACTGAGCCTTAGACTTGCCTCAGGTTAAATATCTAGTTAGTGGCATAAGATCTCAACTCCCATCTGTCAATTAACTCAATAGATATTTACTAATCACTGGCTGAGGAAAGTTCTTTGTAGATCTTAAAATGTTAGAGAAATGTGAGTCATTATGATTATTATCATAGGACAGTATTGGCAAAGTACTGGCACGTGTATCCAGCCAGCACTCTGGGAGCTGCTCTATTCCCCCTCTTCCCAGCACCCAAGGACATTTTTTGTCTTCCCCTCCTCTCTGTCCAGTTACCCAAAGCAAGCACTTTCTCCCTTCACTTTCTTAGGTAATGTAGGGGGCTCACAGACAACTTGAATTTGCCCCCTGGGCACTCAGACTCAAAAACCTTTGCCAGTGTTATCACAGGACACTGTACTTGGTTCTGAGGGAGATATAGAGTTTAGATAAAACAACACATTTTCACTCTAACATATTGCTCATTGAGTACTCCTGTAATGTCAGACTGTCAGAACTGGAAAAGACTCAAGAGATCACCTAAATCAACCCCCTCATTTTATCTTTTAAAAAAATCCTGGGGGGCAGCTGGGTGGCTCAGTGGATTGAGAGCCAGGTCTAGAGATGAGGGGTCCTGGGTTCAAATCTGGCCTCAGACACTTCCTAGCTATGTGACCCTAGGCAAGTCACTTAACCCCCATTGCCTAGCCCTTACCACTCTTCTGCCTCAGACCAATACACAGTATTGATTCTAACACAGAAGGTAAGGGTTAAAAAAAAAAAGACCTAAGTAAACACAGAATAATATCCAGAATGATATTTAGAGCAGATTGAGAAGGGGGGCCCTAATAACCAGGAAAATCAGGAAAGACCTCATGTAGATAACCCTGGAACTGAGTCTTGAAGGAGTTAAGCATTCCAAGAGGCTGTTGTTCATCCTTCCTTTTGAAGAGGACCAGTGACATCACTAGGTGATGTCTTGACTTTGCTCATGAATTGGATTTAAGTGAGGATGAGTTACATGAAGTTGTCAGCTTCATTCTCTCTTCCAGAGTCATTGAAGTCCAGAGGCAAGACAAAAATCAGGAGGACTGGGGATGGCTCCAGATGTAATAGATGACCGTGGCTTCTTTGATGTCTAACCAAGTTCTAATTACTCCACAGTGCCTGTTTCTCCCAACTTCACGGGCGTTGGAGCAAATTGTTCTTATTTGTCCATTCTGCCAGGAGAAGCCTTCACATATTTGGGGGTCAATATCCCCTTAACTCACCATGGGTTTGAGATGGGGCAGTTACTTTCAACTTCATTTAGCCCATCTGCAGAGAGCATGCTACAGCTTCTTGGAGCCACAGATGAGAGGCGAGTGACAGGTGGGCACCAAAGTTGGATGAACAGCCCTGAAAGAGCTCAACAAGCACCGCACCAGAGGGGCTAGTCCTCCCTGTACATCACATATACACAGCTAAGAGGTAGAGCTGAGGAGGGAGGGAATTCTAGGAATGGGGGCCAGCCTGAGCAAAGGATGAAACCTATAGACTATCAGGCCAGTTTGATCTTAGAGTGAGTAGTATGGAGGGAATAAGGCATACTACGTTTCCAGAGGTAGAGATCGTGAAGGGCTTTCAGTGACAAATAGACGATTTTATATTTTATCCTTCAGATAGTCGGGAGCCACTGAAGTTTCCTTGAGCTGGGGAGTGACCTAGTCCGATTGGTCAGTTTGGTGGCCTACAGAGAAAAGAAACTGGAGGCTGGAAGACCAATTAGGAAGTAGTGCAGTAGTCCAGGTGAGAAGCTCCGAGGGCCTGAATTAGGGTGATCAGCTTGTGAGTAGAGGGGAGGGGATGGAAATGAGCTATGTGGAGGTAGAATGGAAAAAACTTGACAACTAATTGGATATAGGAGGTGAGGAATATGGTCTCTCTGAGCTTGCAAACCTGGGTGCAAATATATCAAGGCTCATGAAGGTCTCTCTGGGCTCTGCTTATTCTGTCTCTCTTCTTTTAGTTCTCTTTTAAGTGACATGATATTGGCCACTTATAAAATGATCAGATTTGGCAAGCTAGCAAAAAGAATACAAAGCAGGGAAAGGAAAAGGAGAAACCTCCTTGTTCCCCAGAGCCTCACATTTTCATAATGACAAGTTACAGCATCAGCTAAGTCCTGCGGCTTCACTTTTGCAAATCTTTTATTTTAGATTTTGTGCCGCTAATACATGGCCAATGTTTCCTAGGTAACCAACATGCCTAGTGCAGGCTGTACCACATCTTAATGTTAAAACAATTAGAAATCTAATTTGGGTCCCTTCACTTTTTTTTTTTTAAAGGTCTTTGTATCATTTTAAACATTTAATTAAAATTGTGATTGGGCTACCCATTTAGGGTATATATGGCGTGTACTGCTTTGTATACATTGGGGAATGGGCACCATCCCCCAGCACATCATTCCTCAATAATAAAAATACATTTCTAAAAGCTCTGTAAGAAACAAGTCATTCAGTTCACAGAGGACATGACAAATCAATTACATCCATGGGTGGGTCCCTAAGGACTTCTAGCCATCTGCTGGTAATGAGCTTAAAACTCAGTGTTAGGTGTGAAGAAAAAAAAAAAAACCAAACAAACAAACAACAAACCGGCTGGGTAGCCAGGCTAAGTTTCTGGGATTCAGAAAAAGGAATGTCTTCAAGACAAGTTAGCTGCTTAATAACATGCTTCACACCTCATGCCCGGCTTTAGGAATTGCTTCCTAACCTGCCTCCTGGTTTCCAGGCTTTTCCCCATCTCGTCTACTTGGTCTGTCTTGACCTAATCATTGCTTTCTGATAGCACACTCTCCTTTCTCAAAACCCTTCAGTGACATAATGTTGCTCACCTTGCCTTATTTGGAGAAAGTTAGAAATCCCAAGTCTTTCCATAATAAAAATATTCTAGCTCATATCTCTGTAGTCCTCTCAATCTTACAAAGTGCTTTCCTTACAACAGTTCTTCCCAGTAACTACTACAAGGATTAGCTTCATTTTCCAAAGGGGGAAGCTGAAGCTCAGAGGTGAATTGACTTGCCTTTGATTCAAACAGCTAATTGAATCCAGGTCTCCTGACTCTAAGACCATTGATTTTTCCATTGTACCATGTAGAGCATCTTGTCCATAGCCAATAAGTGGCAAATGTTGAGATTTTGTTGATATTTGGTCATTTCAGTCATGTCTAACTCTTCATGACCTCATTTGGGACTTTCTTGGCAAAGATACTAAAGTAGTTTGCCATTTACTTCTCCAGCTCATTTTGTAGATGAGGAAACTGAGGCAAACAAGGTTAAATGATTTGCTGAGGATCACAGGGCTAGTGAATGAATATCTGAGGCTGGATTTGAACTCAGGAAGATGAGTCTTCCTGACCCTAAGCCTGGTTCTCTATCCATTACACCAATGATGGACAAACTAGGGCCTGTGGGCCAGATAGTGGCCCCCTGAAATGTTCTATCTGGCCACGAAACATTATTCCTAATCTGAGGAATACAATGAGTAGGATACAATACAGTGAAACTCGGAAAGAGTTGCCTTAGAAACAGCCTGACAGATGAGCATGTCCTTTCCTTTGGCCCCCTCTTTAAAAAGTTTGCCCATCACTGCACTACACCACCACACTGCTGCTATTCCTTCTCTGGCCCTTAGTTTCTTCATTTCATTTTGTGCTCTAAAACTGAGCTCATTGTTCTTGTCCAATTGTGTCTGACTTTTCATGACCCAGTTTGGGGTTTTATTGACAAGGATACTGGAGTGGTTTGCCATTTTCTTTCTATCTGTCCCTATAACTTCTTCCTTCATCCTATCTTTCATATTACGGAGGGCACAACATCTTCCCAGTCATCTAGGCTCACAACTTAGGTATGATCCTCAAGTTTTCACACTTTCTCTCACCCTCCAACCTTTTCTATACACACAAGACCTGTCAATTTTACCCTTCTAACTTGCCATACTTTTGCCAATGTTTCACCCCCTATTATCTTCTTTGACATCGCAAATTCCTTATCACCTCAGACGGAGACTATTGCAGTAGCTCATTGGCTGGTCTCTGTCTCAGGTCTTTCCCCACTCTGGGCATTTCTCTGTTCATCTCTCAAACTGATCTACCTTAAATACAGATTTGATAATGCCACCCCACATCACCATGTTTATTATTCTATAAACTCCAGTGGTTCCCTGTCCCTTCCAGGATCAAATGAAAAATCTACCTGATATTCAAAGTTCCTTTTCACCTGACCCCCCCCCCCCATTTTCTTTTCCAGTCTTCTTATACCTTACTCCCTCCTCATCTCTTCCTTGTCCTTTCCCAGCTGCCCCTTCGCCACAATGCTCTGCCGTCCAATGACACTGGTCTCCTGGCTCTTACTGAAACAGGACTCTCTAACTTTTGACTTTGGGCATTTTCTCTGGCTGTCTTCCATGCCTGAAATGCCCTCTTTTTATATCTCTACTTTTTGGTTTCCTTCAAGTCCCACCTTTTATAAGAAGCCTTTCATGATTCTCTTTAATACCAATGCCTTCTTCTCTGTTGATTATCTCCAGTTTACTCTGTGTAAATTTTGTTTGTATGTAGTCATTTTATATTGTTTCCCTCATTAGAATGTGAGCTCCTTGTGAGAAACTGTCTTCTGTATTTTTTTCTATCCAAAGCTCTAAGCACAGCACCTGGCACAAAGTAGGTATTTAATAATAAATGCTTTTTGACTTGACTTGTTCCTTGAAGGCAGGGACCATTTCTTTCTTTTTTTTCCATCTCTAGAGCCCATCACCGTGCCTGGGATATAGTTGACGTTTAATATATGTTTGCCATTGGGGGCAGCTGGATGGCTCAGTGTATTGAAAGCCAGGTCTAGAGACAGGAGGTCCTAGGTTCAAATCTAGCCTCAGGCACTTCCTAGCTGTGTGACCCTGGGCAAGTCACTTAACCCCCATTGCCTAGCCCTGTAACAAATTAAAATATATATAAATATATATGGATATATAAAGATATTAGGGTTTAAAAAATGAATAAAAAAGAATAAATGTTTGCCATTGATTACTGATTGCCTCTAGTACCTAGTATATAGTAGGTGCTTCACAAATGTTTGAAATTGAATTGAATCAAATCCAGTGTTAAATAAGGAGAATGTATCATTTCCGGGCACTCTCTGATATTCTATTTTTTACAGCCTCTTTTTGCTTTGATATTCTATAAATCTCGGAATCCATGTTCTTCCACAAGCATGTTGAAATGGGTGCCCTTTCCACATGTGACATCAATTTGTATAGGTCCAAAACGGAGAGTTGTCCAAGGTCTGATTCCAGTTTTAGGGGATGAAATAATAAAGGCATAAGAAAGTAACTAGAGAGCAAAATTTATGCTATCCCTGGCTGTGTGCATTTATATGCATGTGTCTATATGTGCATGTATGTGTATCAGTGTGTATGTGAAATGGGTGTTTGCAATTCTGCAATATTTATTTCTGTTTTACTTTCTGGATATTGAAAATCACACTCCTTAGGATAACTGTTTTGCAAGATCATCTATTTTCCCAGCCAGGCCCACAAGTACCTTTAAAAGAGACCCAGACTCTCAAGCATATGCATAACATGAGAACATTTATAGTCAAGGCAATTTCCTGCCTGCTTGTCCTCAGCATTCCCATTGCTATTACAGAAAGTATTTTTGCTTAAATAAGAATGTCATCTCCCAGTGTCAACTCTTTGGCTTTGCCCTGCGTTTGCATCCCTATGGTTCCCTTCTTAAGAGATAATAACTGAAAACGGTGTAGCCTTTTATGGTTACAAAGAGCTTAGGGTTCGTCTTCTCATTGGATTGCCTACGACCAATCTAAGAGACAGGCAAGGCAAGGATTATTAGAGGCACCTTTCAGATGGGAGGAGGTTACCTGATTTACCGAAAGCTATATCTAATGTTATCTGATCCATCACACGGTCATTGAGCATCTACTCTTTGCAAGGTACTGCGGAGAGAAGGACAAGAATGATGGTCCCTGCCCTGAAGGAGCTCACATGCTACCAGGGGAACAGAGCATGTGCTTGGGCCAGTAAAGAGAAGATCATTCTAGGAGGGTAAGCACAGGAATGACGTCCTCTGAGCTGAGCCCCAAGGAAGTCAAGGACTCTCCTGGCTAACAGCTTAGGCTTGGAACCCCACTTTTCTGACTAGCATTCTTTCTACTCCCCCAGAGTACCTTTCTACCCAGAGAGAGGAGCCCCAATATCAGATGCAAAAGAAAGAGCAAGCCTTTCTTAAAATACTATTAGCTAATATTTCTATGGGACGTATGTGTACTACTTACCTCACAATAGTAAGTACTCAGGCTAGTTCATACCAGATAGATAGATAGATAGATAGATAGATAGATAGATAGAGAGAGAGAGAGAGAGAGAGAGAGAGAGAGAGAGAGAGAGAGAGAGCAAGAGAGAGCGAGCGCCAATCAGTCAAATTTCATTGTGAGCATCACACCTGGGAAATCAGGAAATGTTATGGATTGAGACTTGATTTATTGTCTTGTTGATGGTCTAGACTTTTTTTCCCCTTAAGACAGAAGAGTGGCAAGTCCCTTCTTCCTGCTCCTTCATTCCATCTTGGAATTCCCAGCTCCTTCCTTCCTGCTAGGTCAACCTTAATTCTTAATTAATTACTACCCAATCTTCCTCTCAACACTAGGCAATTGGGGTTAAGTGACTTGCCCAGGATCACATAGCTAGAAAGTATCTGAGGCCCGACCTGAACCCAGGTCCTCTCAACTCCAGATTATTGGCTAGACTTAAGAAAGTTATTGGGGCAGCTAGATGGCTCAGTAGATAGAGAACCAGGCCTGGAGACAGGAAATCCTGGGTTCAAATCTTGGTTGAAAAATAAGAAGGTTGGATGAGATGGCCTATAAGATCCCTTCCACCTTTAATTCTATAATCCTATGAACTCCATTAGTTTTGGGTAGTGAGAATATCATTATATACCTTTTACTGATGAGGAAACTGAGACTCTAGAGAAGAAATCATTTGCTTACAATCACACAATTAATAGATATTGGAGCAACATTATCTTTTTTTTTTTTTTTAGGCAAATGCCTAAAAAAGTGTTAAAATTACTTATCTGATTTTCATTCTTTTTGCATTTGGATTAGAGAATATGTAGACAGTAGAAGGATGCCACACACAGAAGACGTGAGGCTAGGCAGGGAGGAGGTGAGGAAAATTTGGCAGTAAATCAATGCCCACCAAGGTGATGGTGGTTGTGAAAAGTATCCTTTCTTATGAGTTCTATTCCCAGCTCTAACCCACCTCACTGTGTGTCCTTGGGTAAAAATTTCTACTTCCCTCAGCTTTAATTTCCTTTTTTGTGAAATGAGAGAATAGTACTAGTGGATTGCCAAGACCTTTTCTAGCTTTCATGTTCTTTGAGCCTGTTATAACCCTCAAATCTCACCAGTCACTTTTGGTCAGACGCCAAAGATCTCATGGTGAAACTATTGCCAGTGAAATGGGACACAGATGTTCTGTCCTTTTACTGGAGACACCGTCATAATTCATATTGGTGAAAAATTATAGGATCCTTGATCCCCCTCCCCCCCACACACAAAAATAACTGTCTTTCAGCCATAGGAATACTGCTCTCCTTGCTTCTACTGAAGCCTGAAACTTTGTGTTGGGAATTTGGAACACAACGACCTAGATTGGATTATTCTGTTTTGGGGGAAAGATACCTTCTTACTCTGTTCCTCTGAGACTTTTGGGAAAGACAGTCAAAGAATTCAGAGTTGAAAGGGACTTGAGAGAATATCTTGTTCCACTTGGACCTGTACAGATATTCCCTTCTTCCACCTTTCCATTAAAAAGTCATCTAGACTTGGCTCAAAAACTTCCCACTACAAGGGACTCCAGGGAATTCCAAGGTAGCCCATTTTACTCTGGGATAGTTTTGATTTTCCCTTATATTGAATTGGAATTTGTCTCTTTATAATTTTAACCTACTGCTCCTAGTTTGGGCTTTGGGGACCAGGCAGAACACTAATAATTCTTTTTCTATATTGACAATGGTTCAAAGGCTTGAAGATACTTGTCAAGTTCTCCTAAGTCTTCCAGATTAAACACTTCCATTCCACTGTCAGTCAAATGCATGCATGCATACATGTACATACATACCCACAAGTCTATTTTCCATAAAAATGTACTCATTTCTGGAAAAGAACTCACAAGCTTTTTAATAGAACTATGATCAGAATATGTAGGAAAGTCAATGAAGAATGACAACATATGCAACTAAATTTACCTAGGAAACTTAGGAATACAATTAATTAACCAAGTCCAAAGTTGGCCAGGATCCCAGTACTAACTCAGAGATATGCCTCATGGCACTTGTCAAAAGAAACATTGATGTCAAGAGGTCAGAATGCAGTTCTGGACTTGTTATAAATAGCTTAAGAGAAAATACTAGAGTTGGTAAAGAAGACATACATAGCTACCAGTTCTCAGGGAAAGGTGAAAGAGGAAGTGAGCAACGGAATTGAATTCAGAGGTCTCAGTCAAATTCTGTTTCTGTTACTACCTGTGTAGTCCTGGGCAAATTCCTGGGTCTCAGTTTCCTCATCTGGAAAAGGGTAGAGTAAAAATCAGGGGTCAGCAAGCTCCCAATAATTCCTTTTGTTTTTGTGAGGCTGACAAGATAAGATTTTTTTTCATTTTAAAATAAAATTTTATTGCAAATTATAGAAATTGTAAAATAATAAAAAACCTTTCTTAGCTTGTGGGCCAGCAATTGACCATGTTGGCCCTTAAACCACAGTGTGGCAATTCCCTTTGCCTAGATGGTCTGTAAGATCCTTTGATCATTATTATGATCAGTATACACTGAGTGCCTGCTCTGGTCTGGGCAAGGACTTATCCTAGATATAGGGTCAACAGAGAAGCATGATGAAGTCCCTGCTCTTAAGAATTTCCAAGTCTAGCTGAAGAGACAGGATGAGAAGACAGATATTCTTCTCCTTCCCCTTCATCTCTCCCAATCTCCAACATTTGAAAGGTGATATAGACACTAGGCGCTGGGGTTCAGGAACTTAGTGTGAAGTTTTATCAGAAGAAAAGGAATTCTCTCATGTCAGATCTCAATCTCCATCACTTTTGCCATTTGTCTTTTTTAACTAGCTGACTCTAAGAGGCAGCATGTGAAAACACTAGACCAGGAGTCGGCAACGAATGAATCTCGAGCCATATCTGGCTCTTTTGAGGGCCAGATATGGCTCTTTCTGCAGGAACCATAAAGTCAATTTTTTTTTCAGGCGCTGTTACAGGAGCGTGCACTGTGAGCACTGTACGGCTCTCACGAAATTACATTTTAAAAAATGTGGTGTTTATGGCTCTCATGGCCAAAAAGGTTGCCGACCCCTGCACTAGACAGACTAAGAAACATTTGTTGATTGTCCATATTTAAATGTTTCCCTGGATTTCTGTTTCTTCTTCCCTCTCTCCCACCCTCTTCCTCTTCCTCCTCCTCCTCCTCTTCCTTCTTCTTCCTCTTCTGTCTTTCTCCCTGCTTTCCTCCCTCCCTCTCTCTTGCTTTGATGGTGGATAGATCACTTCAGATCTTCCATTTCTCTACCTGCCAAATAGAATAGCGATACTTAAAGCCCTAGATAAATGTAAACTGCTATTACTATCTATTTAATATCAGGTCATGGCAAACTTTAGATATTATTATATATTATATAATATATGTGGATAAATACTTTCTTGAATTTTCTTTTGGATTTCTTTTTTCAAGAGAAAAAAGATTTTTATCAATAAGAGCAAATGCAATTTTATTTTCAAATCTCTGATCCTCTATTTTTGAGTTTTCCTTAAATGTTTTTGGATGGGGTCCCTCCTTCTCTTCTCTTTTCCTTTGTACCTCATCCCTCCCTTTCCATTCTCATTCTTTTTCTCCCCTTCCTTCTTTGTGAACTCAGAGTCCTGAGGAGTCCTCCAGAGATAATGTTAATATGTGATTTTCTAAGTTAATATATGACCTCCAGAGATCCTTATGGATATAAAACATATTGCTTCCATTTCTATTTGAGTTTGACATCATAGCTCCAGACCATCTTCTGTGCCTCTCCTTGGGAAAAAAAAAAGTTCCATAACAATGTTTAGGGTCCTTCTTAGCGTGGAACCCATCAAGGGACTTAGGTTCTAGACCTGTCTGCTGCAACTTGTAAGGATCACCTTAGAAAAATTTTCTCCTTTCTTAGGCTTTCTTTCTTAGTAAAAGATGGGCCCCAAATAATCATCCTTTATGGTACAATGAGGAACAAGGCTAAGTCCCATAGTGAATAACCACTGTACTTTGGATCATCTTCTCTGCCCAGTTTCATTTCCACTGAATGAGATGCCCTTTTTCTTTTTAATGTTCTATCTTGTTTGGTTCCTTCCAGTTCTGACATTCTATTATTTTGTAACTTCCTTGCTATTCCAAGGTGTGTGTGTGTGTGTGTGTGTGTGTGTGTGTGTGTGTTTTTAAAGCAAAGCACCTACTGGACGATGTGGAAAAGCTTGGAGGACCCAATTTGCACAGACACATCTAATGGAGCTAATAATATCTCTAGTACCTATCTCATAGAGTTGTGAGGATCAAAAGCAATAATTTTTGTAAAGCTTTTTGTTGATCAAGAAAATGATATGTATGAATGCAAGGATGGTTCAACATTAGGAAAACCATCCACATAATTGACCATATCAACAGTCTAACAAACAAAAATCACATGATTATCTCAATAGATGCTGAAAAAGCCTTTGACAAAATA
>NC_058131.1:254372565-254410624 GCF_016433145.1 Gracilinanus agilis
CTGGGTTTGTACCCCAAACAGATCATAGATAAACAGATTTGTATGAAAATATTTATAGCTGCACTTTTTGTAGTGGCAAAAAACTGGAAAATGTGGGTATGTCCTTCAATTGGGGAATGGCTGAACAAATTGTGGTATATGTGGGTGATGGAATACTATTGTGCTAAAAGGAATAATAAACTGGAGGAATTCCATGCAAATTGGAGAGACCTCCAGGAAGTGATGCAGAGAGAAAGGAGCAGAGCCAGAAGAACACTGTACACAGAGACTGATATACTGTGGTAAAATCAAATGTAATGGGCTCCTGTACCAGCAGCAATACAATGACACAAGACAGCTCTGAGGGATTTATGGTAAAGAACGCTACCCACATTCAGAGGAAGGACTGCAGGAGAGGAAACATATAAGATAAATAATTGCTTGAATGCATGGGCTGAGGTGGACATGATTGGGGATGTGGACTCGAAACTACCACACCAATGCAACTACCAACAATTTGGAAATAGGTCCTGATCAAGGACACATGATAAAACCAGTGGAAATGTGGGTCAGCCATGGGTGGGGGGATTGCGGGAGGTGAAGGGGAAAGTAGGAGCATGAATCATGTAACCATGGTTAAAAATGAATATCAATTAATGTTTAAATTTAAAAAAAAGTGAATATAACTTCCCAGCTGTGTGACCCTGGGCAGGTCACTTGACCCCCCCCCTCCCCATTGCCCACCCTTACCAATCTTCCACCTATAAGCCAATACATAGAAGTTAAGGGTTTAAAAAAAAAGTGAATGTAGCAAAATTGTAAAGATTAAGCAAGACTAGAATGAAAAATGTAAGAGTACTCCCCTTACCCATCCCCTCATAGAGGTGAGAGGTTTATAGGTGTTGTACATTACACATGTTTTCTGACTTTTTCAACATATTGATTTGTTGTTCTGATTTCTGCCTCATCTTTTTCTTTTTTGTCTTTAAAAATACTACTGATTCTTTGGAATGACTTTTAAAAAAGACATCAATAAAAACTTATTTTTTTAAAAAAGGTCAATTTTTCTTATTATTGTAACACCTTGATTCTAGACCTCTGATCCTGATCAATCCCAAGGGATATTGTTATTGTATAGCTTTTCATAACCAACCAGCATTAATTTGAAAACTTGCAATTAGTTGAACATTTGCTAAATGTTCATGTGTGATTTAAATCGGCCTCACCTCTTCATTCAGGCATGATTTTATTGGCTCCTCCATAAATGTATCCATTTCCTGCCTCGTCTCTCCATGCCATAGTCTCTTGGACAACAGCGGAGATTCACTAAACTCAAATGGGAAGGGCAATAGAAATCCCTCTGGGAGATGAAGGGAAAAGTCTAAACTCTTTTACCTGTAATTCTAGGTCCTCCACTATCTGGTCCTACCCTAACCTTCTGATAGTAACAACACCGACAATAATAATAACTTTTATGTGGCACTTTAAGGTTTGCAGAAATTTTTATTTATTTTATCCTCACAACAACCCTATGAGGAAAATGTTATAATGACACTCTTTTGACAGATGAAGACACCAAAGCTGAAAGAGGTTAGGTGACTTACTCAGGGTCACATAGCTAGTAAATATCTGAGGTAGGATTTGAACTCTTGAAGTTTTTCTTGACTCCAGGTTTGACACATTGTAGTCTGTGCTACCTAGCATTGTCCCTCATTGCACCCCTAAAGGAACTGATGTTCCATACATACTACTTGATATAATATCATTTCAACCCAGTTCGTATTTTCTTGCCCCTGTGGACTTGTCTCATGTCTTTGCCCTAGACAGAAACAGAAATCTGTACTTAGAAGGGAACTTAGAGGTGATGAGCTTATCTTGGGAGGAGCATCTTGTCAGTGGAGATGAAACCAGGCAGAAGAGCAGATCCAAAGTGGGTATTCACTATGGGACCTAGCCTTGTCCCACATTAAACCATAAAGGAATTGATGTTCCATCTGCCTGATACACATATCCTTAGTTGCTAATGGGCAATGTGTGCTACTCTTTCATACTCCTTTCTCAATTAAACTATAAAGTCTTTGAATAATAACTCCTATACCTATGGCATTTTAAAGTTTACAAAGAATTTTCTTCACAATAACTATGGTTAAGTGGCATAAGTAATGTTCCCATTTTTTAGTTTAGGAAACTGAGGCTTGGCAAGATGATGCTCATGGATGCCCAACAAAGTATGGCATATTTCAACCCAGGCCATTTGACTTCAGGTTTGATGCTCTTTGCCTTATGCGACATTCATAGGTATTTGTGGAACCTGGGCTCTGAGTGCTGAGTATACTGTGTGTGAAATTGCAATAACCAAGAAGAGAGCAAAGGAACTGGGTGAGACATCTTTGTGGAAGACACAGTACAGCTCTTTTGGATCTGGTTATGTGGGTGGTTTCCCTTAGGTATCTGTATTTCCCAGTAAGATCTGTAAGCTTGGGAAAACATTGAACATTGGTGTGTGGGGTGAGCAACCTGAGGTCTTAGGAACAGAGAGCACCAAAATGGTGGGGAGTATGTTTCCTCCAAGGTGGCTTAAGGTCAATGACTGCTTTGTTCTTCACATTAATTACCCTCTGAATTCTTCTCTGTTCTCTAGAGCAGAGGACCTGTGTCAGAGAACCCTACCTGAGGACTGCTTCTTAACCACTTACTTCCTTAGTTCTTAGTTTTTAAGAAAGAAGCTGCTAATATTAAATCCTAAAATACCTTGGGAAGTTGGGAGAGGAAATAGAGACCTAAAGCCAGTACTAGAAAACTTGTGAAATTAAATTTTTTTCAATGAATAAAAATCCGTTTTCTCTCTCTCTCTCCTACCCTGCTCCCCCAATCCCACAGAAAAAAAAGGAGAAAAACAAAACCTTTGTAACAAATTTACACAAACAAAACAAATTTTCCATACTGGCCACGTCCAAAAAAATACGTTTCAGCTTCCACTCTGTGTCCATCACCTCTGCCAGAAGGAGTCCACATATTTCATAATGGGTGCTCTGGAATGATGGTTGTTCATTACAATAATCAGCATTCTTAAATTTTTCAATTTTTTTGTTCGAATAATGTTATTATATAATTTTTTTTCTAGTTCTGCTCTCTTTTCATTATGTGTACAAGTTCACACAATCCTTCCCAGATTTCTCTGAAATCATCTCCTTCACTATTTCTTATAGAACAATATTATTCCATTATGTTCATATGCCATAATTTGTTCAACCATTCTCCAATTGATGGGCATCCTCTTAGTTCCCAGTTTTTTTCATCACAAAATAATACACTAAAAATATATTTGTATATGTAGATCCTTTGCCTCTTTGATCCCTTTGGGCTATTATAGACCTAACAGTGGTATTACTAGGTTAAAAGGGTAGGCATAGTTTAATATCTTGTGGAGCATAGTTCCAAATTCCTTCCAGAATAATTATTTTTTATTATTATTTAATAATTATGAAATAAGTATTATTTCATGACTCCACCAACATTGCATTAATGTTCCTGAATTTCCAAAACCCCACCTACATTTTTTATTTTCCATTTTTGTCAACTTTGCCAATCTGATGGATAGCAGATGGAACCTCAGAATTACTTTAAATTTCACTTCTCAAATTATTAGTGATTTATAGCATTTCCCCACAAAGCTATAATTTTGGATTTTTTTTCCTCTGGAAATTGCCTATTCATATTCTTTGACCATTTATCAGTTGGGCAATGGCTCTTATTCTTGTAAATATGAATCAGTTACATATAAATCTTAAAAATGAGATCCTTCAGGCCTAGAGAAGGGAGATCCTAAGTTCAAATCTGGCCTCAGACACTTCCTAGCTGTGTGAACCTTGGCAAGTCACTTAACCCCTATTGCCTAGCTCTTAACACTCTTCTGCCTTGGAGTATTGGCTCCAAGACAGAAGTTAAGGGTTAAAAAAAAATGAGAGCCTTGCCAAAGAAATTTGCTGTAAAGATTTTTCTCAGTTATTTCTTCTTTGCCCTAATTTAAATTTTATTGATTTTATTTGTACAAAAACTTTATGGAGTCAAAAGAGCCCATTTTATTTTCTGCAATCCTTTCATTCTCTTGTTTGGTCATATTCTATTCCCCAATCCATTGATCTGGGAGGAAATTTTTTCCTGATTCTTTTACTTTGTTTATGATGACTCCCTTTATATCTAAGTTAGTAAGATTTCTATTTAGAGCTTATTTTGGCATATGGAATGTGAGATTAGTTAGTTTATACTTAGTTTCTGTTCCAGAACCCTTTTCAGTTTTCTCAGCAATTTATGTTAAGTGAATGGGTTCTTACTCTAGTAGTTGGGTCTTTGGGTTGATCAAATATAAGACGATAATGTCTATTTGTTTATGTATGACATGTATCAAATAGATATATTTCACCAATTAGTCTTTCTATTTCTTCTTGTGTTCAGTTGTATCTGACTCTTTGTTACTTCATTTGGGGTTTTCTTGGCAAAATTACTGGATCGGTTTGCCATTTCCTTTTCCAGTGAATTAGGCAAACAGAAGTTAAATGACTTGCCCAAAGTTAAAAAGTTAGTGAGTGTCTGAAGCCACATTTGAATTCAGGTCTTTCTGACTCTAGGCCCAACCACTTTATCCACAAAGCCACCTACTAACTCCAAGAAAAATAAAGGTTAAGTAACTTTCCCAAGGTCACATAGCTAGTAGATGTCAATCTGAGGTCAAATTTTCCTGACTTTTCAGGTCCATCACATTATCCACTAAGCCATCTAGCCGCCTGCTATTTCTTAACTTAAGTATATTTTAAGATCTGGTTCTGCTGGGTTGTCTCCTCACTTTTTTTTCATGAATTCCCTTGAGATTCCTAACCTTTTATTTCTCCATAGTTTTATTATTATTTTTCTAACTCTATAAAGCAATCTTTTGATAGTTTGATCGATATGGCAATGAATAAGTAAAATATTATAGATAGTATTATAATTTTTATTACATTGGCTTGACCTGCTCATGAACAATTAATATTTCTTCAGTTATTTAAGTCTATATTTGTATAAAGAGTGTTTTACAGCAGCATTCATATACAGTGAGTCTTTAAAATTTGCTATCTAATTTATTGTGACTTAAAGTATTCAAGGGATTTTATTAGTAACCTTATTTTCACTTTTGCCTTGGTAACTGGACACATTCACAGTTATATGTAGTAGAGAAAAAATGATCAGCATGCATTCATGCAAGTTTATATCCACAAAAATGAGGAAAATATTTGTAAAAGTATTTGTTAATCTGTTCCAGAAAGTGCTCAAGTAACCTCTCAAGTGTGTGATGAGAGAATTGAAAAAATGGGAAAATGGCTAAGTTTTTGGGTAAATGAGAATGTGTTCATCCCTGGAAAAACCCATAGCAGGTATGCTGGGTTGGAGCTGAGAAATACAAACAGTTCAACCACAGAGCCAAAAGAGAGATTAAAGATGGCAGATTGCCCTTTTTCCTTTTATTACCTGGGGGCTCTTCTGACATCTCTACCTCTGTCCCTCCTTGTCCCAGACAATGTTGCCTTTTTCCTGCCTTTTATGGACTATTTCATGGTTACTGTCTTAGGAAAAGTGAATAGTATCAAAATTAATGTTTTATTATGAAGAATTGCATGCAGAAAAGAATATTTTCTGCAATCTCTAACAAAAAAATTACAGTTTTTGATAGTCAGGAGAGCTTAACTCCCTATTTCTTATAGGCTCAATGTATCAACATTCACATTTTTTTACTTTCCTGCCATTTCCTGAATGTTACCCCAGTGAAAGTTGAGGATTGATTGTAGTTCCTGTGTGTCTCTTACCAGGTAGACTCACAAGTGTTTTATATATTGCACAGTTATTTTAAGTGGAATTTCTCCAGGAAGCTTTATAATCCTATCTCTGTGGATTTTGATCTTGCCAAGGTCAAACATTGTCTTCAATATGTTCTGCGTATTCCCTTAAGGTTCTCATCATTTCTTGTTAACTCTCTTGATGAGATCAGGCAAAGCCTCTGGTCCCTTTGGCTGAATAATCACTACTGGGATGGATACCTCAAATCATGGAATGCTAGAGCTGGAATAGACTTCAGAAATCAGTTGCCTCAGCCCTCTTACCATTTTGTTTTTAAAGACTGGGTCTCTGGATCTTGACCAGACTGGAAATTACACGGGCTGCTCAGAGATCCAGGCCCATTCTAATCAGGAACAGAAAATCTGGCCTGTTCTGTTTTTTTCCTGGACTGGTCTTCCCCACACCCCACAATCCTCCTCTTTCTTCCCAGCCAATTATAAATGTCAAACTTATTTTGGATATCCAATTGGCTTACCCTACTGAAACTCAGAACTCTTGAGCTCAAGAGATCACACCATCCTCAGCTTCCCTGTAACAGGGATTATAGGCATGTGTCATCTTGTTCATCCAGTCCCCTCCCTGAGATGCAGAAAATTAAAATGACTTGCTCAAGGATATGGTTGAGTGGCAAGGCTGGGACTTGAATCCATGTCCATGCAGAGTGGTTGGAGAGGCAGGAGCCTAGGAAGGGTAGATAAAATTGAATCAGACCTGCCCCTGCCTTTAAAGAGTTGATATTTTAGGAGGAAAGAAGATTGGGAACCAACATTAAGAAGTAAACTGAATTTTAAATTAAAAGAGGAGGCAGCTAGGTAGCACAACAGATTAGGGCACCTAGCCTGGGAGGACCTGGGTTCAAATTTGGTCTCAGACACTTCCTAGCTGTGTGACCCTAGACAAGTCAATCCCAATTGTCTTGCCCTTGCCACTCTTGTCTTGGAACTGGTACTAACACAGAAGGTAATGAGTTTAAAAAAAATTATAAGAGAATCAGGAGCACAGGATTATAGGAGTTTCAGGGAGGAAATTGCTTTCAGGGTCTGGGAATATCAGGAAGCAATAATAACTTTTATTTCTCTGATTTTAAGTCTTGGAAAGTGGTATAGTGCAAATGTTATTCCTCTTTTTATAGAGAAGGGAAAGTGACTTGTCCAGGGGCCATCATCATGGAGGTTGGATCTCAAACCTAGGCTTCTTGGCTCTGAGTCTTGTGGTCTTTCCACATTCTATTTGAAACTAGATGGATTTAGGGATTTTGACTGCTGTGGTTCTTATGTGTGTGCCAATTCTCTGTGTTCATTTTTTTTTTCCCTGATAGTGACTGATGATTGATTAACCCTGAATGGGATAGGGTTGGGGTTAGGGGAAAGAGGGGAAAAGAGTTCTTGCTCTAGAGGGGAATGGTAAAACAGCCTGTTGTGGTGGGAAAAGTACTGGAACAAAAAGCCGGAGACTAGGACCTGAGTTCTATTATGGTGTTCTGCAAAGCATTTAACCACCAGCTCTCACAGCTGGCTGGAACCTCAGAGATCAGCTATTTCAACATCCCCATTTTTCAGAAGAGAAAAGAAGGACATTTGCCCAAGGACATTTGGGTAAGAAAGATGTAGCAGATCTAAGATTTGAGTCTAGGTCCTCTGATTTCAGATATATTTCTCTTCCTGCCATAGCCACTAATGGGAGATAATTGGATAATTTAAGGGGCAGCTAAGTGGCTCAGTGGATTGAGAGCCAGACCCAGAGATGAGAGGTTCTAGGTTCAAATTTGGCCTCAGACACTTCCTAGCTGTGTGACCCTTGGCAAGTCACTTAACCCCCATGGCCTAGCCCTTACAATACATAGTATTGGTTCTAAGATGGAAGGTAAGGGTTTTAAAAAAGAAATGAAAAGTGATTAGTGATGATAGGGAAAGTTGGCACTGATTTTCAGGCCCAGCATCCATAGCCATAAGCCTGAGATCCTTTGGTAAGCTTTCCTCAGGCGTAGGGAATGTTACAGTTAAAAATCTCAAGAAAAAAAAAGCAGCTAATTTTTCTTGTTTTTAGCTTCTCTCTCTGCAGTATCTCCTCTGAGCAGACGAGATCTGACAGCTTGTCTTGTTCATCAGCTGGAAGCAAGACCCCAGCATGACCATGCCTCATCTCTCTGAGCTCAGGTATTCCTGGACAGACGTACTGTAGTTTCCTTCCTGCCCCAGCAAACTAAGCTGTTCTCAAGGGCTGTAGCCGGGGAGGAAGGCTGGTTCAATCATTAAATGCTCAGCTGCCCGGCAGGCGACTTGGTGATGAGGCATTCCGTTTACACTGAGGTCAAACTGCAATGTTAATTCTGGGGCAAGTCAGCTCACGGATTTTGTTTTTTTAATGTTAACCAGGTGCAGACTCTGGGAGACAGCGGCTGGGCTGTCTAATGGGAGCACAGTTGCAGGAATTCCAATGAACCTGACTCCCTTTGGTTTGCACTTACATGTTTCCAACATCCCAGTTCCCCACAGTGGGAAGCTAGAAGAATAAGGAGCAACCCCATTGCTGGAAATGGTTCTACCTCTTTGGCTCTTGATGTCTCTTCTTCTGAGCAGATATGCATGACTTTGGACACTGATGAATGCTAGGAGGAAGCTTTTAGGAATCTGCTCTGGAGTCTTTCACAGACCAAATGTTTGACAGACCCAGTGGGGCTAGAGACTAGTGTGGGACACTCCCAGGGGAGGACTAGCCAGTGATGCAGTCTTAAAGGGCTGCCTAGAGCCCGAAGACATTAAGTGACTTGTCCAGGGTCACCTCATTGGTACATTTCAAGAAGCTTGACTTGAACCTGCCTTTCTGCCTTTGAGAACAACTCTCCTATTCCCTATATCTCATTGCTTGTGACTGACCAAGTGTTGAAGGGAAAAAAGTATAATTGGGTGCAATTAGTGGATAAGGGTCCAAGGCCTGCAGTCCAAAGAACCTGGGTTCCAATCTGGACTCAAACACTTCCTAGCTACATGATCCTGGGGAAGTTATATAACCCCGATTGTCTAGCCTTTACCACTCTTTTGCCTTAAAATTGATACTCAGACAGAAGGTAAGAGTTTGTTTGTTTGTTTGTTTGTTTTAAAAAGGATAGTTGAGAAAGAAAACAGGACCAGGAATCATTGAATTCCAGAGCTACAGGAGGTCACAGCACATAGATAATGGATGTGCAGTGAAGTAAACAAACCAAGAAAACAAAATACATACCCAGTGATGCATGGTGATTAAATAATGTAAAGGAAAACAACACCAAAGGATAGCAAAACTCTCATCGAAGCAATAACTGCTCAATGTCAAGGGACTTTCCATAGAAAAGTGGTAGATTTCAGGTGCGTAGAATGAGGCTTAAAGTGTCACCACTGATCTATTTGTTGGCTGGTTTTATTTAACTGTACTTTATTTTTTAATTTAAAATTTTTTATTGTCATGTAAAATACACTTCCATATTGGTAATTGTTATAACAGGAAAGTTATACATAACCAAAACCTCAAAATAAAACCCAAAATACACTGATGTGAAAAATGACTCCAACAGTTCTTTCTCTGGAGGTGGATGGCATTCCCAGTCCAAAATATTTCAGTATTGTCCCAGATCATTGCTTGCTGGGAGTAGCCAAGTTTTCACAGATAATCATCATCCAGTATTATTGTTATTGTGTACAATGTTCTCCCAGTTCTGCTTATTTTGTTCTGCATCATTAATTGGGCTTTATTACAAGGCACGGTTCTATGAGAGAAGAATGGAAATTCAAGTCATTCCCCTATTCAATAAACTCCAGTGGTTTCCTGTCACCTCCAGGAACAATAACAAAATCCTCCATTTAGGGGACACTAATACACTGTTGGTAGAACTGTGAACTGATTTAACCATTTTGGAGAAAAATCTGGAATTATACCCAAAGAGTTATAAAACTGTATCTATTTTCCACAGTTACCAGGGTAAAAGGAAAAGGACCTATATGTTCTAAAATATTGATAGCAGTTCTCTTTGTTGTGGCAAAAAGTTGGAAATTGAGGGGGCGCCCATCAATTGGGGAATGGCTATACAAGGTATGGCATATGATTATGATGGAATACTACTGAGGGGTAAAAAATGACAAGCAGGTTAATTTTTTTAAAAAAACATGGAAATACATGAAAATCAAAAGATGTAATTATGAAGACCAAAACAAACAGAATCAAGAGAATATTATATATAGCAATAGAAATATCATTTGAAGAATAACTGTGAATGTCCACCCTCAGAGAAAGAACCAATAAACAGAAATATCCATGACATAGTTTTAGATATACGTTTTTTTTTGTCAAATGATGCCTTCTTTAGAGCAGAGAGAGGAGGGAGAGGGGGAGTTACCTGGGAATATTAATATAACAAACAAGCAAATGTCTTCCATTTGGCATTTATAACTTTCATAACCTAGTCTTCTCTTACACTTCCAGTCTTCTTACACCTTAATCCTTAATACGTACTCTGTGATTGAGTGACATTAGCCCCCTGGCTGTTCCACCAACAAGATACTCCATCTCTCTGTTTTGGGCATTTCCTCTGTAAACTCTCCCTTGGCTGAAACACTCTCCCTCCTCGACTCTGCCAACTGACCTTCCTGACTTCCTTTGAGTTCCAACTAAAATTGCATCTTCTACAGGAAGCCCCATCTTAATTCTAATGCCTTCCTTATATTAGTTATTTCCTTTTCATCCCACATATGGCTTGTTTGTACATATTTTGTTGTCTTTTACACTGTGAGCTCCTTGAGGGCAGAGATTGTCAGTTCCTTTTTTGTGTAACCCCAGCACTTAACACAGAAAGTAGCAAATAGTAGATGCTTGATATATGTATATTGATTGATTGAAGTGATAAAGTGCTTTTTTTTTCCCAAACCCCAAACATATGAGCTGAAAGAAGCCTTAGCAATTATCTAGTCCAACTACATCATTTTACAGAATAGAAAATTGAGCGTAAAACTCCCTATCAGGGCTCAGGGACCTAGCCAAGTCACAGAAGGCATGACCAATTGTCATGGGGATAAATCCATCATTTGCCTTCCTCACATTTGGGGATTTTTTTGCTAGAGAATTTTTAACTAAAGAAGCTGATTTGTTCATCAGGGATTTTAGCTTTACTTTCATATACAAATGAGTGGAAGATCAGACAGTCTCCCTAAGAAAGCTCCTTTTGTCCAGGTCCATGCCAGGAGGCATAAGGGAAAGATGATTGGATTCAAAGTTAGAAGCAAACAATACAGTTACAAAGATAGCTAAAGGTGACCCAAAGAACCCAAAAGGCAAAATGTCTACTTAGGCCTTCTTTTTGCAAACATGCTGTGAAGAACATAAGAAAAAAATTTGACGTTCTTGCCAGTTTTGCAGGATTCTCAAAGAAGTGTATATCTGAGAAGGAAAAATCCAAGTTTTATGAAATGGCAAATGTTGATAAATTGTGATATGACTTGGAGATGAAGGATTATGGACCAATTAAAAGAAGAGGAGTGGGGAAGGATCCTAATGCTCCCAAATGACCTCTATTTGGCTTCTCCCTATTCTATTCAGAATATTACCTCAAGAAAAAACATTGGGAATAGATAGAAAAATTAAAAAAAAAAAAGTTGGTGCCATGTCAGTGATGGTGAACCTTTTAGAGGGGCAGGTGATGTGAGAAATGTCTTTAGGCACCTGTGGAAAGAGGGAGGGGAGCAGCCTGGCCCCATGTCCCTCTGGCTTTCTAGTAGCAATATTGGTGAACCCTGTACTGGGGAAATAGTGCATGTGCCCACAGAGAGGGCTCCAAGTGTCCCATCTGGCATGCATGCCATAGGTTTGCCACCATGGATCTAAGTGATAATAACAAGTTAAGAAAAAAGTCATGATCTTGATTCCTTTTGAAAGAATGAAATGGGTTTACCATTTTTTGGTGGGGATAATTACTCAGAAGTGTTGAGACAAAGACATTCCCATCCATGCTTTCCTGGGGAGGGAAGAAGTTTAAGCTCTGATTTGAGTGAATCTTAAATAGACTTACCATACAACTAGGTGGGAGAATTTTTTTTCTGGGGGCCATCATTTGTAGGGACTTGCTTCTAAACAGCAGTGGTTCTCCAATCTGTCATTCCCATACTCTGTGGTGCTTCAAAAATTCTGTCCCAATTCAGGGGCCCTCTCTCTACTGTGAAGGGCCCTACAACAACAGGTCCCATCTACTTCCTCTTGGAAGTTACCAGATAGGAATGCATCTGACCAGAATAGACCATCCTCTGTTTGTTCTTATCTCTGGGCGATTCACTGAATTTGTCTTGGGTGCCATAAATCCTTGTTGGGTTTCTGCCTAGTCCTGAAACTGAGGCTCAGTTCTGGTACTTTTCTGTCCTGTGACTATGAGCAGGTTGTTTAACTTCCTAGGTCCCCAGTTTCCTTCTCAGAAGCTTGCAGGGTAATAATCTTTGCCTGGTTGTTATAAGAATTAAATGAGTAAAAGATGTGGAGGGACTAGACCAATTCATTAAACATTTATTAAGCACCCTCTATATGACAAGCACCTTGCAAACCCTGAGATACAAAGACGAAAAGAAATAGTTCTTGCTGTCAAGGAGCTCCGTTCTACTTTGCAAACTTTGTGTACTATATTCCTGAGAAGGTATGATTATTATTGTTGACATGCACTGGAATGAAAATAGTCCCCAATTATGTACTAAATAAAATTCAAACTCTGCCCAACAATTGGAAAAGTTGGGGGGAAAGCTGATACGTAAGAATAATCGAAATTACTGCACTCTGAGGAATAAAGACTAAAAATTTCAGAGAGAGCATAGGAAGACTAGTTTGAAATGATACAAAATAAAGAAAGCAGAACCCAAAGAATAACATACACAATGATGATAACACAAAGTCACCCCAAAGAGGCAACAAACTATGTTCAATGTTAGTACTAAAGTTTAAATTTAAGGGACACCTCCCTCCTTTCTATTAACAATTGGTTATCTAACTTTGATTGGGGGAGAGGGATGACAAAATATATATTGTAAGGAGGTTTTTGTGTGTGTTTATTGGGAAGTTTTCTGTTTAATGAGGTAGCTAGATGGCTCAGTGGATAGAGTGCTGGGCTTGGAGTAATACACCTGAGTTCAAATTTGACCCCAGACCCTTAATAATTGTGTGACCCTTGGCAAATCATTTAATCCACCGGAGAAAGAAATTGCAAATCATTCCATTATCTTTGCCAAGAAAATCCTGTGGCCAGTATTGGCATTCAGTGGTTCATGGGGTCACAAAAAATTGGACATGACTGAACAACAACAATATAAAGAAAGACAAAAAACTCAAACTTTTTACCAATTTGGTACCACCCCTTACCTTTCCATTCTTATTTTACATTACTACTTTCTCTGAGTTCTAAGTTCCTGTCAAACTGAACTCACTGATAAGAACTTTGTCTCTGTAGGCCCATCACTTAGCATGAATGCCTGCACACATTAGGCACTTTACAAATGCATGCTATAATGGAAGAGCACTGGATTTGGAATTAGAGCACTTGAGCTAGAATCTTAGATTTGCTACTTAACTATTGTGTGACTTGGGACTGGTCACTTCATCTATGGGCCTCAGTTCCCTCATCTGCAAAATAAAGGGATTTGACTAAATGATCTTCAAAGTCCCTTCTGTCTCTAAGTCTTTGATCTTATCCTGTCCTAGTAAACATGCCTTATTATTTCAAGTATCAATTATTTCATCTGAATGGTGTTTCAGAGAAGGGCTTGAGGGGAGCTTAAAGTACCAAGAAAGTAAGTTATTGGGGCAGTCAGGTGGTTCAATCGATAGAGAACTATGTCTAGAGAAGAGAGTTCCTGGGTTCAAATTTGACCTCAGATATACTTCCTAGCTGTATGACTTTGGGCAAGTGACTTGCCTAGCCCCTACCACTCTCCTGCTTTGGGACCAGTACTAAGTATTGATTCTAAGATGGAAGGTAAGGGTTTAAAAAAAAATAAAAAGAAAGAAAAATATTCCAGCAATAACAGGAGTCTATGATATGACAAGAAATACTTTCTCCCCATTTTATATCAACTGCTAAAACCAGATAGGGAAATTCGGTTATATATTTGTTAAATATTTTGAATATTGACTCAAGAAATGGAAGGCCATCATGCCTTCCTCTAAAGATCAAGTGACTTTAGAGGATCTTAGTCCTCCTCCCTGTATGTAAATGGGAACCCTCCCTACAACTTCCCTGGTAAATCATCTTGTAGGCCTCCTTAAATACTTCCAGTAGGTGGGAAAACTCACTATCTTCCAAGGCATCCTGTTCCACCAGGATATTCTCATTGTTAGGAAGTTTTTCCTTATGCATTATTTTTGACACTTTGTGAAAGTTTTGGTTTTAAGTTCCTTTCTCTCCATATCCCCATTGCTAAAATTCTTTCCCTTTCTACCTCTACCTCTTAGAGTCCTTGCCTTTCAACACTGCTTTTCCATCTTCTATGGAAAGCCTTTTTCGATCCCTTGTTTGATTCCACTCTCTTCCTCTTTGGATTATCTTGTTTTTATTTAACTGTATATAATGAGAGTCTGGTTAGTGAGGTCTTGGTCCTTAGATTATGTGAAAATTTGCCTTTTCACTTGGGTTACACAGAAGGTGGGTAATAAATATTCTCTGCTTCCTATAATCTAACATATGAAACTCTGAGGAACCAATTTCTGACCATAAATGACCATGAGATAATGAAAAATCATCTGGTTTGGCTCAGGAGGGGCAAACATGGTAAGATTTCCTAGAAGGAAGAAGAGGACTCCTAGGGCTGACAGTCCTGAGGTCCCCCTTGGTCCCACAAGTTCTCTAAATGTGTGTGTCAATACTTTTGTGCTTTAAGTTTGAGCCCACTCTCTCTAGAGACTCCCTGGCTTGGGGGAATGCTTCTGTACTTTAGTCCTTACAGTATCTTCTCAGTAAATATCCATTTGTAAAAGCTAATTAATGTCAGCTGTTGATTGATATCTGGGAGCAAAGTGCTTGGAGCCAGGACCCTGAGGGAAGAGGTAGTCAACTGCCCTCTAGGGACTCAGTGCCAGAAGCTTGGAAGAATGATTCCAGAAAGGGTTTTACTTACACAGATATTGTCTCCTTCACTAGAAAGTAAGCTATTTGGGGGCAGGGGCTTTTTTGTCTTTTATTCTCAGTACTAGAACCATGCCTCACACTTGCACACGCAGTTATAGTCAAGCCTTCATTTTCTTCTCCGACTGGTTTATCTCTGTCCAAGTTGATCTGTATGATAATTGCACCAAGATATAAAAACTGTCTTTCCCAAAGGGCTAGGTATTTATTACCTGGACTGCGGTGGAGGGGGGGGGTGCTGGGGAAGGATATGGATAGAGGCTATCAAGTGTTTCTTGCTTATGGCAATAATAATTTAAAAAAAGCTTGGTCCAAGGCCTGTAGTCCTTTCATTGTTATTAAGCTTACTGTTAACTCAACAAAGAGTTTTCAGAATAAAATGGAATTTTTTTTTTACTTAAAGAAAATTCCCTTTAAATTTACTTCATTGTTTATTTAGATCTGAATCTGGTTTTTCTCTGTGCTTGGCTTAGACTTAGATACAGTTTTGCAACTGGGTCAATTCATTTGCAAAGTAGCCAGGCTTTCTATGTGTCATTATGTACATATCATTTAAAAAATTTTAAAGGGTATTCCCTCAGCATGCAACTGATTTGAAGTGAACATTCTAAGCCTAGAATACTCCTAATTGCATCAGAACTGCCTCAAGTCCCCAAAGTTATTGAGGCTTTTATTCTTTGGTTGGGATAATCAGAAAAACATCTCAAATAACACTTCTTGCTTGATTAACATGAGGTTTCATTCTGAGTTCATTTCTTTTTTAAAAAATGATGATCAAAGACTGATAACGGATTCATGAAATAATATAGATTTCATGGTAGCTGAGGCTGAGGCAACTGCTATGAAGATCCAACTAAGGAACATCACCAAAGCAAGAATCCCTGACTTAGATGGAAACTAGTGCATTTTTCTAATGCCCAGAAAAACTATACAGAAACCAAAGCAGAGAGTTGTTTCCTCTAGGTTTGGGAACCTCATTGTCCCATCAGCTCTTCAGTTCCTCTTTTTTACTCATTCTAGTCTTACACTAAGCCTTAGAAGCTGAGAATTTTTCTCTCCTCTATCTGGTTGTGGATCTCTATCTTTTTTTTTTTTTCCCTGTTTTTCCTCTCAAAAGTTAGGGCCTTTCAATGCACATATGAATAGATGACTAAGAAGCTGAGGGCTAGAAAATTGTGGCTGAGGGTTCTAAACTGCCTGTCGGTCTAGGCAATCTTTCTACTTCTTACCTAGCCCTCTTCACCCTTCAGATCATATATTTCTTTCTCTGACTTCTCTCTCTCTCTCTCTCTCTCTCTCTCTCTCTCTCTCTCTCTCTCTCGCTCTCGCTCTCGCTCTCGCTCTCTCTCTGTTTCTGTCTCTCTGTCTATCTCTCTCTCCTTTTCTCTTTCAATGCCATCACCAGCATGCCAATCCAGGATGCCAGGGTACTCCCTGGTTTAAAGGCCAGATATTTTCCCAGGAGGAAAGGAACATAGCTGGTATTCTAGTGGGTCCCTGGGAACAGTGCCAATCAAGCAATCAATAAACAACCCATTTATTAAGCCCCTATGATGTGTAAGGGCATTGTACTAGTGCTAGAAATTCAAATACAAAGAATGATGCTCCCCACTCTGATGCCTACATGGTTTCTGCTTGAGGGGACCTTGCCAATAAAACCGTTACATGGAGTCTCAAGACATATGACAAGTCTAAGAAGCATCAGGTAAATAATGAGCCTAAAAAGCACCAAGGTTCTAGAAGCCCTGTCCTGACGTGGAAAATATTCTCTGTTACATTCAGTTTCTCTGGGCAACATTTCTGGGGTTGGTGATTGGCAGGATAAAGACCAGGTAAGGATGGTCTGATAAGCAGGTAGAAAATGAGGTAGTATGGTGCAGAGGAAAGAGCAGTGGTCTGAAAGTAGGGAGGCTAAGGTTCGAGTCCTGGGTCCTCAGTATATGGTAGTATAAGATGTTACTGTGGCTAAGTTACTTTTCTTTTTAAACAAGAATTCCATCTATCTAGTACAACGCAAAATTTTTTTTTTTTAATTTCAGATCGAGTATACTTAGCAGCATATATGCCATATATGCCAGATAACACATAGTAAAGAAGCTCTTTCCCTGGAAGCAACATGATTTAGCTCACCAAGAGAGAGTCCTTGATTTCACCTAAGGAGAAGTTCCCTGAAGTCCCTCATTGCTTCAGTCTTCTCATCTGCAAAATGGAGGTAATTATCCCAATCCTGCCTACCTAAGGGAGGATTATCTCTAATCACGTGAAACTTGAAAAGGAACATTGAAATAAAACAAAACTCAATAAAGGCAGGGGTTATTATTAAATTAAATTAAATTTGAAAAGCCATTTATTAATTAATCAAGTATTAATCCTCTACTATTTGCAATTCATTGCTTGGCCCCGGGGAGGATAGAAAAATCAAGATCAATAAGAAATGTGAAAATTCTACATAGGCCTAGGTAAAAGAAAGCAGAAGAGGGACTGCTACCCAGAGCCGCTTCTTGGGTCCACTGAGAGCCTTCAGGGAGATGGTGAAAGATCATGAATGGTCAAAGGCACGCAGATAAACCAGTGTTTACCTGTCTCAAAACATCTGGTCTGGATGTGTTTCCCTGAGAGTCTGGGGACCAGGGTTCTCATTTCACAAAAGCACAACCATTTGAATTGCTGAAGGTTGGCAACTTGTGGATGAAGGTTACCTGGGCTTCCCTCTGAGATGGCAGCCTGCCCACTGGTATCCTCCTGTACACTGGATGTCACCTTCAAAACTTCACACTTCTGGAACTGAGGGAGACCCCACTGTCCAATGCTACATGCCCTAAAACCCCCAGGAAGGAAGACATCAAGCTTTTCTGGATTTCCCCTCCCAGATAAATGGTATCTTTTTCCTTTGTTTTTCCTATGTTTAGTACAATCTTTGGGAGATTGTGTAGAAGTAGATAATCTTTCAAGGGCTTGGAGATCTTCAAATGAAAGTTCTTTTACAATGCGGAATGCTATTAGAATATGTTGCATTTTTTCCTCCAGTCCTAAATCACTTCACAGACATTAACTAATGAATCTGGCTCACATTCCTGTAGGGAATTATTATTTATATTGTATCTTATTTTATGCATTTGGAACCATCTGTGATTATAACTCAGAAGGCACTTGAAACATGACTGGAAACCCCCCCCAGCCTGGGCTCCTCTAAACCAGTGTTTTGAGTTGGGGGATACTGGAGGGAGAATGGGATTTTAATTTTCCACTTCATCATTTTAGAGTAAATATAACTTTCCTCCTCTCTCCTTTTCTCCTCCAATCCGCTTTCCTTAACTCTCTCATTTGAGATTTCCAATCTGATCTACCCTATTTTCCTGTCCTCCCTCTTGATCTCTCCTTCCCCCTATTTCTTCCCTTGTACTTGTCTTCCTTCTTTCCTGCTCTCTCATCTCCCTTTCCCTCTCATTCCCTTAAAAAGAGGCACCCCAGTTTTTAACTTAAAATTCCCAAGCCTCAGCAATTTCTTGATATAAAGACAGTTTATGCTGGAAGATATGGAAGACCAAAGGAAACCTTTTCCCCCCCTCCTTCTCCAATTCCCAACTTTCTCCTTCCTTCCTACCCTCTACCCTCTACTATCTACCCCTTACTTCCCTCCCCCACAACACCCCCACCCTCATTCCTAAGAATGGGTGAATGGACTCTAGCAGCTTTTGGTTTGGCAGTAAGACGCCTGGATTTGGAATACTCAGATTTGACACCCAACTCTTTCACTTGGTACTGGTGTGAACTTGGAACGTACATTTCCTTTTTTTTTTTTTTTTTTTTTTTTTTTCTGAGCCTCTGTCTCCTTATCTGTAAAATCAGAAGACAGGACTGTATAACCTCTCTAACCCCTTCCATTCTTATATGTTACAATTCCAGTAAGTCGCGTTAAGTAGTAGTCTCAGTTTCTTCCCTTCACTTCCCACCCCCTACCTTGTGAGAAGAGGCAGACAAATAGGTATCAAACTGGGCTCATTTGCAAGGTGTCTAGCCTGGGCTCTTTCTGTTTATTCCCTGGAGAGTCCTAACCAGAGACAGACTCTGGCTTTTTATTTCTTAGTTTAGGAGATGGGTCACCTTGGGAAAGTAGTTTCAGAACTGAGTAGGGACTGTAAATATTTGTAGTATTCAGGCTCCCTTTGTGGTGTTAGAGGAGGGTGCAGAGAAAATTTAAAATGAAGGAAAAGATTTGACAGGAATTTTATGTGTGAGAGTTTTATTTTATTTTGTTTTGTTTTGTTTTTCATTTCATTTTATTTTTTTTTAATTATTTATTTTTAAGTATTTTCCCAATGTTATATTATCCCTGTTCTCTCCCTCCTTTCTTTCCTCCCCTCTTTTGGAATTGACAAGCAATTCCACTGGGTTATACATGTATTATCACTAAATTTCTATTTCCATATTATTCATTTTTGTAATAGAGTAATCTTTTAAAACCAAAACCCCCAAATCATATACCCGTATAAACAAGTGATATGTTTTTCTTCTAGATTTCTACTGCCACAGTTCTCTCTCTATGTGGCTAGCATTCTTTCTCATAAATCCCTTGGGATCATCCTGGATCATTGCATTGCTATTAGTAGCAAAGTCTATTACATTTAATCATCCCATAATGTTTCAGTTTCTGTGTACAATGCTCTCCTGGTTCTGCTCATTTCATTCCACATCAGTTTATGGAGGTCTTCCCAGTTTTTATAGAAATCAAGCAGTTCATCATTCTTTATAGCATAATAGTATTCCATCACCATCATATACCACAATTTATTCAGCCATTCCCCAATCAAGGGACACCCCCCTCATTTTCCAATTTTTTGCCACCATAAAGAGCATGCTAGGAATATTTTTGTACAAACATTTTATCTCTCTGGGGTATAAACCTAGTAGTGGTACTACTCTAGCAAAGGACATGCATTCTTTTAAAGCCCTTTGAGCATAATTCCAAATTGTTTTCCAGAATTATTGAATCAATTCACAACTCCACCAGCAATGTATAGTGTGTGTGTATTTTAAATCAGAACTGCATAAGTTCATCAAGCAATTTGGATGTGCAAAATATTAAGTAATTTTAGGGTATCTGCTGAGGACCCCAAGTCTCCTGGAACGAAAGAGCCCTTAGAATACAGAATATAAAATTTCAGGGTTAGAAGGTACCATAGGAATCATCTAATTTAACTTCCATATTTCAAAGGGAAAGAAATTGAGACCTAGATTAGAGAAGGGACTTGATCACAGAATGAATTAGTGACAGAACTGGGATTCAAATCCAGATCTTCATTCCTAGGTCAGTACTTCTTTTAGGACTTTTGAATCAGTTTTAGTTTAACTCAAAAAATCTTGGAGGAATCTAGCATTTCTCATTTTAGTCAGACTAAATTGGGATTCTGGGAAGAACAGGTTCTTTTCTTTGTATTTCAACTATTTGGTCTGTTCCAGTAATGGAACAGGGATGAGCAAGAAAAAATAGTACATACAGGAAAGACTAAATGGATGAAAAATGTCTTTTGTCCAGATTATGGCAGATAGTTGACAGGACATCCCATTGAGTTAGTCTATCAGTACTACATAGGGGACAGGAACAACAGAGACAAAGAGCTAGGCTATTCATTCCTCAAAGAGAGAAGCAGTGTGATCCAGTGTGATCTAGTGAGTAGAGAGCCAGTCTTGGGGCCCCAGATTCCAAAGTCAGGTTCCATACACACTGGCAGTTATTTATCTTCTCTGTGTTTCAAGCAACTCTTAAGACTATAACTTGTCCAAAATGCGTTATTTTGTATTGATAAAAGGAATTTCCTCCCTAGAGAGTTTCTTATACCAGTGAAATCACAGGGAAATTATATGATATTCTGAATGAACCTAAGTTATACCATGCACAAAAACCCATTTTTCCCTCTTACTATCAATAATGGTGTATGCCTATTATAGAACACAACAATTTCCATAGAACCAAAATCATGGGTGACCAAAAAAAAAAAAAAAAAGGAATAGAAGGGCCTAGTGACTGGTAGGCATAAGTAAGCTTCATTAATATTACCAAGAATTGCTTGCATACAAGAAATATAAATGATTTTCTTGCCTCTGATACTTGCTTACTGTGTGACCATGGGCAAATCATTAACCCCTCTGCCTCAGTTTCTTCATTTGTAAAATGGGATAATAATCACTATAGTACTTACTTCAGAAATATTATAAAGCTCATATAAGAAAATGCAGTGAACATATTTTTTAAGCCCAAAAATGCCATATAAAATTTAGTTATTGTTATTAAAAAAGGAGGTAGGTGTTTTCCTAGTGTTTGACACCGGGCAAGTCACTTATCCCCCATTGCCTAGCCCTTATCGCTCTTCTATCTTGGAACCATACAGAATATTGAGTCTAAAACATCAGTTAAGGGTTAAAAATTTTTTTAAAGATTGCTAGGAGGGTATGGATAAGAAACACACAGGATGACATAGGCAAGGATGGATTGTGATATACACTATTGAAGAGACCATCCTCATCAATGATGTCATATACTCATTGAAATATTTAAGCATAATTAAGTCCTACTTCAAATGGTCATAGAAAGAGAATTTTTGTTGGCTCTAGTTTAGATGTGGAGTACTTTGTATAGGGGTAGTGTTGACTATTAATATCCAGGACAATAGTTTAAATATTAAGAAAAATTATGAAAACCATAAATAAACATATTGATTTTGATGGTATTGGTATGGCACAGTGGAAAAAACACTGGACCAAAAAACCTGGAAATCTGGACTCTGGTCCTAACTCTGCTATTAACTGGTAAGAAGATTCTATCAAGTGACTTCCCCTCTCTCTCTCTCTCTCTCTCTCTCTAAGCCTCAATTTCCTTACTTGTAAAATGAAATTACTACATTAGATGATCTATAAGGTTCTCTCCAAAGGTAACACTTGATGGTCCTATGATTTTGCCCTTTGGAAAACCATCATGTCCAGACAAATTAAGAAAAAAGTCATGATCTTGATTCCTTTTGAATGAGTGAAATGGGTTTGCCAATTATTGGTGGGGATAATTACTCAGAGATGTTGAGACAAAGATATTCTCATCCATGCTTTCCTAGGGAGGGAAGAAGTTTAAGCTCTAATATGAGTGAATCTTAAACAGACCTACCATACAACTAAGTGAGAGGATTTTTTCATCCACACAGCAGTAATTCTCCAATTTGTCATTCCCATATTCTGTGGTGCTTCAAAAATTCTGTCCCAATTCTGGGAACTTCTCTCTATTGTGAAGGGCCCAACTTCTCTCTTGCCCTACAACAACATTTCCCAGCTACTTCCTATCCCCACCTACTTCCTCTTAGAAGTTGCCAGAAAGGAATGCATCTGACCAGAGTAGACCATCCTCTGTTTGCTATCATCTCTGGGCAATTCAACTAAATTTGTCTTGGGTGCCATAAATCCTCGTTAGGTTTCTGTCTAGTCCTGAAGCCAGTGAAAAACCACACTGAGCTCTATGACCTAAGTTCTATGAAATGCTCAGGATCTAAGAACTCCCTGACACTTGTAATGCCTCCTTTAATAAATGCTCTTTGCCTTTGGCAGTGAACTAAACAACTTCTGGAACACAGGTAGTGATTTAAAATGAGAAAGAAAGTGAATGCATTTAACAGTCTGCATTTTAATCAGGATCACAGCCTAAATCTACCCCCTCTTGGCTAAGAGCCCTGGGTTTCACCTTGAATAGGATTTCCCAGCTGAAGAGGGGAACTGGTTGGCTAGAACAACCAAATTAATCAATCAAGATGAATTTATTAATTTTTATAGTGTACCAGACACTGTGCTAGGAATACAGGTTAAATGAAGCAGTCCCTATCCTCAGTGAGTTTTTATTCTATCAAGGTAGATAACATGTTTATAAGCAAATAGACACACAAAAAATGCTAAGTAATTAGTGGGAAGGGCACTAACAACTGGGGAGAGGGCTCAGGAAAGGCTTCATGTAGAAGGTGGTGATTGAACAGAATTTTGAAAGGAACAAGGAATTCTATATAAAGAACAGTAAGAAGACTAGTTTGGCTAGACCAGTGATTCCCAAAGTGGGTGCTACCCCTGGTGGGTGCTGCAGCGATCCAGGGGAGCAGTGATGGCCACAGTTGCATTTATCTTTCTTATTAATTGCTATTAAAATAAAAAAAATTAATTTCCAGGAGGCTAAGTAATATTTTTTCTGGAAAGGGGGCGGTAGGCCCAAAACGTTTGGGAACCACTGGGCTAGACCATAAAATTCAGATAGGAGAATAATGAATGATGAAATTGGACATGTAGTAAAGATCTGGTTGTGAAGGGCTTTAAAAGTCAACAGAGGAAATTAAATTTGATCTCAGGCAATAGGAAACCATTAGAACTTGTGGAGTAGTATGTATGCAAGGGGAGAATGTGATCCTCTAGTTGGAGAATACTTTATAACTATTATAAAAATTCCCTTTTTAAGAAGCTAGTATAAAATCCTTCTGGTTGATTGCTATGGGTGGATGTGGAGAACAGCAGTTGGGGGCTCCTCCTATCTCTTAGGAAATGAACAACATCATTAGATACCATGACCCTTAGCACACTGAGGGGAGAAGTAGTATTCTTCCCATAAAGATCCTATCTGCCAGTCCAATGTGAATAGGGAGAATGAACCAAGAGGGAGCTTTACTTATATATTGTGAATATAGAATTAATTCTCCCTTTGTCTATTTTTAGTTAATCAAATCAAAAACTGTAGTTAGCTAACCATTAGGTAAGAGAACTCACAAGTCACTTACTAGTTCATACCCTCAAAAGGCCACAAGCACTGCCCAAGGCAAATTGAAAGGCTGCAATTGGTTCCTGTGAAGAGGGGGAGAGACAGGAAATGATGTGGATAAAAGGAGTATAAAAGAAGAGACCAATATGGTCTGGGCTCTCTTTGCTTCCTTAGTTTTGGAGAGGCTGGTTCCTTGGAGAGACTCTTCCCTTGGATTATGTGCTGGTGAGTAGAGCTGAAGGGCACGTTTTTCCTTGGAGTCATTTTGCATTGGTGGAACTCTGGCTGAAGACACCACTTGGACTTCTGGCTGAGGACTACTGGGAAATCCACGTGGAGATTGGGACTTGGGGAAGCCCCTGCCAGGGCCTGAGCCAGACTTCGGGAGTAGCACTTAGGGCTGGTAGGCTAGACCAGGCTTTGTCTCCTTTCTGTATTTCCCACTTTCACTGTCTCAACCTTGTTGTAAATAAAAGCTGCTAAGTAATTTTGATTTGGGGCAAATATTTTATAATTGGCGACCACAATATTATTTTTTAACTCTCATATTGAGTCAAAACCTAAATTTAATTTTTACAATATTTTGTGCATATGTGTGTATGTGTGTGTATATGTATGTGTGTTTGTAGACTCTTTAGGTGGTCCATCATTTACACATCATCTGGAACAGAGCCAGAACTAATAAGAAGTTGACTAGAGCTACATTCCACAGGTGAATATGATTTCCCCCTTCCCTTCCTCCAGAGGGAATGCTTCCTATTTCTTGCCGTCCCCCAAATCCAGCTAATTCTTTCTCCTTGTCTTAGTTGCCACTCCCACAGGGCACTGTGGCTATCATACCCCTCTCTGGGGTGCTTTCCTAAGTGATAGAACAGACTTTTCTCCCCCTAACTCTTTCTGCCTTCAGACAAGCTTCTGGCCTGAAGACTCATGCTACAGAGCACACAGTATCAGGGTGAGGGAATTAGCAGGGAAAGAAGCCAAATTCACAAGAAAACAGAGCCAAAATCACTGTGCCTTTGACTGTGAAGATGGCAGACTCCAGTACAAGGATTGGGGGTGGAGGGTGGAGTAGAGGAAAGTGTTGTATAGTCTAGAGGGGGCTGCTGAGGCTTTGACCTGGTGTGGTTGTTTGATCCAAGTGCCCAGGCTTCATGGGAATGAGAAGGAGCTCTGGCTGTGGTTGATCTCTACTGAGACAATGGGGTCTTTGAATTACTTCTCCCCATCCTCCAATTCCTTGGCAAGTCCAAAGAACATTCAGTACCAAGGGCTTTGCAGTACATCATTTGAAGGGTGGCATAGGGAGTAGATTATTACTGGACTTCAGATCCTGAGATCTGAGTTTGAATCTAACCTCAGACACTTACTAATTGTGACTACAGGCTTATCATTTACTTCTCAGAACCTCAGTTTCCTCATCTGCAAAATGCAAATAATAATAATACTGCCACAGGAAGGAAAACACTTCATAAATCTTAAAGCACTCTAGAAATGTTCTTATTCTCATAACTTCCTTTCCACAGGGAGAGCACAGGGTTTGGTGGGAAAGGAGGTGTTGTTGCCTGAAGCAAAGGGAAAAAGTACAATCCTGTCTTGGAGCCAGGCCATACCTCAGAGTTCCTAGCAGGTAAGAACACTGGGTGAGAGCTAGGCTTTTCCCAAAGATCAGCTAGGGCCACAGTTGAAACAAAGTCAAGGATATAGAGGGAATAAAGTCTAGTTTTTTAGTCAGAAGACCTGGGTTCAAATCCCAGGTCTAAGACTTTTATTTTTATGTCTTTGGTCAAGTCACTTCTTCCCTCCAAAACTGTTTATATGCCAAGAACTGTGCTAAATGCTAGACATACAAATAAAGGCAAAAGATAATCCCTGCCTCTGAGCTCACAATATAATGGAGGAAGACAACATGCAAATAACTATGGGCAAACAAGCTATATATGAGACAAATAGGAGCTAATCAACAGAGGGAAGACATGAGAATTAGGAAGGGTTAGGAAAGGCCTCCTTTAGATATGGGACTTAGGCTGGGACTTGAAGGAAACTAGGGAAGCCAGTAGACAGAGATGAAAAAGAAAAACATTTCAAACATGAGAGACTGCCAGAGAAAATGCCAGGAGATGGAGTGTCTTGTTTGAGGAACATCAAAGAGGCCAGTATTTCTGTCTTGGAATCAGTCCACATACCTTAGAGTTTCAATCAGTAAGAGCACTGGGTGAAATCTGGGCTTTTTTTCAAAGAGCAGCTGAGGTCATAGTTTGAGCAAAGTCATGGGTATGATGGAAACAAAGATGAGGTTTCTAGTCTTTGCTGGATTGAAAATAGGTGGTGGTATGTAAGGTGTAAGAAGACTGAAAAGATTCAAAGGGCGGGGTGCAGATTATGAAAAGCTGTAAAAACCAAACAGAGGATTTTATATTTGATCCTATGGGTGCTAGGGAGTCATTGGAGTGTATAGAAAGGGCAAGTGACATGATCAGATCTGCACTTTGGGAAGAAGATATTTTGAAAGCAAAATGGAGGGTGGATTACAGTGGGGAGAAAATTGTGTTAGGCAGACCTACCAACAGACTATTGTGAAAGTAGAGGTGTGAGGTGATGAGAGCCTGCCCCAGCATGGTGATAGCATCAGAGAGGAGAGAAGGAGGTGTATTGGAGAGATGTTACAAAGGTGAAATCAATAGCTGTGGTAACAGCTTGGATATGGGGAAGTGAGGTGAGAGTGAAATATCAAGATTGTATGCCTGGAGGAATGGGAAGATGGTGGTGCCATCAACAGTGGTAGGGAAATTTGGAAAGAAGGGCATTTGGGAGGAAAGAGAATATGTTCAGTTTTGGACATGCTGGGTTTAAGATGTTTACAGGACATCCAGTTCCAGATGTCTAATAGGCAACTCGAGATATAAGACTTGAGGTAAGCAGAGAGGTTAGAGCTAAATAAATAAAATTAAGAATCATCAGCATAAAGATGATAATTTAATCCATGAAATTTGATGAGATCACTATGTAAAATGATACTCATGGTTAGTGGGAATGTCTTGGACAGAGATCCAGCAAAGAAGATGGGAAGGAGCAGTCATATAGGTAAGAGGAGAACCAGGAGAGAGTGGTGTCCTGAAAACCTGGAGAGAAGAATATCAAAGAAGAGGATGATCAGCAATGTCAAAGGATATTGAGAAATCAAGAATGATGATGATTGATTAAGGTCATTATTTTTGTTGTGTTGTGTCTAACTCTTCATAATTCCATTTGGGATTTTCTTGGCAAGGATGTTGGAGTGGTTTGCCATTCCTTCCCCAGCTTGTTTTATAGAAGAAGAGCTAAGGCAAATAGAGGTAAAGTGGTTTGCACAGGGTTACACAGCTAGTAAGTGTCTGAAGATGGATTTGAATGGAGGAAGTTGAGTCTTTCTGATGCCAGGTCCTGCACTCTACCCACTGTGCCACATAGCTGCCCAAAGTTCATCACATTTTGCAATTAAGAGATAGGTTATTAACTTCAGAGAGAGCAGTTTCTGTTGAATGATGAGGTCAGAAGCCAGACCTCACATGAAGTAGAGAGTTATAAAGAGAGAAATAAGAGGTGGTGGGTGAGAGGAAAAGAAATGATGGTACCTATTGTAGATGAACTTCTCAAGAAGTTTAACCACAAAAGGCAGGAGAGATATGAGACAATAATTATTGGGACTGAATGGATCAAGTGAAGATTTTTTGAGGATGATGGAGCCATGAGCATGCTCATAAGCAGTAGGAATGAGAGAATAGACGATGAAGGAGGCAATCTCTTGGAGAAGATAGGTTGGAGGTAGTATTTATCCCTTGTGTGTGCAAAAGGACACAGCTTTAGCAAAGAGAAAGGTCACTTTTTCGTTATTATTAGTTCTCATGAGATAAGAGTGAAGTAGGAAATACTGGCAGAAGGCATAGGAGTGATGTGAAAGAAGGAGGAGAGGAGAAGAGGGAGCTCTTGGCAAATGGCTTTAATTTTTGTCAGTAAAATATGAGGTAGGGTCCTCTGCTAAAAGGGTAGCAGGGAAGGGTAACCACAAGAAGTTTGAGGAGGGGTGAAAAGATTTAGAAGAATCATTTTGGACAGAAAGAGAGTGAGTTCATTTGAGAGGTATACAGGATTACCTTGCAGTAGTGAGACCCCAGCTGAGGTTATATAACCTAAATTTGCAGCAGACCCAGTCAACATAGTTTTAGAATTTTCTTTATATTTATTCAGTAGCATGTGCATAGGAGCAAAGGTGGGATGATGAAGTCAGAAGCTAGGCTAAGGCTTGGCAGAGTAAGATCAGCAATATGATAAAGGGACCGGGGACTGGAGAAAAAGGGACAGTATAGAGTTGATGGTTAACCAAGGAGTCAAAATGGAGAAGGGAGGACAGTGTGGCTATTGTAAGGCTAGTGGCCTGGAAAAGACTTGAAGGTTGTGGGGATTGGAAGCCATAATATAGACAAAGAAAAAAGGACTTGGTTTTGGATGGCAGCAGGAGAGATGGAATGTCGATGGACATGATGTCAGATAAGGGAATTTCAGACTTCATAAACATAGAAGTGGTACATTTATGAGTGAAAGCAATAACCAAAGGGTATGATCATCTTTTCATGTAGCAGAGGTAGGATGAAGTAGATCATCGGAAACTAGTATATTGAGGAACTGGAAGATTAGGGTGCTAGAAGTATCAATATGTATGCTGAAGTCCCCTAGTATGAGGACAGGAGTTACAGAGGAGAGAAAGATTTTGAGCCAGGTATTGAACTCATTGAAGAAGGACAGGGAGTGGTTCTGGAGATCCATAGACAGCAGCAACCACATTTTTAATTACATAATAGAGATGGACTGAATGACCCTCAAAGGAGAAGAGGCTACTGAGTGATAGTTCTAGACGAGGGAGAATCTGGAAGTGGCAATGGGGCACAATGAGAAAATGCCAACTCTCCCACTTCAACCAGTGAGTTGGGATGGGTGGGGGGAATGAGTGAAAGTGTAGGCAATGTTGGAAAGGGAGGCTATGTTTTCAGAAGAGAGCCATGTCTCAGTGAGAATCAGAAGATGGGAAGAAGGAGAAAGGAAGATGAATGGAAGTTTGTTGCCTAGTTATCCTGCATTCTACAATACAGTGGAGTGGTAACTTTTGGGTGGGACATTGTGGATAGGTTGAGGGGAATGGGAATAAAAAATTGGGCAGTGGGGGACAGGGAATGAACTGTGAATGATGGTTGGCTGGTTTCAGAATCTCCGAGATGGGAAAGGGTATGGCTAGGGAGGGAACGTTAATCATTAAGGGAAAATTTTAGGTAAATTTTCAATGTTCTTAGAGTTTTGGCCTCAGTAGGGATCCTTTCAGAGCCTTGGGCAGTTCAGGCAAGGGAACAAATACTCAGAAGAGGAGTTATTCTTCTACTCCCAAAGCAGGGGACCAGGCTGGAAACTTGATGAAATGATTCTCTTCCCTCACCTCAGAAGCAGGAGACTGGTGCTTAGTCTTACTTAACATAGTGCCTGGCATACAGTAGGTGCTTAATAAATGTTGACTGATTGATTGGTACAATAGACTGGCATTTCTCTTCCTATAGAAGGCTGGAACTGGGTAGGAGTTGCCACAGGCTGCAATGGAATGGCTAAAATGGAGATTTCTCCTCTTGCTGCAGTGACAGGAGACTGGAATGTCTCTTTTCTTCTGAGAAGGCTGATGTCCCCCTTACCCCCCAGCAGCAGGACACCAGTATTATAGAATATCTCCTCTTTCTGGAGTGGGGGCCAGAGTACCAGGGAGGAGACATTCATGCTCCTCTTCCTGACCATTTTTAGAGAAGATGAGGAAAGTGAACCCCAAAAAGGATAGATCCCAAATCACCCAAGTAATATCTAATAAATAGAATTGTTACAAGAAATAACTTTCACCTGAGATATTTTAGTTAGGACTATGAGTTGGGGGTGAACAGGGATTGTTCAGAAGAAAATCTGAATTCACCTATCATCACGCATCAGAAGTATTCTGATGCTGGTCTCTAAAGGCTGTGTGTATGGGGTGCCTGTGGACATAGGTTCCTCCCAGTACTGGCAACCCATTTGCTCAGTGCTGATTATAGCTATAGAAAGATCAGGATTTTAACCCAAATCTTCTGATTTGAAATCCATCAGACCATGCCGATATTTCTTTCCTTTTATCTAGGCCTACGATTTCTTCTGGTAGAGATGGCTGGATGAGAAACCAGACTACCAGGACAGATCTGTGGCCTGTCTTAGAGGGTTTCCCAGAGGCACTGAGAGGTTAGGCGATTTGCCGAGCTAATGTAGTCAATACCCTTCAGGGACAACATTGAACAAAGGTCTTCCCAACACGCTCGCCATTACTTTTTTGCAGTGCTCTTTCTACAGAAAAGGCCTTATTCCTGTCTATTTTTCTGCCTAGGCAAGTCCTGTCTATCCTTCAACTTTCCATCAAGTCTGACCTCTTTCTTGTAGGCTTCCCAGCCCACCCCCTTCCCTAGAGATTTCCAGGTTCCCATTGCCTACAGCACTTTCTGCCTTGGGTGCTTACCTTGCCAGGCCTTAACATTATTGGGGATTCTTGTCATGTTTAAATGTATATCTTGAGACAACTTGTAGGCTCTTGTAAACGTAGGCTTCCTGCTTCTTTGTCTCCCCTACAGGGCCTAGCTCTGGGCTGAGAGCAGAGAAGCTCCATAAATGTTTGGTGAATGAATGAGTCAGCACAGACATGCCCTGAGTTAAACCTGGCATTGGCAACCTGGATTATAATGACAGAGACTGGGAAGTGCTTTTATAAAAGGATAAAGAGCCCTATACTGGGAATCAAGATACCTGGGTTCTGGCCCCATCTTTACCACTGACTGACTAGCTTTGAATCTTCCTGGGTAATGTAATATCTTGCATATTAGAAATCAGTCATCTCCTTCATTTTCCAGATAAGGAATCAGATCCTTATCTTTAACCTGGCCCTCATTTTCGTCATCCGCAAAATGGGGTAATGCCTGCATTACCCCCTTCACAGGTTGTGATGAGGATCAGATGAGATATTATGACATTTAAAGATTTAAGATAAATAAAGTTTGTCAGAAGCTGGAATGCAATGTAGAGCACTGGCTATGGAGTCCAAGGACTCAGGATGCAATTCTGGCTCTTCTGCCTGTATGGCCTTGGGCAAGTCACCTACACTTTCTGAACTTCAAGTACCAAATGAGGGTGTTGAACTAAAGAACCTTTGAGGTTCCTTCCATCTCAAAATCTACCATCCTTTGATTATTTCTACAATGCTGGCACATAGCAGACACTTACTAAAGGTTTCTTGACTTGACTTGACTTGCTAATATTCTCCCATTCCTCTCTCCACCCAGAGAACATTTATTATGTTTGTTTACTTTGTGCTAGGTGCTGGGGGAGATAAACAGCTTAGGTAAGACATGGTCTCTAGGCTCAGGGTGCTTATCAGTCTGGTAGTGAGTGAGTGAGTGGGTTGAGACCAAAACAAAGATAACTATAATATGCAACATCACATAAGTGCATTGGAGGGGTGGAAAAACAAAGAATCATGTGAGATCTGCCCAGGGGAAAGCAGTACCAGCCAAGGATGGTCAGAAAAGGTTTCCTGGAGCAGCTGGCATTTATGCTGGATTTTAAAAGAATGGGTAGAAATTTAACAGGCAGAGAATGAGAACATATGGGACAATATGAGCAAAGGCATGGAGGTGGGAAAGCATGGGGGCGATTCCTTAAAATATAAAGATAATTACCCCTCCCATCTTGCATGTAAAATATGATTCGGTTTATAGAAATTTGACATATACATGACTTCTCTGATGGTACCTCTTGTGTAAAACAAGGACCACCTGCAAATTTTTCTTCTTGGTCCCTTGGTACCCTGAGCCAGTTATCACCCGATTTGGGAAGGAGGTGGTGGTGGTGGTGGTGGTGGTTCTGAAGGTGGAGGCTGGGTGGGAAGTGTGGCATATTATGACAGTTGTGAAAGAACAGAATTTACTCCCAGACTGAGGAATCCGAGGCCGGATGGTGGCTGGGGCGTCCCCTCTCCCCCGCTTTTTAATTTCAGATCTGTCAGGCTAGAAATAAAAAAAAAATTCCCAAGAGGCCCCGCACCCTCACCTGCTCTCTCCCCAGACTTCTCTGAGATGCTTTATTCTGTTAGTGTTATCAGATTGTGACATTTCTGAGTGCCAGTCGTGGGCTTGTTGTTAATGCTGGTTTAATGGTGCTAACATGATTAACGACAGCAGGCTTTTAAACAATGAGGCCTTGGGAAAGTGTTAATAACCTCTTAAGTGCTTGAATAGTATTCTGTGCTATCATAAAATCGTAGTAATTGGACCTCTTCTGCTTTCTTTTGCTATAAGGAACATCTCAGCTAAGCTGAAAGGCCAGAATATTTCTCAAATAAAGAAAAGGGAATAATGGGTAACAATGGCCTATTTGTCCAAGGAAATGCTCATCACATCAATTTTTGTGCTTCCAGAAAAGAATGACTTTCTTAAAAAAAGATCTTTAAGGAAAGAATATGAAAATCAAAGGTACAATGGAGAAAATCCAAATATAAGTGAGAACTTCCACAAATAATAGGTTTTATACTTGGAAGGAAGGTTCTAGAGAGATTCTTTTTTTTTTCCAGTTCCCTTATTTTATTTGATTATAAACCAATTTTAATTTTTTAATTAACAAACATTTATTTTTCTCTCCCACTCAAATCTCCCCTAATGAAAAAGAAAAAAAAAACTTATAGTAAATACACACTTGCCATTCAGTCATTTTTCAGTCATGTTTGATTCTTTGTGACTCCAATTGGGATTTTCTTGGTAAAGATACTGGAGCGATTTGCCATTTCCTTTTCCAGCTCATTTTACAGATAAGGAAACTGAGGTAATAACAGAGGTATAAGTGACTTTTCCAGGATTACACAGCTACTTTGTAGCTGAAGCAGGATTTAAATTCAGGGCTTCCTGACTCCAGGCCTGGCACTCTATCCACTGTGCTACCTAGATGCCTGAAATAAGTAGGCATAGCCCAACAAAATAAATTGCAACACTGGCTGTGTTAAAAAATCTATGTCTCATTCTGCAGATAGAACTAATCACCTCTCAGTTGGGAGGTGGGGAGCACTTTTCATCATTATCCCTTCCTCATTAGTCACTGCCCCCATTAGAGATGATAAGAATTTCCAAGTTGTGCACTTTCTACAATGTGGTTTTTATTGTATAAATTGTTCTGGTTCTGCTCACTTTATTTTGTATCTTATTCATACAAGTTTTACCAGGTTTCTCCCAAATGATCTCATGTTATAGATGAGGGAACTGTGGCCTTGAGAGACCAAATAAAGGTAAATCCTCACCTCTCTGGGTCTTAGTCTTTTCCATCATCCCCTTTAAAATTAGAGAGTTGCCTAGCTTTCTTTCTTTCTTTCTTTTTTTTTTTTTAATAAATGAAAAACCATTTATTAGAGACTGTGCTGCTAAAGCAAAGACTGTCCCTGCCCTCAAGAAGCTTACATTTTTTTAAAGCCTTATCTTTGGTCTTAGTATTAATTCGAGGGTAGAAAGGCAGTAAGGACTAGGCAATTAGGATTAAGTGACTTATTCAGGGTCAGTCATACAGCCAGGAAGTATCTGAGTTCATATTTGAACCCAGGACTTTCTGTCTCTCTATTCACAGAGCCACTTAGCTGCCCTGAGCTAATATTCTGATAAAGGGAAAAAGCACACATAGGGAAATAGTGACCAAGGAGGGGTAATTTAGCCTAGAAAATTATAGAGATGGCGAGTAAAGTTATAAGGGAGTAGACGGACACATTCTTTCTGGGAGCAAACATTGAGTGGATTTGATTGAGGCTCAAGTAAGTGCAAAGGGCAGAGTTGCCTTTATTTTTATGAAAGGGAGACTGAGGCCCAGAGAAGTAAAGGGATTTGCCTTCATTTAAACTTTCAAGGCCACGATTTCCTCATGTGTAAAATGGGATAATAATTCCTTCACTCCCTGCCTCACAGGGTCCTTGTGAGGCTGAAACAAGAAGATATACATAAAGCTCTCTGCAAAGCTTAAAATGCTGTGTAAATGTCACTTGTCAGTTTCATTTTTGCCCACTGCCAGCGAGGATTTAAATCTGGGCTCCTGGCCTCCAAATATAGGGTCCTTTCCCACTATTCCCACTGCCTGGATCAGAGCTGTAAAATGTTCATTTAAAAATACATACATGTATATGACATAGATATTGTGTTTTTATGTCATATATATAGACAGACGTACAAATGTTTATAGACAGCTAATCTGAGATCTGCTAATAATTGCTAGATAGGTAGGTATGTCCTTTAACTTCACTCTGTGTGCCTCAGTTTCCTCATCTGTTAAACGAAAATATTATACCAAGATAAAAGTGTTGGGAGAGTTAGCATTATAAGTACTAGATAGGGTTATTGTAGTTGGAATGGGGGCTGTCAATGTTTTTTTGTGGGATGGTGGTGGTAGGGAAGAACCAAGTATTTCAAGTACTGCTTGAGAAAACCTGAGGAAAGAAAACCATTACTATCTTCATTGTGTATTCTGAGGTGGACCTGCTTGAGGTGACCGAGAGATGGGTTTTTTTGGGGTGAGGGTGATTTTTCTATACACATGTCTATGACTTGTGACTACCTTCCTAGGGTAGGAATTTATAAACTGTTGATTCCATACCAATCTCTCTCTCTCTCTTTCTCTCTCTCTCTCTCTCTGTCTCTGTCTGTCTGACTCTCTGTCTGTCTGTCTGTCTGTTCCTGTGTCATTCTCTCTCTCCCTCCCTCTCTGTCTCTTCTCTGTCTGTTTCTTTCTCTGTCTGTCTCTATCTTGGTTATTATTGGTGCTCAACACACAATTACTACAGATCTGCTCTAATGTAGGGCTCTGTTTGGGATGCTATAGAGACTATAAAGATAATAAATAATAGTTTATACTCATATAGCACTTTGAGATTTGCAAACACTTTATATTCATTATCTCATTTGATTTCCACAACCATGCTTTGGGTAGGTGCTGCTACTATCTCCATTTTATAGAAATGAAAACTGAGGTTTAGAGGTTAAATGATTTGCCTAGGATCACAGAGCTAATAAAGGGTGGGTGGGTGGGGGTGGGGTTTGAACCCAAGTTTTCCTGACTACAAGTCAAGCACTGTATCCGCTATTCTCCTTTGTCTCTAGAAGACAATCAGACTTGAACACTCTCCTCAGAGAATTTACAGTCCAGTAAAAGGGAAATCCTAGGGGCCATTCACTCTAATTGCTTTCTCCAGCTCAGTTGTATTTTTTTTTTTTTTTTTGCCTTGACTTACCTAGCCCAGAACTGCCCTTCTGGATCTTCTAGGGGCCAAATGAAGCAACATTGACTTCTGTTACTTCTCTCCATTCTCCTCAATTTGTGACTCCGGTATGGTTCCTGTAAACAGAGAGGCCACATGCATCCATTTCCAAGCTACTCTTGGAGTTTTAGAGATGGTGGTTTACTCAAAACAGGATGCTAATGACACATGTAAAACCCAGTGGAATTGCTCATTGACTACGAGAGGGGGATGAGAAAGAACATGAATCATGTAACCATGGAAAAATATTCTAAATTAATTAATTAAATGAAAATTTCAAAGAAAATAAAAACTTTTTCATACAAAAAACAAAAACAAAAACAGGATGCTATACAGCTTATCCTAACAAGGACCTTCATTCTGAGATGTAGGTACTTAACTTCCCTTCCCACTCTACCCACCCCTCCTTGTCACACCTTTTCTATTTATTCAGAATGAATTTTGATAACCAAATAATTGAAGGATTATTATTAAATTTTATTACATTTGTTTATATTATTATAATGATTACCAAACTAAATTATGGTATTTATTATTTATATTATAATATTAAATCATTATGTTTTATTATATTTATTGATTATTTATGTTATTATTAAATTAAATGGAGAATTATTTCATTTTTATATTTGTTGATTAAGGAAAAAGTGTGAACAGCAATGATTTCCTTCACAGTCTCTTTTCCCTAAAAGCTGGGAAGCTGATATATTCCTATGAATTCAAAAGTGGTCCCACCTTTAACAACAACAACAATAAACAACAAAGGAGAAGTCATTCTGTTCTTTTGGTCCTTTTCTCTCATGGGATAAAATATTTCCTGTTTTCAAAGGCTTTATGGAAACATTTGGTCAGTTGGCCCTTGAATGCTCATCAAAACTGTAAGTAGGGTGCCTTTAAAACTTTCCCCGCTGACTTTGCTTCTAGGCAGTCAGTCCATCATCAGGTGGAAATAAGAGAAAGCAGAACACTTACTCTGTGAGGAAAATTAGTTAAAACAGGAAGCTTCCAATGTAGGACAGCTTCAAGCCACTTCCCCTCCGGCGTGGTTAATGGTGCTTGCTTGCCTCAGGTGCAAAAATTCCTAGTCCCAGCTCTGAAGTTTACCTCTTGCCACAGGTCTTCCACTTTCTGGAATTCTTTTGAGTTTTTGGCTTGAAAGACATATAGTTTAAAAAAAAAAAAAAAGACTCCTTAAGGAAGCTCTCCAGGCACTAAAGATGAATCACAAGACAGTGACCCCCAGGAGCAATAAGAATATCAAAGTGAAAGGAGTTAATTTCCTGCAAATGGGGACACATTCCAAGAAAGGGTTATTTGGGGATCAAAAATGATGTTTCATCCCATTTCTGGAAGAAAAAGAAGGGTGCAGATGAGATAATGAATATGTTTTAGAGATTGCTTGAATGTTAGGAAGAGCAAAGGAATATGAAGACCTGGATTTGAGTCCTAGCTCCACTTGTTACTATTACCTTTGTTACCCATGGTAAGTTTCCTTCTTTGGGCCTCAGTTTTCTTATCTGAAAAATAAAGGGGTGGACTAGGTTGTCTCTAAGGTTCTTTTTAGTCCTAGATCCCCAGATAGATGATGAAGAATTGACAATCTAGAATCTGTTGTTTCTTTCAAAGTGAAACTCAGGTGAGACATAAATGATCCTTTTATCATTTTCATGATTCTCCTAAGTGTCTTCCCTCCTCTCCTCTACCTCCTTCCTCGACCAATGACTTTGAACACACACACACACACACACACACACACACATTTTATAAATTTAGGAGCTGTTCATTTCCCACTTTGGATACCCTTTTTTATAGCTCCAATGCCTACGATAGTAGGTGCTTAATAAATGCTTGTTAATTGATTCAGAGGTATTTACTGAAACTATTGTCTATGTAAACACTATATTGAATATGTTTCTTAACACAAAATTTGGAATTGGCAAGAGTCTTAGCGGCCACCAGCCTTTTAACCTCTTCTCCTGTTTTTTAACTCTCCCTTCCAGAACACAACAAAAGTTGGGAATTCCTTGCCTAGTTATTTCTAAGATCCCCTTAAGCTCTACATGCTCTGACCGGGTGGCTTCTCCTGAAGTAGCAGAACTAAGATGCTGCTCTGGAGAGGGTGTGGGTGCCAGTGGTCAGTGAGGGCTGGAGATGAGTGGTGGCAGTGAGAATGCTGACCGGAAGCCCCAGAGATGATCCAGTGGGAGGCATAAACAAATGCCATTCCCAAATGACAGCTTTGCTCACTTCTTCCTATGACTTTGACTGTGTCATGTCTGGGGCTCTGACAAGATCATAGGACATGGCCTTGGAGGACCATGAGTCATCAGTTTCTATAGAGGGATTCATATTGCCTGTTGTCAGGCAGGAGGTTCTGGACAGTGCTTGCTCATCCTATAATGTTGGGAGGCCTCCAGAGTCCTATCAATCAGTTGTGGGGGGCAGGGGGGCAGCACTCACTGAGTCTTACACTTAGGAACAGTAACTGATAGACACCCATTGGGTTCTGGTTTGTGGGCTGGTTGTGGCTTTTCTTTCCCCCAGCAGCGCCACCCCCCCCCCCCCCAGTAGCCTTGTTTTGCACTTGGCTGCAAATTCATTTTTAGCAACCCTGCCTCTCTCCCAGCCATCTCCTGATTCTATTCTTGGAAAGTAAACTGTGATGTACTCTTGATTCGAAAGTGAAGTCATAAGGAAGTTTGCTCACGTTCCCCGACACATGAGATATGGAGTTAATTAAAAATTGTTCTCTGAACGACAGGTTTGTTTCGATGGGAAATGTGTCTGGCTGCTTACTGGTGATTGCCAACTCCATTCAGCAGCCTGCCACACAACCTCTCCTCTCCTCCCTTCCCTTCTCCTTATTTCCTCTCCTTTCCCTCTCCTCTCTTCCCCTCTCCTTCCCCTCCCCTTTTCTCTCTTGCTTTCTCCTCCCCTCTCTTCCCCT
>NC_058131.1:254411024-254453931 GCF_016433145.1 Gracilinanus agilis
CCTCCCTCTCTTCTCCTCCCCTCCTGTCCTGTCCTGTCCTTTCTTCTTCTCTTCTCTTCTCTTCTCTTCTCTTCTCTTCTCTTCTCTTCTCTTCTCTTCTCTTCTCTTCTCTTCTCTTCTCTGCTCTTCTCTCCTTTTTGCCTCCTTTTATTGTCTTTCTCTCCCTTCTTCTCATCTCTTCTTCTTTCATCTCCTTTTCCACCTTTCTTTTTACCTTTTCCTTCTTTTCTTCCCTCTCCATTCCTCCCATCCTTCCCTGGCTTTCCCTGAAGCAAGATTTGAAGAAGTTCTGGGGGGAAGCCCTGGCCTCTGAGTTCTCCAGGGGGCCCTCAGAAGGAAGGGAATGCTGAGCCTTGCATTCTGCATGGGGAATGAGATATTGTATCTTCCACGCAGAGTGCTGCCGAAAGATTTTTAATTAGATAAATAAATTTTAAAAGATTTGGGAGACTAGTTGCCCCCAGCAACTGTAACAAGCCTGAAATGTACTTTATTTGCTGAAGGGAAGCCAACCTTTCCCAAGTCTATGAGACAGAGAAAGTCAGAGAGAGATGCACAGAGAGTGGCAGAGACAGAGATGAATTTATTTTTATTTTTATTGTTTTACTTATTTTGACAGGGACAAATCTAAAAACAAAGAGAGGGACCAGGAGACAGAGACACAGAGAGAGATAGAGACAGAGACAATGCAGCTTCTTTAGGGGGGCATGTCTCCCCTAGAAGAGGAGAGATGAATTTTATTTAATCTCATTCTCAGATGATCCTGTGCTCTGTTCTGGGCTCTCCCAGACTCAGGAAGACCTCTGAGCTTTGGATATGCCTTTAAACTAAAGCCTCCCTTCATCACCAGGCAACCTTGAACCAGACACAGATGCTCTCCAGCTTGGAGAGTGTGGAGATGAGATCTATGGAGATTGGTTGTCCTCAAGGGCACTGACATCTCATGACTGACTCATATCTCAAGAATAGAGAGGAATTGGAGAAATGAATGGCTCTCAGTAAGTCCTTGTTGAATTGGAGGGGAGAAGGAGGGAAGGAATAATTTGGTCCTATTAGAAAGCAAACTTAAGTATATTGAAAAAGAGAAAGACTGCCACAGTTAAGGGCTGTTGGAAAAAGAGAAAGCCTAGCAAATCTGAGTTCGAAGAGGTTCTTTAATTAAACCCCTCATTTTAAAGAGGAGAAAATTGAAATCAATTTGCCCAAGCTCACATGACTGATGGGGGAGAAGTGCTCACACCTCCTCATTTCTACTCCAATTCTAGGCATCACATTGCCTCCTTAAAAGCACAGTCTGCTAAAGTCATAGAGTCAATCAGAGACCTTTGGATGATCAATTCAGGACTGACAACTAAGAAATTTGTTAACCACCTGTTTCAATCAACTTATTATGTGAGAAGAAATACTATATATTTGCTTGAGAAAGCTAGAAGATCTCATAAGACAAAAGTAGAAGAGGCCATTTAACTCATACCCTTCCACTATGGAAGCTAGACTATGTTTTCCTTAGCTGATCAACAGGAAACCTTAACTTGACTTTTCCCCAAGATGATGCCAAATGTGAAGGAAGAGATCATCTTCCTCAAGACAGAAACCAAATCAAAGGCCTTGAAGGCCAAGAAGGAAATATTGAAAGGTTTACATAATCACAAAAAGAAGAAAATTCAAATGTCCCCCACCTTATAACAACCCAAGGTTTTTTGGCTTTGAAGACCCCTTAAATACCCTCAGAAGAGAGCTCCCCCAGAGGAATAAACTTAATTACTATGCCAACAACAAGTTTTCCTTGACCATTGAATCTGCTGTGAAGAAGAATGAGGGCAACAACATCAGGGTATTCCTTATGAATGGCAAGGCCAACAAAAATCAGTTCAAACAAGCTGTAAATAAACTGTATGAGATGAATGGAGAAAAGAAAGCCTATGTCTGAATTGGCCCAGACTATGATGCTTTGGATGTGGCCAACAAAATTGGAATCATCTAAACTAGATCTATCTAGCCTGTTCCGCTTATAACACAGTTTACCAGTAATATAAAAAGGAAACATTTGCTCCAGTCAAAGGAATCTGCTCCCCTCATTGCCTTTTTTGCTGAAACACTTTTAAATAGTCATACTTTTATGGGGATAGATGCACCCTGTGCTGATGCAAATCACAGTTCTTCTAAAATACTCTCTTCCTGGGTTGCCAATGAATCAATCAATCAATAGGCATTGATTAAGCCCCTACTACGTGCCTATTACTCTGCTAGACATTAAAAAATACAAATGGCATAAATGAAATTCTTCAGGAACTTAGACTGTATCAGAGAAGATGAGCACATGAATAATTATATATGGAACAAACATAAAGAGAACAAACAAAATAAATACAAATTGGTTACATGCAAGAGAGTTGGTGAGGGAGGATCTGAGCATCTTGAGGGATGGGACTTAATATAGAAGGTAGTGCTTGAGCTGAATCTCTTAGGAAACAAGGGATTGTCTGAGGTGAAGAGGAGGAGGGAGTTCATTCTAGTTATATACACATATCTAGTATGCCATGATGAACAACAACGTGTGAGCTTCTCTAAGGTTAGCTAGGCTGGGCGTCCTCAGACAACTGATAACCATTCTGTTCCTTAGCCTGTTTGGTAGAACCCACTGAAGCTTACATTCTATTGATATAGCCTTTCAGCCTTTCCCCTTTTCATGTCCTAAAGGACTTTTGGATAATTAACTGCAGATGTATCTTATCACCTCCCTAGACTTTAAACTTCATGAGAGCCAGGAATTATGGTTTATCTAAACTTTACAGACATGAAACATTGTGTTCATTTACTTCCTTTAAGACTATATGGGAAGGGGGCAGCTGGGTAGCTCAGTGGATTGAGAGCCAGGCCCAGAGATGGGAGGTCCTGGGTTCAAATCTGACCTCAGGCACTTCCCAGCTGTGTGATCCTGGGCAAGTCACTTAACCCTCATTGCCCAACCTTTACTACTCTTATGCCTTAGGACCAGTACTAGTATTGACTCTAAAATGGAAGGTATGGGTTAAAAAAAAAAAAAAAAAGACTTTATGGAGGGGGTAGCTTAGTGGATTGAAAGCCAGCTCGGATTCAAATCCAGCCTCAGACACTTCTTAGCTCTGTGACCCTCAATAAGTCACTTAACCCCCCTGTTGCCTAGCCCTTACTGCTCTTCTGCCTTGGAACCAATACACAGTATTGATTCTAAGGCGGAAGGTAAGGGTTTAAAATTAAAGACTTTGTGGAGCTATGATTTTCATCAGCATAGGTCCTTCTTCTGCACACCCTTAAGGAACCTACAACAGGGCATATTAACTATTTTTTGGGCCACAAACCTTTTTGTCAATATGGTGAAACCTATGGACTCCTCAAAGTGTTTTTAGATGCATAAAATAAAATACAAAGGAAATCAATCATAGTAAAATATAAATCAGAATATGTATGTAAATATATGAAATACACACACACATATATATGGAGAAGTCACAGATCCTAGGTTAAGAACACTTGGCCTAGAATCTTTTGCATATGATGTTTTGACATCAGAGAACATTAGTGGACATTCTCAGATCCATTCACCATGATATCCTGTATAGAATCAGAGGTCCTAGGTTCAAATCCTGCCTCTGACATTACATGTGTGATATTGGGCTCAGCTCTGCCTCTGATTTGCTAAGTGACCTTGGATAAATCTTTTTTACCTTTAAACTATTGAATAAGGGGGTCGGACTAGTTGAACTCCAAGAACCCAAGGATTCTATAATTCTATCGATTTCCTCCTTGCTAATGTATATTTATCTCTGACCCAGAAAGACCATCCTTTCTGGGGCTGGGCTGTGATTCACACGGTCTGCTTTCTTGCTTATTCGTGAGCCTCAGCTGAGCAGGGACTGACTGCCAACTGTGCTGAGTCATATCTGGATGATTTGTGATTAGGATGGGAGAGCTTGTTAAAAAAAGGGAGAAAAAAATCCTCTCAACTTAGGGTGGTGGATTGGAGCCCACACCTCAAATGATATTTAAACAGAACCTATTTGGGGGCTTAAAATCGCAGAATATATAATAACTCCTCCCTGGATGCTGTGGGAGTGGGTGGTGAGAGCCCCAGGGCTGCTATTTTGAAATTTCACTCACAGTAAGAAAGACGGAGAGGGAGAGAGAGAGACACACAGAGAGAGAATAGTGAAGAAAGGGAGATATATTCATTCTCTCTCTCTCTCTCTCTCTCTCTCTCTCTCTCTCTCTCTCTCTCTCTCTCTCTCTCTCATTCTCTGTTTCCCTCTTCTCTCTCTCTCTGTCTCTGTTTCTCCCTCTCTCTCCTTCTCCCTCTTCCCCCCAATCCCAGGTTCCCCTCTGTGTGTTTATGTATATGTTTATATTATCTATATTTTATTTTAGAGAGATGTATGTAGAGAAATGTATATATATACATATATATATATACATTTATCTATCTATATATATAGAGAGAGAATGAAGGAGGCATAGTAGGAGCTTTAGCGGAATAGAAATAATTAGAGATAAAGTTGAGAGAGTCAGTATAAGAGATGGAGAGAAGGAGAAAGAGATATATAGAAAGAGACAGGAAGAATGTGGGACAGAGAGAGTTGAGAGAGAAGAGAATGAGACAAACACAAAGAGTGGTTTAGAATTCCCATCTCCTAGGAGGTGAGTCCCAGGAGTCTGAGAAACATTTTGGCAAGAGTAGTCTTGGGATTAGGAGGTTGATTCTACCCAACCCCAAATGTTTGGGGTTCACAACATTTACCATTTGAATCACCAAGTCTTTTTCTCTATGAAAGAAAGCGTAGCTCAGACTTAGAACAGTTAGTCAGAGGCTATAATGCATCCCCAGTGAGAATGAAGGAGACATTTACCTCCTTGAGTGCCTAGCATCAGGCCTTATGGTATAATGGGCACTTGGGAAATGTTTGAGCAGTTATATGGTGCGATGGATAAGAGTGCTGTGCCTGGAGTTAGGAAGACTCATCTTTATGAGTTCAAACCTGGTTTCAGACACTTACTAGCTGTGTGACCCTGGGCAAGTCACTTAATATTGTTTGCCTCAGTTTCTTCATCTGTAAAATGAGCAAGAGAAGGGAATGGCAAACCACTCCAGTATCTTTGCCATGAAAATCCCAAATGGGATCACAAAGAGTCAAAAACAACTGAAAAACAACTGAACAACATAACAAAAGAAATGTTTGAGGACTGTATTGATCCCACAGCAGAAACAGAGTGGTGTCGTAGGTCTAGAAGAAATTTAGAGGCTGTAGATCCATAAATATCAAGCCCAACTCCTTCATTTTACAGAGAAAGAAACAGAAGTCCAGCAAAATGAAGCAATTTGCCCAAAGACAAAACGGGCAGGCAGTATCTGAGTTGGAATCTGAACCCAACTCCTCTGATTCTGTTCTTTACCCTGGAACATGGCACCTTTCAGGGAGGAATTCATGTTGAGGAAGAGGGATGTGAACAAGCTGAGAGGCAGTGGTCAGAGCACTGGCCAGGATGCTGAGATGCAGGGTGGGGTACCGTGTAAAGGTAACCTGGTACAGTGGAAGTGGGAATTTTTTTGGAGTAAAAGGGCAGGTGATTGAAACCAGCCTCTATCATTTGCTACCTGTTTCACCCTGGGTAAGTCACTTTCCACACCTCAGTATCTTGTATGCTATATGAAGAAATACAGAAGGAAATTCAGAAGGTGAATTTAGAAAAAGCACTACTCTAAATACACATACAAAATAAACCCGTGCCGAAGTCAATGTAATCTTGAAAGCATGGAGATCAATTTTTAACATATTTGTTCATTCAATAAATTTTATTCTAGTTCTTGGTACAGAGAATGAGTTTACTACATGATTTTTATTCATTTATGAAGTGCTTAGGTATTGTGGATCCCCCTTCCAACTATTATTATTATTTTTAAACCTTACCTTCTGTCTTAATATGAATTCTAAGACCCAAGAGCAATAAGAGAGAAGCAATCAAGTTAAGTGACTTGCCCAGAATCATACAGCTAGGAAGTAGCAGAGGTTATATTTGAACCCAGGTCCTCCCAACTCCAGATCTAGTGCTCTATCTACTGTGTTTCCTAGCTGCCTTCCATATTATTCTTTATTTAAACCTAGAACCATTTTTTCTCCTGGAGGGAACCAGAGAAGGAAAGAGACATAGTAGGAGCTTTAGCGGAATAAAAAGAATTAGAGATAAAGTTGAGAGAGCCAGTATATAAGATGGAGAGAAGGAGATATCTAGAAAGAGACAGGAAGAATGTCTCTTCCTTTCATTCATGTTATGAAATTGCTTTATCTTGAGTTTCTCTAAAGTGAGGCCCACTAGCTTCACAGAAATGTGATGGTGAGGAAGCCCAGGATTCAGCCAGGGGTGTGCTAAGCCACAGACTCCCAAGACCTGATTATTAAATATTCAGTGTGAGCATTTACACCTCAGAAATTGGCAAATGCTACAATTATTTTGGGAGGAGGTTGGGGAGAATTATCTATACTTAAGAAAGCAATAATACAGATTAAACTTTAATATGTGTCATCTATTTTTTTTTTCCTTTCTGGAAAGCCAGGTGTTGAACATTTACCAGCATCCTACTGAAAAGGTCACGTGAGAAGCCCTGGAAGATTTTTAGGACTCTTTTCTCACAATAACCCTCTGAGGGAAGAGAAAAGAGTTTGGTTATTTCTATTTTGCAGATGAAGAATCCAGAGCTTGGCAAAGATAAAATGACTTGCTGCCTGAGGTCACAGAGCTCATAATAATTGGCATTTCCACAGCTCTCTAAGGTTTATAAAGTGTGTTCCCTCACAATACCCCTATAAGATAGATAGTGCAGGTAAGATTATCTCTACCTTATATAGGAGGATACAAAAGTTCAAGACGTTAAGTGGTTTACCTGTGGCTGGGCAGCTAGAGACTATCAGAGCCAGAATTTGAACCCAAGATTTCTGACTCCTGGTCCAGTGAATGCCCTTTCTATGATATCATGCTGCCTCTCTACACAGCCAGCAAATGATAAAGTTGGGTTTTGCATCCAAGTCTACTATTCTTTCCATTCCACTTAGAGGCAAATCCAGGGACAGATGGGCAGCAAGGACAGTGGATAGAGCAGCCCAGCCTAGAGTTGGGAAGACCTGGGTTCAAATTTGACTTCAGATACTTCCTAGCTACTGGGCAAGTCACTTAACCCCGGTTGCCTAGCCTTTGCCTCTCTTCTGTCTTAGAATTGATATTAAGATAGAAGATAAGGATTTAAAAAAAAAAAAAAAGGTAAATCCATTTGGTTTAATGGCAAAATCCAAGTCCCATTTCATGGCTTCCTGCTTTGGAGGGATACTCCTACTTCCTTGCCCTCCTGATCCACTGCTTTGGCATTCTAACAAACCCTTTTGCCTGTCATGGATGGTGTAGAGCAGCCTGGAATCACTCTTCCATCCTTAACACTGACAAATAGAGAAAACCCAGCGTGCAGTCCATTATCCTGAAGGAGCCTTAATCATCCCCCTTTGGAGGCTCTCGCCCCATCCTGACTGACAGGGCTGGCAATCCGTGTGTAGAGAGGAGGGAGCAGCCATGGGGCTGTCAGGCTGTGGATACACACTCAATCAGCTTAGGGCCAAAAAAAAATTGTTGCCTTCCTAAATCACATCTATATTAATGATGGGAATGACAGGCTTAAGGGGGGAAATTATAAATCTTTCTTCAGGGTTTTTCTTTTATTGCTCAGTGAAATCTTTCATCTCTGCAGAGTGGTTGGCTCCTGGGCCAGGGCTCCCTGGATGAGGGACGTTCTGGGGAGACTCACCTGCTCCCTGAGAGCAGCTGAAAGAAAGGTGAATGGATGACATCTAATGGATTTAGGGATGCTCCATTTTGCCTCGGATGACAATCAAGGCCATGACAAGCTAGTTGTCTGTCATGAGATGCTGGAGCTTTGTAGCCGGGTTAGTGACTCGATAATTGGCTATAATAATAATAATAATTGCCATTTATATGGCACTTTGCATCCATTATCTCAGTTGATCCTCACAACAGCCCAGTGAGGCACTTAAGGGAAATATTATTATCCCCATTGTACAGATAAAGACACAAGCTCAAATGGGAAAGTGGTTTGCCAAAGGACATACACCAAGCAAATGGCAAAAATAGGAGTGGAACCTAAGTCTCCTGGCTATGGATTTATAGGGTGATAGGATTTAGAGCTGGAAGGAACCTCAGAGGACATGCAGTCTAGCCCGCTCACTTTCCACATGAGGAAACTGAGGTTGAGAGCATCTGCCACTTTCAAATGAAAGGATAACTCCCCTCCCCTCAGCCCCAAGGCTTAGGCCCATGTCTTTTTACTCCAAATCTATAAACTGATAGGATTTACGGTTGAATGGATCTTCGCCATCATCTAATCTGATGTCTTCATTTTACAGATGACAAAACTGAGACTTGGAGATGGGATGAGGGATAACCTTCCCAAAGACACAGAGGTAGTTGGAGCAGAAATAAAATTTGCACCCAGTTCTTCTGACCCTGAATCCAGGACATTTCTGACTCTTTAGGTGATATAACCAGAAGCGGGTTTAGGAAGGGTCTATTTAATTTGGGAAAGTTTGAGTTCTTCTGCCAGGATATTAGAGAGGGGCTTTTTGTCTCAGATTTTGAGTGACACAGGTGTTGAGTGGATGGTGACAGTCCCCTGAGATGTTTGTCAAGTGCTTTGTAAACCAGAAAAGGCTAAATCGATGTGAGCACAGCATTGTGGCACTGGCCTTATTGCCAGAGGACTTGGGTTCAAATATTGGCTTTGCAAATTACTATCTGTTAGCCTTGGACAAATCACTTCTTCTCCCTGGTGTTCAGTTTTGTCCTCTCTGAAATGAGTGGGACAAAAACTAAAATAAAAGAAGTGGGGCAGACAAGGTAGTGTCCAAAGGCCTATCCAGTTTGAAATTCCATGATGCTATTTCTATGGAGAATCTGTATCTGGAGATTTAGCCTGTTGGAGGTTGTCTCCTGATTCTCTGTGCATAGACGGGCTTTGCTAATGATCTGCGATCTCATCTCCTCCGGATGCCATCCTGGTGAATAGATGGTTACTGGAGGCCTGGGTTTGTAGCCATCATGGCTAGGGCTAGGGTGTTTGTGCTAGCTGGTCTGGCAGGAGGTGAGTCTTTCATTATCATGACCCACAAAAATCATGACAGTTTGGGGACTATCTTCTGTTTGGGCTCAGTCACCCCTCTGATTCTCCTCGGGAGTTGGATAACAGACTGGATTATAAAAGAAACTCATTTTGTTCCACTCTGATTCGGAAGGCCCTGGGATAGAGGGAAGAACTCTGGCCCTGGAGTCAGGAGACCATTCCTGTCAGCAGGAGACCATGGCCTGTTCTCTGGTTTACAAGTTGTCTGACCTTGGGCAAATGAGTCATAAGCTTTCTGAGCTTCATTTCAGTAAATATTTACTAAGTCCCTGCTGTGTGCCAGGGACGGTGCTAAGGGCTGGGAATATAAAAAAAGTTTGAAAAAGACAGTCTCTACAATCCAGGTGCTCACAATCTAATGATTCAGTTACTTCATCTCTAAAATGGGTATAGTCCTTTTATTCCCTACCTTATCATTTTGTTACAAAACGCACACTTTGGAATTGTTTTCTGTACTAGATCTCTGATTTCATTGGTGTAGATTTCTCCCTGTAAAACAATTGCTCTTTGGGGCAGTTGGGTGGCTCACTGGATTGAGAATCAGGCCTAGAGACAGGAGATCCTGAGTTCAAATTTGACCTCAGATACTTCCTAACTGTATGTCCCTTGGGAGGTCACTTTATCCCCATTACCTAGTCCTTACCATCCTTTTGCCTTGGAACCAACACACAGTATTGATTCTAAGCTGGCAGGTAAAGGTTTAAAAAAAGAATTCCTCTGTCAATTCAAGCTGGTACCTTCCCTGCATGCAACTTAGAGAGTTGCCTGGGGGGAACTGAACAATTAAATGATTTGCCCAGTATCACACAGCTAGTACGTGACAGATGAGGGATTTGAACTCATGTCTCCTTAACTCCAAGGCCAACTCACTATTCTCTATTTCAGGTTGTCTTTCAATCAATCATTAAAGTGCTTTATTTAAAATATAAGCTATTTCCTAGATGGATGCTTTCCCTAGATACCCAAAGCTGTTACTCAGGGATTTGCTTTATTTTGTAGATGATGAAACTGAGAACTAAAGAAGCTAAGTGACTTGTTCTGTTGTTGTTCAGTCGTTCAGTTGTGTCTGACCCTTTCTGACTGTTTGAGGTTTTATTGGCAAAGATACTGGAATGGTTTGCCATTTCCTTCTCCAGAGTGGTTCTGGTGGGCTCTAAAAGAGTGCTTCCCTTTGAAACTGTGATTTCATTGGCCCAGGGCTCATGGTCTTAGAGAGACCCTTAAGAGTATTTAAAGGTTCAATGACTTGTCCATAGTTAAGTAAATTGGATGAAAGCCCAGCCTCGTTCTAAGAGCCAGTGTGAGTCCATCACTCGATCATATCCGCAGATGATAGAATCCTCCTCCATACTGTCTCCTATCTAGGTTTTCAAGATACTACTCCTGGCTTTCTTCCTACACATCAGCTTGCTTCTCTGTCTCTGATGGATCCTCTGCCAGATCAAGTCCTCTGACCTATAGGTCCTGTAGGCTTCTGTCTCCCCCCTTCTTCTCCTCTCCCTCTAAATGATTTAACTTGGTGACCTCATCAGCTCCATGGATTTAATCACCATCTCTATGAGGATGATTCTCAAATCTATCTTTCTTGCCCAATATCACACATCCAAAGGTCTAACTAGATGTCTAGTAGATGTCTTCAACTGAATATGTCCCAAACAAAACTCATTATCTTTCCCTCTGGGAGCAACATCCACTGGCTCCCTCAGGCTCACAATCTAGGAATCACCCCGAGTCCTCACTACCTCTTACCACAGCCCCACCCCATATCCAAGCTGCTGCCAAGGCCTGTCTATTGTACCTTTGCAACATTCCTCCAAAATGCCCCCATCTCTCCTCTGATACTTCTACCTCTCTGGTACAGGCTCTTACCACCTCATGCCTCAATTAGTGCAATAATCCACTAGAGGGTCTGCTGGCCTCAGGTTCTCTCCACACTAATCCATTCTCTATTCAAATACTAAAGTGATTTTCCTAAAACACAGATCTGACCATACCTCCCTGCCCCTGCTCAATAAACTGCAATGGTCCCCTATTATCTCCAGAAGAAAATACAAAATTTTCTGTCTGGCTGTCAGAGTCCTTCATAACCCGGTCCCTTCCTACCTTTCTAGCCTTCTTACATCTTATTTCCCAACACATGCTCTTCGATCCAGTGACACTGGCTTCTTGACTGTTCCACCAACAAGATAATTGATCTATTGTCTCCAGGAATTCTCTCTGGTTGTTCTCTGTGCTTGGAATGTCCTCCCTTCTCCACTCCAACTATTGACCTCCCTGACTTCCTTTAAGTCTCAATTAAAATCTCACCTTCCTTAACCCCTTAATTCTAGTACTTTCCCTCTGTTAATTATTTCCTATTTATCCTGTATATAGTTTGTTGCACATATATTTGTTTGTATGTCCCCCCTCCCCCCATTACATTGTAAACTCCTTGAGGGAAGACACTATCTTTTGCCTCTTTTTGTGCTTTTTGTATCCCTGGTGCTTAGCACAGTGCCTGGGATATAGTAGGTGCTTAATAAATGTTTATTGAATTGAACTGGAGTCATAGGATCTGGGTTCCAAGCCTAACTCTGCTTCTTTTATCTATATGGCTTTGGACAAGTCACAGAATGTGACTAGCATGTGTCAGAGGCTGGGCTTCCACCAAGGTTTTCCTGATTCCTAGGTCAATCCTCTAGTATTGATCCTTTTTGCTTTATGTTTTATTTCACAGAATTTTTCCTTCCTTCCTTCCTTTGCTCCTTCCTTCCTATTTCTTCTTTCTTTGACAGTTGCTTAAGGATATTCAAATACTTTTGTAGGATAATAGTCACTTGGCAGGCTGCCAAAGAGTCATTTGGAAAAGTAGATAAATCAGTACTGGACTCAGGGATAGACACAGGAAAAGTTCTAGAGGAACAGAGGGGCCAACATCTCTGTGTTATGAGAGGCTCTTTCAAGATGCTTGAATTTTCAACTACAGGTATCTACCCTTATATTCAGTTTTGTAAATTTAATTTTCTTAGTCCAAGATCTCCTCATCATCTCAGTGTCTATGGGTCTAATTTCTTCTTTAAGTAGTGGTGGTAGCAGAGCAAGGTAGGGCAATCTAGCACATAGATGTTGGAATCATAGAACTTGGTTTCAATTATGCTATGCTACTTTCTACATAAATGACCTTCAGAAAACTACTTGAGATTTAGTTTCCTCATCTACAAAATGAAGAAGTCAATCTCTAATATGATCCCTAAGATCCCTTCCAGCTCTAAATCTATGATCCCTCTTTGAGGCTATTATAATACATTTTTAAAGTGGGTGAGCATTTATTATTCTCGGTAAAGAAGGAGTGGTGAGATCGGAATCTCTGTGAATTGCTTTGAAAATGTTCTGTCCCATCTCTCATGCCCCTACCAGGCACATGCAAATGGCAGTTTTCAGAGAAAGAAATGCAATCCATCAATATGAAAAAAGTTATTTTAATTACCAATAATTAGAGAAATGTGAACTAAAACAACTCTGAGGTTCTGCCTTACATCGATCAGATTGGCAAAGTTTGACAAAAATGGAAAACAATAAATGCTAGCGGAGCTGTGGGAAAATATGTACATTAATGTACTGTTGGTGGAACTATGAATTAGTGTAGTCATTCTGGAAAGCAATTCAGAACTGTCCTGTAAAAGCTATTGACTCAATGATACTGTACTAGGTCTATACCCCAAAGAACTCAAAGAAAGGAGAAAAGGTTTCCTAAGTGCAAACATATTTATAGAAGCTCTTTTTGTGATGGCAAAGAATTGGAAACCAATGAAGTACTCATCAACTGGGAATGGCTGAAGAAATTACGATATATAAATATCACGGAATCCTATTGTGTTCAAAGAAATGATATAAGGGTTTCTGAGAAACTTGGGGAAACATCTGAATTGATACAAGGGAAGTGAGCAAAACAAGGAGAATAATGTATACAATAATAGTCAACAACTTTAAAAAACTTTGAAAACTCCAATCAACACAATGACCAACTCACAGTTCTAGAATATTCATGATGAAACAGGATACTTAGCTCTAGATAGATGATGGATTCAGAATGCAGAATGAGGCACATTTTAAAAATGTTATTTATTTATTCATCTACCTACCTGCCTACCTGCTTATATATCTATTTGTCTATTTTTATTTATTGGAAATGGAAGATGTGGGAAGTTGTTTTGCTTAACTATACATATTTGTAATGGGTTTTGTTTTTCTTGCTTTCTCAATTTGGGGTGGAGTAGGGTAGGGAGATGGGAGGGAAAGAATGTGACTTTGAATATTAAATAAAATACTTTTTTCTAAAAAGAAAGAAAGTGTTCCTCCACAAGGCCTTTCAGACTCAAAGAAAATAGCATTGATACAGGGCTTACCATTATTAATAATTCAGTACTTTAGGGATCTATGATTTCATGGCTATGACTGAATCTTCTTTCCTCCTGCCTCAATACTGATCACATATTTCGTGACTTAGGAGACAGTCTTCTGAGTTTCTGTGACTGAAAGAATTTGTTACCACCTCTCTGACAGTGACCCTCTTTGCACTGAGGTGGGCTGGTCCTCAGGTGACCAACACAAAGTTCATCACCAGACAATACATGAAGCTATTTGTTTTCATGTATCAGAAATTGTGAACTGCAGTTACAGTCCTCAAAAGCACAGGATCATCTCCTCACCATTCCACTTTAAAGTTTGCAAAGAACTTTCCATCCATCTTTTTATTTGAGAGACTTATGACAAATGATTTGCCTAAGAGCCCTACAGCCAATATGTATCAGAAGTGACACCACCCAAGTCTTCCAGATGGTGAGGTTGAATCTCTAAGGCACTATCTGAAAGGAACTAGAAGCATTATTATTCCCATCTGAGGACTCTGAGCTTCAAAGGTAAAATGAACTTGACAGAGTCACTCAACCAGAATGGCCAGAGATGGTACTTGAACTCAGGTCTTCCTGACTCTAAGTTCCACATTCTATCTTCTAGATTAATGGTGTCAAACTCAACTAGAAATGGGAATGGCTAAATAATTTCGGCATATGATTGTGATGGAATACTATTGTGCAATAAGAAATGATGAACAGACTAATCAAAAAACAAAACAAAACATGGAAAGACTTAAACGAAATTATGAAAAGTAAAATGAGGAGAACCAAAACATTATATACAGCAACAGAAATATTGTTTGACAAACAACTCTAAATATCCACCTCCAGAAAATTCACTGAAAAGTAGAAACATACATGATATTCAAATTTAAATATATATACAGGTAAATAGAAGAATGAATGATAAAGTTATTTATATATATATAAACTGTGCCTTCTCTAATATAGAAAGGGGAGGGAGATACGTGGGAAATTCAATGTATCAAACTAACAAATAAATTTAAACCAAAAAAAGGAAAGAAATGGGAAACACTAATCTGTACATAAGGATCCTTGTGGGCCATATATCAATTTAGTATTAAAATGTTACATTATCTATGTTTTATTGTATTTTTATTTATTTTGTTTGATATTTCCCAATTACATTTTAAGGTGGTTCAGTAGTATGGGCTACATGGGCAAGACGTGGGTTTCACACTTCTGCACTCACATTACTCTTGGAATTTGTGATTATTTATTGTTTGGAGTTGTTTCATTTGTTTATTAAGCAAACACCTATGGAGGAATTACTTTGTACAAGGGCAGGTTGGTTGGTCACTCATTAGTATTATGGTCCAGATTCTTCCTGAGAGGGATGAGAATCTTTGTTGAATTTGTGGACTTCATTTTAAGAAGACTTTGTGTGAGAAAAAGTAGAGCTTCCCAACTAGCTACGGGTTCCTGGGCAAATCATTTCTGTTCACTGAACTGCAATTTTCTCTCTTGTAAAATGATGGGGTAGGAGGATGGGTGTCTAGAAGACCCTTCTAGGTCTATTCTTTACTAGATAAATGAGTGATGGTTATTTGTTTTATTAAAAGGTTTGCCTACTAGATTTATTTTTGTTCTTGAAAATTATCTACATGACACTAAAGCAAGGTCAAAGTTCCAGTATTTATCTGATTTCCCAATGTCTAATAAATATCTTCAATCCAACATTCTTTTCCTTGTAGCAAGGCTAAAGAGACTTGCTTGGTCTTCTGTGGTCATAGGCTTTGTCCTGAGTTTCATCCTGCTTCCCTTTTGTACCCTAAAAGTCCTAGATTCCTTCAGTCCCAATGGCTGTTTTCAGAATGGAAAGTTGAATGAACTAATTTGTCCTCTGAATTTCGAAAAATCTATAAGGAAAAATTCAATTCATATTAAATATTCTGAGGCATCTTTCCCAGGTGCTGCTTTGAACTATAGAGCACCCAAATGGTGTAGAGGTTAGAGAACTGGACCTGGAGTCAGGAAGACCTGAGTTCAAATTTACTAGCTATGTGACCTTTGGCAAGTCACTTAACTTCTATCTGCCTCAGTTTTCTCATCTTTAAAATGGGAATAATGATAACACCTCTCTCCCGGGGTTGTTGTAAGGATCAAACATGATAATAATTATAAAGTGTTTAGTGCCTAGCACATAGCAGTCACTATATGATTGCTAGCTATTGTATAATTTTTGTAAAATCCAAGATTTGAAAATTTTTTGAGAGAAATTTCAGGAAAAGAAGCTTGCTAAGTCCTTGAATCAAGAAAGTGAACTGTTTGGAGAAAGTGCCATAAAGAAACCAATACTGCATCAGAAGATCCATAATGAACTTTGGGATGTAATTGAACTGAAGGAGGTTGAACATATCATTTATTCTGAATGTAAATTCTTATGCCAAAGGGGATTGGTCCCTAATTGGCTTTTTGTCAAGTGTACCTAGCAAACATTGGTTTTGTTCTCTCTCTTTTATTTCCCTGTTATCTCCAACTATTATAATTTCCTCTTAGAAAGTACAATATTATATGCACCTTTAGCTAGAAGATCTTTAGAGGTATAAGCTGGTTATGTTAAACGATTCATTAGGGAGACTAGTCTCCCAAAGAATCACAGGGGGGATGTGAAGAGTGAATCAAACTTCCTTTGTCTATCAATCAGCAACTTTTAAGTTAATCAATCAAAAACTTAAGTACCCCTACTCAGTACCTTACCAGTCACTAAATATGAGAGTTCACAATTCACTTGCTGGAGTGGGTGACAACTCCAGAAGCCATTGCCCACCTCGTGGGCAGTGCTAGGCAAATCCCATAAAGTGGGGGAGTAACAGGAAGTGACATTGAGAAGACTGCTTTAAAAGGCCAGCTCAAGGATTCAGTGAGGGATTCTGCATTGGTGAGCTGGACTGGAAGGGGAGACTCTTTCCTTGGATCCTGCAGTGGTGAGTAGAGTGATTCCTTCCTTGGTTTTTCGGTGAGAAGACCCTCTCTGCCTGTTGGTGCTTTGGTGGGACACTCCCTTCGGCGTGAGTTCTGGTGATGTTATTGGTGGTCTTAGCCTAGTGTGCACTGAAGGTTCTCAGCAGATTCTTCTGCATCTCCTGACTCTTCAGATTTTGACTTCCTAATTAGGACTTTGGATTCTGGTGAAATTTGCTTTCAGATTTGCATTTGCAGTCTGGAGACATTAGGATTAAACTCAGGGTATTGATAGTCAGGCAGTACTTTCTGTCTCTTTATCTACATTTTTTCTACTTTCACTCTTTCCCCTTTTTATAAATAAAGTTGCTAAAAGTAATTTTGACTTAAGCTGTAATATTTTTAAATTGGTGACCACAATATTACTTTAGAATTTTCATATTTAACATAAAACCTAAATTTAAATTCTTATACTATGATGATGATGATGTTATCTGACAACAAGCTTGGCTAAGTTTGGAGAAATTCATCACCAGGCTGGCTTCAGGGTGCTGATTTTTGAGGGATTGTGTGGGGGTGGGGTCATAGCAATTGTGAAAGAACATTACACTGGAGAGGGTCTGAGTTCTGTCCCAGTGTAAGGAGTACCTAGACCAACAAAATTGGAAAGCATTAGAAAACCAAAGTATCTCAGAGTCATGACTATCTATATAGACTCTTTTTGCATTTGTAAAAACCTATGAGTTCCTATAACATACTTTAGAAGAGCACTATGACTACATCAAAAGGAGAAAAGTGGAGGAGAAATTTGAACTAGACAGAAGTTAGGCAATGCTATCATCAAAACAATGACAGGAATTTATGGAAGGTGTGTACCAGTCAGCTATTAGTTACAGTGGTGCAATGGAAAGAAGACAGGTGCTGGAATCAGAGGGCCTGGGTTCAAATCCTGCCTCTAACAAGTGTAATCTTGGGCAAGTCCCAGCTTTTCTGGGGCTCAGTTTTCTAAAGTATAAAATAAGAAAATTGGATTACATGTGCTCTGAGATCATTTATAGTCCTAGATTTGTGATACTATGGCCTAGTGAAGGGTGAGTCCTTGCCCTGCAGAAAGCCAATGGTTGGGACTTCATAATACCTTTCATTGTATATGTATTTTTCAAAATTTGATATTCCCCACCTCATTTTGCCTTTCTTCAGACTCAATGAATTCCTCCATGACAGACTATAAGAGTTTATTACAGTCTTCCCTCAGGTTTAACCTCTTCTATCCTTTCCATAGTCCTGGGTTAAAAGTGAACTCCTCTTTCTCAAATTCTCCTGGAGCTCTCTGTCTATCTCTCCTTTCTCCCTATCACATTCTACCTTAGAACATCACACTTATCTGCTTTCAGACTGTATCTTCCCTATGAGATTGGGAGCTCTTTGAAGGCAAGTCTGTGTCCCTTCTCATCTCTGATCTCCAGTGCATATGCACTTACTGAATGTTGGAGAAGGAAATGACAAAGCATTCCAGTATCTTTACTAAAAAAACTCCAAATGGAGTAACAGAGAAACAGACATGATTAAACAACAATGACAGAAATTGCCTACCCCTATTTTTATACCTTTGACTGATTCTATAACCTGAGATGGGAGAGTAAGTTCCTATATGCACTTGATAAAAGTTTATTTTTAAGTTCCTAGGATCTAGAGGTAGGAGGTATCTTTGAGGTCCATTAATCTACTTCCTTCTTTTTATTGATGAGGAAACTGAGCCCTAGAATGGTGGGATGACTCTTTCAAGATGATCCAGACATCACAAGGCAGTTGGTTGAGTTGAATTAAAATATCTGATTCTGTGAGGCAGGAAGAACAGGGATTAAATTTGCATTTTACATATGTGAAAGTCAATATGGGGTCTTGCATAAAGAGCTAGCCTTAGAATCAGGAAGACCTGGCTTCAGGTCACATCTCTGACTCATATTAGGCAGTATATGTGACTCTGGGCAAGTGAGAACTTCTTAGTGTTCTAGATAGTCTTTTGGGCTCTAAGTTGCAAAGAAAGATCTCCCCTTTTCTTCTTTCTAGATTTTCTTCTTACTCTATAAGCAGTCACTGAAGTCACTGTTTCAGTCATAGCTCCTTTACAGATATGGAAGCTGAGGCAGAGAGAGCTGAACTGACTTCTCCTAGGTCAGGGGGTTGGGAATAGCATCCATGACTTCTTAGCTCTGTTTATCACTCTTTCCATAACATCATGATCTGACTTAGTAAGCCACACTTCTCAAATCCACTCCTTGGCCAGTCTATTTAGTCACACTGGTTCCTCAAAACAGTTAACTCCATAGAAGACACTTTCCTGCCAGGAAAATGAATGTGAAAAAAAAAAAAAGCGATGCATTGCATTTCCGTGGGTTGATGTTCATATTTTCTTTTCTCAATTTATCGACAAAACAAGCTTTTCTAAATGGAATGTGAGGCTCCGTTCATACATCATTACCCATCATAAACAAGAAAGAACTTGGATTCACAACTTGGACGACAATCCAGTGGATCACACAGGAGATGGAATAGAAGCTGATTTTTCTCATCAACATCTCCACTGGAGAACTAGTTGCTGGCTTGTGACATGGTATACACCAAGAGGGAGCATGGCAAGTTTTAGGGGGAAAAGCACTTGATTTAGGGCCAAAGAACCTAGATTTTCATCCTGGCTCTGCCACTTATTAGTGTAAGATGGGTGTCTCACACTCCTAATCCCAAATAATGTATTTATTATGATACTATATGCTCTGATAGCTTTATCAGGTTGAGATCTTCAATTGAATTAGAGAATTCCTTACTATCCCATCTCAGGTTAGAAAATTAATCCAAGGTATAAAATAAGTGTAAGCAATTTCTGTTGTTGTTCATTCATATCCAGTTCTTTGGGACCCCATTTGTTTTTTGGGGAGGGGTGATTTTCTGTTTGTTTTTTGGCAAAGGTATTGGAATGGCTTGCCATTTCCTTTACCAGCTCATTTTACAGATGAGGAAACTGGGTGGGGAAGGGTTAAGTATCTTGCCCAGAGATCACAGAGGTAGTAAGTGACTGAGACCAGATTGGAACTCAGAAAAATGAGTCTTCCTCATTCCAGGCCTAGCATTCTACCTATTGTGCCACCTAGCTGCCCAACAACAACAGGTGTGAACAACCAAACTAAACAGTTTGGGATTAAGTGAAGATCTCTGAGTCATTGGATGAAGTCAGATGATGTGGGATTGGCTGAGAGACTTAGACACACTCAGGGCTTATGTCTTTGGAGAAGGAGATTCTAGCAGGGGCATTCCATCAACCTCTTTGAGAAGCAAGCTTTGGGAGGGCTTTGAGGAGCCAGACCTTTGTACCTGTAACCACAGGGTAGCAAAGTAGGAGAAGAGACAAGAGCAGTGAACCCAGAAGGAAGTGTCATATTCCTGCTTCCCTTTCCCCTGCTCCAATGACTTTGTCATTGGAAAGGCTAAACCAAAAACAAACTGTGCAGCAGGTTGGGAACTGAGAAAGAATAAACTAGACACACCAAGGAAATTAGCTTTAGCAGGTACAACCTCTTCAGAGTAGGGGGAAATACAATTTCAGGACTATGCTAGGTGATTAGGGAGTTCTTTCCATTCTTTAGGGGAATTCAAAAGGACCCCAAGATTGAATAAATAAAAGGACTTCCATCTAGCCTAGAGTGAGAAGTTGCTATATGGACTCTCTAAGCTTGAGCTCACGTTCCTCTAGTCTAGACTATGTACATACTTGTGGCAGAGTGCATCCCAGACTTTCAGGGGGATATTTTTGTGCCATTTGTTCTTATTCTAGCATGTTAAAGCTCATTTATTTATTTAATTAATTTAGGATATTTATCCATGGTTACATGATTCATGTTCTTTCCCTTTCCTCCTCCCAACCCCCTCCTGAAGACAATGAACAATTCTACTGGGTTTTACATATATCATTGATCAAGACCCATGTCCATATTATTAATATTTGCATTAGGGTGATCTCTTAGAGTCAACAGCCCCAATCATATCCCCATCAACCCATGTGATCAAGCAGTTGTTTTTCTTCTATGTTTCTATTCTCACAGTTCTTTCTCAAAAGTTCCTCTGGATTGTCCTGGATCATTGCATTGCTACTAGTAGAAAAGTCCATTACATTAGATTGTGCCACAGTATATCTGTCTCCATGTATAAGGTTCTGGTTCTGTTCCTTTCACTCTGCATCAGTTCCTGGAGGTCACTCCAGTTCACATGGAATTCCTCCAGTTCATTTTTCCTTTCAACACAATAGTATTCCATCACCAACAGATACCGCAACATCCAGCCATTCCCTAATCGAAGGGCATCCTCTCATTTTCCAATTTTTTTGCCACCTCAAAGAGCGAGGCTATAAATATTTTTGTAAAAGTCTTTTTCCTCATGATCTCTTTGGGGGTACAAAACCAGCAGTGATATGGCTGGATCAAAGGGCAGATAGTCTTTTATAGCCCTTTGGGCATAGTTCCAAATTGCCATCCAGAATGGTTGGATCAATTCACAACTCCAGCAGTAATTAATATTCTAGCAAGTCAGAAAATTCCCTTTAAAAAAAAAAGCAAATTAACTCTTTCTGGCTAATCGATATTGGGGAGCATGCCAGATTGGGACTTATGAGCCATCTCATTAGAAATTGTCGCCCCTCTGGATTAGCTTCAGAACCCTGAAAAGAGAAGTCAGTCACTGTGTGGAAAGTTACCTGCCAATGGGAGTAAAGGTGGGTGTGCTAACCTGGTGTTGTTATAACACACAAGTCACTTCATGTCTCTGAATTTCAGATTTCCAGTCTATCAGCTGGTTATGTTAATGCTTATACTACCTACCACATTGGGAACCCCAAAGGATAAATACAACAGCAGCCTCTGTTTGGTCTTTTCCCCCCACTTTACAACTTGGTTCTACTTGTACCCCCCCCCCCCAGGTGATTTCTCATCAGGCCTCCAGTCCCCTCCCCTGAAGACAAACCAGATATTCCCTCTGTGTTATAATCTACCTTCCACCTTTGTGCCTCCAGCACAGACAGTCGCCCTTATCAGGAATGTTGTCTTTCCTCACCTCTTCCTTGTACAACCTCTAACTTCCTTTAAGGCTCTGCTATAGCTCCATCTCCAAGAGGCTACTCTTGGTTCCCCCAGTTTGTGGTCTAGATCTATAGAAAAAAAATGCAAACAAGGACAACAACTTTCTAATTATTTTGCATTTACTTAAAAAAAATTTTTTTTTAATCTACCTTCTGTCTTAGAACCAATATTGTGAATTGGTTCCAAGGCAGACCAGCAATAAAGGAGTAGGCAATGAGGATTAAGTGACTTACCCAGGATCACACAGCTAAGGAAGTATCTGAGAACAAATTTGAACCTAGGACCTCCTGTCTCCAGGCCTGGCTGTCAATCCATTGAGCCACCTAGCTGTCCCCCTTGCCTTTAGTTCTTTGTGTAGGTGCTGTTTTCTCTCAGCAGAAGATAAGTTCCCTGAACGCAGGTACTGTTTCATTTTTGTCTTTGAGCTTAACACTGGGCACATGATAGGTGCTCAATTAGTGCTTTTTAAATTCAGTTAAGTAGAAAAGAAGGGGAGCTAGTCACTAATTTGGGGGAGGAAATGCAGTAGATGCCAGTTGTCTAACATAGCTAAGCTGAGGACAGGGAAGCGAAAAGATGCCATTTCTGACCTTTCACAGCTAGAGGAATAATTCTGAAGTTTAAAAAAAAAGTGACTGAAAACCAAACAAGCCCCAAGCTGTTCTCTCCAGCTGGTTGAAAGCTGAAGGTATTTCCACTGTAAGGTTACTGGAGTCATTTCGTGTGTGTTCCCTTGGGTCTTACAGAGCTGGAATTAGTGACAGCAATCATGATAAATCGGTGAGGGGAGCAGGGCTGACGTCCCATTGATGCGCTCCTCCCGCAGAGGATGCCTCTTTGGCCCAGACATATGTCTTACTATCTGTTTATTTTTATGAATCAAAAATGAATCAGCCATCTCAGCCAAGAACATCCTGTTGGTTTATTCGCTGTCCTGAGCCCCCACTCCTGAGTTGTTGTCGAGAGCAGAAGAAATCCACCCCAGACTTGCCCAGTGAAAGGAAAGTCAGCCTCAGCCATACCAGGGTCCCACCATGGTGCAGACACCCAACAGAAAAGGCATCATGACTGGGCCTGAGCTCACCATCCATGTGTCTGCACTGAACACAGCACACGGCTGCCAGAGGCGGTAGAATGACTTGGAGAGGGTCGTTCTCCCCAGGACATTCTAGGTATCTGGGATGAAGGTAGTAATGGAAAAATTCCATCCAGAAGCCTGGAGATGTAAGTTCTTGTTTCAATTTAGTAGCTTATCGGCTACTTGATCTTGAGTAAAGTCATTTCCCCCTTTCTGGCCTCAGTTTTTCAAACTGTCAAATAAAGTTGGATGGATTTAATGAATTCAGAGGTTACTTGCATCTCTTAAATTCTGAGTTAGAGATTGCCCCTGTAATGTCTCAGTCAAATGGCTGTGAATTTCCCAAATATGGCTGGAAGTGGTGAGAATAACAGGAACTTGGCCTGATCCACGAACCCAACGCCAGAATCCATTATGCAAATTTGCTGAACAAAAAACCAGATGCAACTATTCATTTTTCACCGGATTGTGTAGCAGACCAAAGATTTTTTTGGGTTTTGTTTTTTAAACCTAGTGAGCCGGTAGGAATTAGAACCTAATCTACACGTTTTTTTAAAACTGTTGGCCTAGATCACCCTAACATTCCTTAGTCTGAGCTTGAAACTGATTTATCAATGTTTCCTTCAACTTGAGACTAGAGGGAATCCCTTGCTAGGTTTCTGAAGATGCAGGAGGCTGCCAGGCCAGGCCTGGGAATGGAATAGAGACAAGAACAGGGAATTCAGAACACAAAATGGAAACTGTCATCCTGGGAACCAGGTAGGGGCAGTTTGGATTTCTGCTCAGGGTTGAAATGTTTCCTGGGTAGGACCCTGAGCTTCATGTGCCAAATCATAGACTTTTTTTTTTTTAAGTTCATTTATTTAATTAATTTAGAATATTTTTCCATAGTTACATGATTCATGTTCTTTCCCTCCCCTCCTCCTACCCCCCCTTCTGTAGCCAATGAGCAGTTCCACTGGGTTTTACATGTATCATTGATCAAGATCTATTTCTATATTATTGATATTTGCACTAGGGTGATCATTTAGAGTCTACATCCCCAATCATATCCTCATCAATCCATGCAATCCATCATATGTTTTTCTTTTGTGTTTCTGCTCCCACGGTTCTTTCTCATAAGTCCCTCAGAGTTGTCCTGGATCATTGCATTGCTGCTAGCAGAGAAGTCCATTACATTTGTAAATCATGGACTCTTGACAGAAACATTGTCCAACCCATCCTTCGTTTGCTACTAGTTTTGACTAACTCCTCTGTGACATCCAATGGGACTCCCAATCCTCTCCTTGTTGGTAAATGTTACATTCCGTCTCCATTTAATAGAGTGATAACTTCTTTTATTTATTTATTTATTTATTTATTTAACTCTTACCTTCTGCCTTAGAATCAATACTATGTATTAGTTCCAACGCAGAAGAGCAGTAAGGGCTAGGTAATGGGGATTAGGTGACTTGTCCAGGGTCACACAGCTAGGAAGTATCTGAGGCCAGATTTGATCCAGGACTTCCAGTCTCCAGGCCTGGCTCTCAATCCACTTAACTACCCAGTTGCCCTTAGAGTGATAACTTCCAGGAGAGATGAATGATCTGACAGACACCCTGGGTCATGGGAGCTCCAATTCAGACACCACCCCTAGATTTGTTCATTTATAGAATCATTGAGTCTTGGTAATTAAGGTTGGAAGTGATCCCAGAGGCCACTTAATACAACTCATTCATTCAAATTTTTTTTAGGTTGTTTAAGTTTTTTAAAGTTGTTTTTTTTAGGCAAATAGGGTTAAGTGACTTGTCCAAGGTTACACAGCTCAGAAGTGTCTGAGGTGGAATTTGAACTCAGTTCTTCCTACTCTAAGCCCTGTACTCTACACTACACAACTGCCTCTGGATTAACATTTAAAAATTATTTATTGTTTCAATTACATGTAGAGACAAGTTTTGAAGAATTGTTTTCTGGCATTCAGATTCTCTCCCTCTCTCCTTCCCCATCACCCCAGGCAGTAAATAGTCCCATATAGGTTATACCAATGCTTTCATGTAACATGTATTTCCATATTCTCCATGTCATGCCTGAAGACATGTATTACATATACAATAAAAAGCTCATAAAGGAAATAAAGTGAAGCAGGGCATGCCTTGGTCTGCAAGCAGATTCTAATAATCCCTTCTTTGGCTGTGGAGAGCTTCTCTTTTTTTATTTATCTGAGACGGTAGGGGTTATCTTGGAACCTTGTTTTGCTGCCAAAAAGGATTTTTTAAATTTTAAAAGATTTCCTATGGGCAGAGTAGATGCTGGGGAAGATACTAAATTTAAATAAGACAAAATCCTGGCCTTCAAGAGGCTTGCAGCCTAGAAGTGTGATAAAATGCTAACAGATAGTCATAAAACCCAATAGTTCTTGATAGATATATTCAGAGATATAATTAGCATTTTGTTGCTTGGGGCAATTCAGTTGAGGACTAGAGAGTAGAGAGGGAAAATGGGTGGAAAAGAGCACTGGACTAAGTCTCTGGGGATGGGAGTTCATAGCCCACCTCAGTCACCTACTACTACTTGTGTGACTTTGGGTAAGTCATTGAAGCTCAGTGAATTTCAAATTCTTCATCTGTAAACCAAGAAGGTTGGACTAGATACCCTCTAAGGTCCTTTCTTACTAAAAATCTGTGATCCTATCAGCTTGGGGCACAGCTGACAGAAACTAGAGCATCTGATACCTTCCTCTTTTCCTTAATTATTCTATTTAAAAATTTAATTAATTAATTTTTAAGTATTTTCCCATAGTTCCATGATTCATGTTCTTTGTCCCTCCTTTTCCCTCCATCCCCTGGAGCCAACAAGCAACTCCACTGGGTTATATTCATTAATTGTTCTTAAGAACTAGGTATTTGGGCACCTAAGTGACACAGGGTATATAGAGTGTTGAGCCTGGAGTTAGGAAGACTCGTCTTTATGAGTTCAAATCTGACCTCAGACACTTATGACCCTGGGCAAGTCACTTACCCTTATTTTCCTCAGTTTACTCATCTATAAAATGAGTAGGAGAAGGAAATGACAAACCACTCCAGTATCTTTGCCAAGAAAACCTTAATGGGATCACAAAGGATTGGAAACAAGAGAACAACAAAACTAGGTATTTAATCTCATTTTGTTTTCTGAAGGTAATGCATGTGCTATCAGTGCCCTCTAAATTCCAACACCCTGGGGCTAAGCCCTTAGTGCCTCACCCTAAATCGAAGTTCTGAGAGTATTAGAGGAAGCTCTGAAATAAAATGGCATGGAAGGTCTAAAGGGCAAGGTTATTGCAGGGTGCCAAGGTGGGGGAAGGGAAGCATCTGTCTTGCCCACCAAAAGGAGAAGAGACTTTCACTGATATTGCTCTCAAAGCTAAATAGGACACAGGAGAGAGGCAGGGCAAAGAATGGCCTTTACTTTGGCTTGGATGGACAGGAAACTAATAGTCTGCATCCTCTGCTCTCCACGCAGGTTGTATCCCAGAGGAAAAATCTCAGAACATCACATCCACATGTCTCTTTGGTTTCCTGGCAAGATTGCTCTCTGGGTGGTGGTTTTGTTGTTGTTTTCCTCGCACAAGGGTCTCTGCAGGATGGGGTTCTCAATAGCATTTTGTTTTAAGGAGATATTGTTCCCTTCTAGCAGACGTTCTGTCTCCAAAAGAAAAATAAAAACTGAAAAGGAAAGGGGCCGAGAAGAATGCAGCCTTTCTAAATGTTCTTGGCATCTCTGGATCCTAGAGTACATGGCACATTTTTGCGCACAGTCTCTAAAGAACTTGCAAATCCGGGTGGGCAAGGAGAGCCAAGATCCACTTTTGTCTGCCCTCTTTGCTGCAGGCTTGACTTTCCCAAGTGTCTGCAACCCTGCTTCCCTGAAAAGACTGGATATTGTGATGCTGCAGGGTGGGTGAGAGGGATGAGGGGGAAGAAAGAGATAGAAAAAATCACAACCACCAAACACCTTCGGACTGGGCTCCAGGCTCTTCCCTAATGCTTTATAAAATGAAGCCATAAGTGCTAATGCCAGGAGGCCCCTGGTGATGGGGAAAGCTTCGGAATCCACATTTCTATACGGTGCCTGCAGATTCACAGCCTTCTCCTTAGGACAAGGCTGTAAGGTAAGTGAGGACAAATACTATTTTTCCCCCCTTTGAAGGATGAAGAAATTGAAGTTGAACAGAAGAGATTTACCTAAGATGGCACAACTAGTGTCTGAGCTGGTATCAAGAATGAGCTTTTCAGGAATGCAGGGGAGTCAGGGAGATCGGGGTTCAAATCCAGCCTCAGACACTTACTAGCTGGGCAAAGTCGTGGAACCCCCATCTACCTGAGTTTTCTTATGGGTAAGTTGGGAATAATAACAGCACTTACTTTCCAGGGTTATGGTGAAGATTGAATGAGCTAATATTTATTAAAGCGCTCAGCACACATTAGATACCTCGTGTCCTTCCTTTTTCTCTTTGCAGTGCCCTTTCTACCACGTTGCCTCCCACTTCCCAACATGAGACAGACTCTCTTTCCCTAGCTGGATTTGAGAGATCCTTCTTCTCAGAATTCCCTGTTCTGGTCCTTTGGTTTTGCTCTATCTTTCAGTTGTGTCTTACTCTTTATGACCCTATTTAGGGTTTTCTTGGCAAAGATACTCGGGTGATTCGCCATTTCCTTTTTCCATCTCATTTTACAGATGAGGAAACTGAGGCAAATAGGTTTATATGACTTGCCTAAGGTCATACAGCTAGTAAGGGTCTGATGCCAGATTTGAACTCAGGAAGATGAGTCCTCCTGATTCCAGGACCAGCGCCTCTCCATCTAACTGCTCTACAATCAAAAATATGGATATAAAAGGAAATAATCTATTTTAAAAATTAAAAAAACAACAACACCTTACCTTCTGCCTTAGAATTAATACAGAAGAGTGGTAAAGGCTAGGCAATGGGGGGGGGGGTGGTTAAGTGAGTTGCCCAGGGTCACACAGCTGAGAAGTATCTGAGATCAGATTTGAACCCAGGACCTCCTGTCCCTAGGTCTGGCTCTTAATCCACTGAGCTACCCAGCTCCCCTCCAAGAATACCTCTTTGGCAACTTTGGTGGTCCTAGCTCTGTGTGATGGAGAAAAGAGTCAGCAGTTAATAGCACTTATTAAACATCTATTATGTGCCAAGTACTGTGCTGAGGATGCAAAGAAAGTCAAGAGATAGTCCCAATTCTAAAGGAACATTCAGCCTAATGGGGAAAACGACGTGCAAAGAACTCTGTACACACGAGATATGTACAGGATAAATTAGAAGGTACTCACCAGAGGAATGAGAGGTCATTATTGAATGGTAGAGCTGGAAGAAGTTATTTAGAGAATTGGGCATTCAGAGAATTGGGTTTGGGCCCTATTGCTAGAAATCTATGTGACTTTGGACAAGTCATTCTCTGGGACTATTTCCTTTTATTTAAAATACAAACACACACACACATATATATACATACACGTATATATACCCTCTGCCTACCTACCTCCCAGGTATGTTATGAGGATTAATTAGATTAATTTTTTAAAACCTTGTAAAGCTAGGCACTAAATAAGCCCAAAGTATTATTAAAATATTATATGGAGTATGCTATAATTATTATTTCACCTCTGTGAAATCCCCAGCAGTTTTCATCTTCCTGCCCTGCGGTAACCTAGGCCAAAAGTAGCTGACTATTAGCAATAAGAATGATTCCTTTCTTCTTCCCTGGAACTTTTTTTCTTTCCTTACTAGTCGGGTATTTATAAAACACCCTTTTCTTATACAATTCTATCTAATTTACCTTTTTCTATTGTTTAGTTGTTTTAGTCATGTCCTCCCCTTTGCAACCCAATTTTCTTGGCAAAGATATTGGAGTGGTTTGCCTTTCCTTCTCCAGCTTATTTTTTAGACGAGGAAACTGAGGCCAACAGGGTGAAGTGACTTGTCTAGGATCACACAGCTAGTACGTGTCTGAGGTCAGATTTGAACTCAGGAAGATGAGTCTTCTTGACTCTAGCCTTAGCCCCTCTATTCACTGTGCCACCCAGCTGCCCTCACCTTTTCCTGAGCACCCCCTGTTTGCTTAGTTCTAGGAGGGGAGTGGTGGATCCCAAGGATGTCTATTTTTCAGACTCTCAAGTAGCTTAGTCAATGAGGTTAGTTTTGTAAATTTAAACCTAGAAAAGCCCTCAAAGGCCATCAAGTCCCATTCTCTCATTTTACAAATATGAGACCTACAGAGATCAAGTGATTTGCCTGAGGTCATGGAAATAATAAATGTCAGAGTTGGCATTTGGACCCAGGTCTTCTGGCTCCAGAACTTGAGTTCCTTCCTCTGTATCATCACTAGGATGCACATTAAGGACAGAATTCAAACCCAGGTCCTTTAATAGCTTTAGGACTAGAAAGGATTCTCTTATTATTAGGTTGTTTCAGTTGTGTCCAACTCTGTGACCCCATTTGGAGTTTTCTTGGCAAAGATATTGGAGTGGTTTGTTATGTCCTTCTCCAGATCATTTTATAAATGAGGGAACTGAGGCAAATAGGATTAAGTGACTTGCCCAGGGTCACACTGCTAGTAAGTGTCTGAGGCTAGATTTGAATTCAAGAAGATGAGTCTCCCTGACTCCAGGCCCAGCATTCCATCCACTGCACCACCATGCTAAAGAAGATTTCATCTGATACCTTATTTTGCAGAGGTCACGCAGCAATTGGAGCAGAACCTGACTTTCTGAGGCCAAATCTATGCTCTTACTCTTACTACTACAATCTACTGTGCATTGCTCAAAGACAGTGGAAATCATTCAAGAATTACCCAAGGCAGTGTATATTAAGGTGCTTAAAGTCATGATTCTAGAGTGAAAAATATCCTAAATGAGAGGCAACATGGAGCAATAGATGGGAAATTTCATGTATTTGGTGTCAAACAGTCATCCTACCTTGAGTGTTGACTGGCTGGGTGATGCTGGAGGAGTTGTTTAAGTCTTCCATCCCTTAGTTTCCTCTTTTGTGAAGATGAGAGGGGTTGGACTCTGTGGCTTCGAAGGTCCCATCCCTCTTGAAACCTACAGTCCTATGCCATGTGCAAATGGACTGCTTTGTGAGGTAGTGAGCTCTGCCACCAGCTGAAGTCCTCCAGATTCTACAAGTCTTGGCTTCTGGGGAGGGGGCGGGAGGAGGTACCCTGTAAAATCTCTTTGATGAGCTGGGAAATTCTCTGCTTCCTATGAAGCCACAGGAAAGAGAGAGAGCCACATGGCTTGATTGACTGGATCATGAAAGGAGACTGAAAAAAAGTCCATGAGAAAAAGGGCATGCTAATGGCAGCGAGGCGGCTCAGTGGGCAGAGAGCCAGGCGGTCCTAGCTATGTGACCCTGGGACAGTCACCTATCCCCCATGCCTAACTCTTCTGCTCTTCTGCCTTGGAACCAATTCTTAGTATCCATCCTAAGGCAGAAGCTTAAAAAAACAAACAAACAAGTGCTAGTGCCTATTTGGAGTCAGAGGATCTGATATGAATGAGCACTTAAACTTTCTGGGCTGTTTCCTCATTTGTAGAATGGGGACGTTAATAATACTGGGGGGAAAAAAGATAATAATACCCAAAGTGCCCGCCACAGAAGGTTATTATGAGAATCAGGTGGCATCAAAGCTTTTTGACAGCCTTAAAGCTACTCCTTCCATGCCAGCTAGCTGTCTTTTTTTTTTAATTTTTTAAATTTTTTAAATTCTAGGTCTGTTGTTTGCTAGCTGTGTGATCTTGGACAAGTCAGTTTCCCCAAATCTGGGCTTCCATTTCCTCTTTTGTGAAATCAGGAGTTTAGACTAGATCATCTATTCTAGACCGTCTCCAAGTCCTGACAGATTCTCTCTAATAGAGTGAGCTTCCAGTTTCCTCAGGAAAAGGCAGCTTTCCTTCAGGCAGTTTCCCCAGTGCCTTGCTCCTAACGCCTGGCTAAATTTTCTCTGGGGATTTTCCTGGCTTGTTGAGACAAAACCAGGGAAGCTTGTGATGTGGTGCCCAGTCTAACTCTCTTTGCCTGGCGGTCCCACAAGGAATAGTTAACTGGGAGCACTGTGTGGGAGGCAGGTCTGTGGGGTGGCAAGAACCCCAGGGGAAGAATTAGGACAGACGCCCGGATTCTGGTCCGACTCTGTCACTGGTTGTCTAGGTGATCTCAGGTAAACCATGTCCCGAATAACTTCTCCCGGGTCCAGGTGGGTGAAGATCAGGTGACATCACGTGAATGAAAGGGGCATTGTTGTTGCTGGGTACCCTGCCTTCGTTTTGAAGAGAAGCAGTGACATCACGGGGGGATGAAGGCACTTGCACGTGAACTGGATTTTGCACAGAATTGCCAGCCTCACCGTCTCTTCTAGAGTGATCCACGTCCACTAATAAGACAAGTCATTGGAAAGCCTGGTGATGGCTCGAGATGCAGCGGATGACCTTGGAGTCTTCGATGGCCTACTAGCATAGGTTTTAGTCAAACACCCTCATTTCATTTAATTATTTATTGCCAATTTTTTTACTTGCATTTCATTTTTTTAACTAACAAAAATCTATTTTCTCTCCCCTTAAAAAAGGAAAAATAAAATACTTTTATAATAAGTCTACAGAATCAAGCCAAAAAAATAAATCCTGCTTTGACCATGTCCAAAAAATATATGTGTCAAGTAGCACTCTGAATCCATCATCAATGACACTCTGCGTCAGGGGGTGACCGCCATGTTTCATCAAGGGTCCTCCAGGGTCGTGGTAGCTCATTTATGTTGATCGGTTAAGTCCTTCAAAGTTCCAAACCTTTCATCTTACCAAGGAGGTACCTGAAGCTCAGAGAAGGGAAGTGACTGGTCCAGAGTAATGCAACTAGTAAGCAGTTCTGACTCTGGACTCAGGCTCTCTCTTTAGCATGAAGTAAGGCACAAATGCTCCAGGTGTTCTAGTGGTAGGGCTTGGGAAGAAGGGAAGGTGTTTAGGAAAGAAGACACTCAGGGGTGATATGATCCTCATTTTTAAGGATCAGAGGGGTTTGTCATATAGAAGATGGATTAGACTTCATTTTTTCTTTTGGACTTTTGAGACTTCTATTCTTTCCTCCAAAGCGATGGAAGAAGAAGCACTGAGTTTAAAGTTATAGAACATGGGTTTAAATCCACCCCCCATCCCTGTTGTTTACTAGCTAGTTGTATGACCTTGAGCGAGGCAATGAAACTCTGTGGACCTCAGTTTTCCTAATTGGTGAAACAAGATGGTCAGACCAGAATGTTTTTCTCAGTTTGAAATCCTATGATAACAACTAGAATCAATGGGTAGAAGTTATATCTGAGTAGAATTCTGCCTCCCCTCCAATGGTGTGTCGGTAAATGTTTAATGACTGACTCTTCAAAAAAAAAATGTATGTGTAAAAAGTATGTTACGCATACATACATTTTTTTTAAACCCTTACCTTCCACTTTAGAACAAATATTGGTTCCAAGGCAGAAGAATGGTAAGGGCTATGCAATGGGAGTTAAGTGGCTTGCCCAAGGTCATACAGCTAGGAAGTATCTGAGGCCAGATTTGAACTTGTCTTCAGACCTGGTCCTCTATCCACTGAGCCATCCAGCTGTCCCTATGACCTACTTTTAAGTTTAATCTGCATTATTAACATTTTCTCCATTATTTTCTTAAGTCCAGACAATAAGTCAAGCCCTGCTTTGTATCATTTATTGATTTCCAAGTTTTAATGCCCATACTGAAAATTTAACAATCAGTACTCAAGAGCAGATTTGAACTGGCTTTCATATACCCTTGTTCATACTTGGAAAAAAAAATTTTAAATTCTCATTTAAATCTATTCTCTCTTTCCTACCTGCATCCCCACCCCACCTTCATTGAATAAAAAGAAAAATGAAACTCTTATAACAAAAATGAATAGTCGAAAAATAAATTCTGACATTGGCCATGTCCAAAAAAAATTATGTCTTATTCTGTACCTTGAATCTATCATCTTTCAGGCAGGAAGTAGATGGTATCCTCCATCATTGCTCCTCTGGAATTGGGGTTGATCATATTGTTGAGTTCTTGAGTCTTTCAAAGGTGCTTTTCTTTATGATGTTGTTGCTGTTATATAAAATGTTCTCCTATTTCTACTCACACTGCATCAATTCATACAAATCATCCCAAGTTTTTCTGAAATCGTCCCTTTCATCATTTCTGAGAGTGTGATCGTAAACCATTATATCACTATGCCATAATTTGTTAATCCATTCCCCAACTCTTGGGTGTTCCTCTGGTTTCTAATTCTTTGCTAATACAAAAAAGAGCCATCATGAATATTTTTGTACCTATCAGTCTTCTTCCATTTCTTCTTTTCCTCCCCTTCTGTTCCCCATCTCCTTCCATTCTATACCTGTTCCTCCTTAGAAGGGGGTCTATCTAGTACAAATATACTACTTTGTTTTCTGTTTGGTCTGGATTTATGCTTCCGTCAATATTGGAAACTTCCAAAGTAGAAACTCTCCAGTTTCCCTGCAGTAACCTCACTGTAATTTTCAGTGTTACAAAGCCACATTGGGCACTGAGAGTTAAAGTGATTCACCCTTAGTCACATAGTATGTGCCAGAGCTAGACTTGAATTCAGATCTTCCTGAATCCAAAACTGGCCCCATATATTATTTTTTTAAACTCTTCCTTTCCCTCTTAGAATCAACATTGTATATTGGTTCCAAGGCAGAAGAGTGGTAAAGGCTAGGCAATGGGGGTTTAAGTACCCTGCCCAGAGTCACACAGCTAGGAAGTGTCTGAGGCCAGATTTGAACCCAGGAACTCCCATCTCTGAGCTTGGCTCTCAATCCACTGAGCCACCTAGCTGCACCCCCTCCCATACACTCTTGTCTTACAGATGAAAAAACTGAGGCCAAGAAGAGAAATTATCTTGCCTCATTAGTATGCAAAGTGTACCATATACTCTTTGTTTACCCCTTTGCTGGGGTCCTACTCCCTGGAAAGTGGTGGAGGCACCCCAAATCTCTGGGGGACACAGGAGGAAGGCCTTCCAGTTTTTTTGTTTTGTTTTGTTTTGTTTTGTTTTTCTGAGTGCTAATGGGCCTGAATCTCCAGAAGGAAGCCTTGCTACCTTGGGCAGAATGAGAGAGGGTAGAGCCTAGCCTCACACAGAGTCCCAAGAAAAGGGCCTAGAGCCATGTATTAGGATTGGGGGGGAATGGAATGGGTGAATCAACCTATCTTTCTCAGGAAAGGGGGGAGTCATTAATGAGGGGATGATTATGCTGTGGGAGGAGCAGCTCCTTTTGTGTAAAGGATTTGGAGGGCTTTAATTCCAGGGCCCTGAGGTTAAAAAGCCATGTGGGTATCCAGTCGTGTGCCAAGAGGGCCTCACCTGGGGCTCCTCTCGCCCTGACAATTGGCCTCTCTTTTGTCTCAGAAGGAGGTGGCCAAGGGCCTACAATTCCAGGCTGAGATTTGTGTGGGGGAGAATAAAGGCCCTCTTTGCCCAGATGGGGCAATTGTGGAGGGTAACACGAATCCCACCCCCATGCTGGCCCTGTGCTTTGTGAGTCATCCCTTCTTCCTCTTTTCAATTTCCTGGGGCTCTGTGCAGCCCAGCTCATGCATAAAACAGTATCTGGCCTGCCTCTGGCCTGGGATTAAAGACAGCCTTCCAGCGGGCTCTTGACTGGGATAATCCTGGAGCACTCTTTGTCTAGGCCATAGGCAAAGCAGGTAGCTAGACACCCCACCAACCGGTCCCTCCTCTTTCTCCTCCATTGGCTTTAATGGGATGAGCTAACGATGTGCCCAGAGAATAGCGCCGTCCATTCCTGGAAGTCAAGCTGAGTCTGAAAACCCAGACTGGGTCCAGTGGCCAGAGCTTCCCTTTCAGGGTGCCCAAGGAACAAGTCCCAGGCCCGGGCTTCCCAGCCGGAGGGATTAGAGGCCTGGGCGGCAGCAGCTGTGCTTGGAAACCATACGGCGATGTTTAGTTAGGCCTGTGGTCCTCCTGGTGGAGGTGTTCCCTCCACCCGCCCTTCTGCCTTCTCATCCCCTAAGATTCTATCACGTGTCCACCGATCTATTTGTAAGAACTTTTTTATTATTAATTTAATTTATTATTTATTATTAATTTAATTTATTACTAAGGAATTATCTATTAAATTATTTATTACATGATTACATGCAATTTGTTATTAGCTTATTCAAGAAAAGACACTGTGCCAAGTGTTAAAAATAAATCACTCCTTCCTTGATGAAGCCTATATGCAATAGGGGAAATAGCACGTACACATTTAAGTACATGAAAAATACACATAAATCTTTTTTAGACCATCTGTGTAATTTGGAATAGGACATTCTCCATGAGGAAACTCCCTTTGACAGGGCAGGCCTCTGCCTGTTCTTCAATTTATGGTCCTGGAGAATTGTCTGAGGCAGTAAAGGGATTGAGGGACTCGATCATTAATCACTTATCCAAGAAGCAGGACTTGAACTCAAGTCAAACCAAGGCTGGATTTTTTTTTTTTAACCCTTAACTTCTGTGTATTGGCTCCTAGGTGGAAGAGTGGTAAGGGTGGGCAATGGGGGTCAAGTGACTTGCCCAGGGTCACACAGCTGGGAAGTGTCTGAGGCAGAATTTGAAACTAGGATCTCCCGTCTCTAGGCCTGACTCTCAATCCACTGAGCTACCCAGCTGCCCCCCAAGGCTGGATCTTGACCTTATATGCATCATCTGCTGCCGTGAAAAATATTTGCCAAAGGAAGCACCAGGTAACTTGTGGGGAGGGCGCAAGGCATTAACTAGCCTTTAGGCAGATCTGCAATGACTTCTTACGGGAGGGAAAGAAGTTAGGGGGAGGGGGTATCTGAGTGGCTCAGGGGATTGAGAGCCAGACTTGGAGAAGGGAGGAGGTCCTGGGTTCAAATCTAACCTCAGACTCTTCCTTGCTATGTGACCCTGGGCAAGTCACTTAACCCCCATTGCCTAGTCCTTATTGCTCTTCTGCCTTGGAACTAATATATGGTATTGATTCTAAGACAGAAGGTGAGGACTTTAAAAAAAGGAAAGAAAAGAAAAGAGGAAGAAACTAGGAATTCTAAGAGGACAAGGCTGGGGATGGTTGTGGAGCAGAAAGCATTCCAGGGGTATCCTTGGATAGGGTAGCTAGGAGAGTGGCATGGTGGATAGCATATGGGACATAGAATCAGAAAAACTTGAATTCAAATCCAGCTTCAGACACTTAATAACTGTGTGATGCTGGGCAAAGTCATTTAATATTTGACTGCCTCAGTTTCCTCATCTATAAAATGGGGTTAATGTCAGGCTATTGTGAATATCAAATAGTATAATACTTATAAAGTGCTATATAACTCCTCCAGAGAGGCTTTAGGAGCTACCTTCTGGTTCTTGTAATACCTCAAGGGGAACAGTGTAGTGCTACTGGTCTTCCTACCTGACTCTTCAGGTGACCTAATTAGTTCTGCTCTTTTTTTCTGATCATAAAGATTCTTTATTTTTCTTTTAATTTTTCTTTTTTTTAAACCCTTATCTTTTGTCTTAGCACCGATACTAAGGATTCCAGGGCATAAGAGAGGTAGGGGTTAGGCAATGGGGGTTAAGTGACTTGCCCAGGATCACACAGCTAGGTAGTGTCTGAGATAAAATTTGAACCCAGGACCTTCTGACTCTAGACCTGGCACTTTATCCACTGTGCTCCCTAGCTGCCCTGATCATTTAGATTCTTGGTGATGTCTTTTATATGACTTCTTACATGAAAATTCTTGTGGTTCATATGCTGCAACCACCTTGCAGCTGCCATGTACTCTCCCATTGCCTTTGGGGTTACTCATCATTTTGATTCTGAAATCATGCTGTTTGGTGGTCCAGAGCCATTGAACATCCCTGAGAGAAGGTTGGCATTAAAAGGGATGAGCTTGTGCTGCAGCAAACAGCTTGGGATGACTGAAAATTCTGCACAGTTTTCCAAATGCGATCCAGCCAGATTTTCTCCTCCTACTCAACTGTGGGCCCAAATCATTGTCCATCTGTATTGCCTGTCCAAGAGAGGGATGCAGTGCTTCAGTTCATCAATGGATCTTGTGATCTAACTGACTGGGATATTTCTTCCAGGGATGCCCATTCAGCTCATGCAACCCTTGACAACGCTCTGATGCTCCAAGAGATCTTATTGATGTGAGTATTATCTACTATCATACCAATTGCAACCAAACGGAGCATCAAGTTGAGTTGATAAGCATTTCTGAAGCACCTGCTTTGTTCCAGGCACTGTGTTAAGTGCTCATGAAACAAAGAAAGGCAAAAAACTGGACCCTGATTTCAAGGGGCCCACAATCTTGTGGGGGGGAAACAACATGCAAATGATTATGTACAAATAAGACACCTACAGGAAAAATGGAGATCATTTCAGAGGGAAGACACTAGTGTTAAGGAGAAACAGGAAAGTCTTCTGGCAGAAGGTGGGATTTTAAATGGAGACTTGAAGGAATTCAAGGCTTCAGGGAGTTGAAGGTGAGATTAAGTCTAATAGATAATTAGCTCATAAGGTGGTGATATACTTGAGCTATGGTGATCTCACCAGAGTCTCTCTGACATACACATGAAGTCCTCTCTCATGCACAAATCTAAGCCATACAACTCCAAATGGCTGGTTAGGAAACCCTTGTAGACTGGGTGCTGAATTTTAGTTGAGAGAGCAATATAAAATGTTATTTAAAAATATAACGATGTTTGAAAATATAAAGATTAGCGAAATCCCTAGGATTATACACCTGCTTCACAGGCAGGCAATGTCTTAGTTTAATCTCAATCCTATATATTTTACACAAGTACTTTCCATTGGCATAATGAATCATATCCTCGAACTTCCTTCTGAAGATGCAAGCATGGAAAAAGAAATGGTGGAGGCTGGCGGGGAAGGGTGGGTGAGGTTAATACTGCTGTCTAGTACTTGGCTTTTTGATTAGAACAGTGAAATCCAGGAGAAACCATGGGAGTGTCAGGAGGTAGATTAGTTTCCCATCCTTCTTCCCAACTCCCCTTTTGGGGAACGTGTCTGGATTGTCTTGCTTCCCTGCTTATATGTTCTTTTTTTATTCTTCTTTATGAACCTCATACAAATTAAGACTTCTGGGGGTCAAAACATTTATTCACTTCTCTCTTTGTTCATTTATTAGTATAGTTTCAGATCATGTCTATACCTCCCCAATCTTTTTCTATTTTACTTGTTTAGACTGGAGTGGGGCACAGTTTCTGTATAACATTTTTCAGATTTTTCCATTTTTTATCACAATATTATATTATTTCATTGTTTATTTTTGTTTATTGCCAATGTTTTATTGTGTTTTGACTTGTTCTGATTTCCTTACTTATTTTTCCTTTTATTTATTACTTTTTCTACTTGAGAGTTAAGCTTCTGAATAATCTTTCCGTTAACATTCCTCCCTCCTTTTCTTCCTTCTTTCCTTTGATCCTTCCTTCCCTTTCTCTGTCTCTGTCTGTGTGTGTCTCTTTCTCTCTCTCAAAATTAGAGCAGCTGATGAGTTACCTTAATAAGAATTTCATTTCTTCAAGAGGCAGAGGAAATGATGTGCAGAATTACTCTTCTGGATCTGATTTAAGAACACTGAGGAAATATTCTTGAGGGATTAAAGAGCTTCCCCACTCGCCTCCCATAACCTTGATAATAAAGAAGGAACTGGTTACTGAAGTAGAAATGTTGGAAACTGGAGGAAATGATCACTCCATCTTAGAATTTGTGATAGAGGAGATGTTTGACATGCTTCCTAGACTCTGGAAGAGCACATTTCAAAGAGATTGGACAAAGAGTAAGTAGGAATTGATGGCTTAGAACTCTATAAGGGAAGTGACTCTGAAATAGATGTTAGGCTTTCAAAAATGAAATTCTAACAATACAAAAACAAGCAATTCCAGGCAAAAAAGACCAAAGTAGATGTGCAGTAAATCCACTGAACAACTTAGATTTTAAAAATATTATTAGAAAATGAAACCAATGGCAGATAACTCTGGATTAATAATAATAGTAATAATAATAAAAACCATGGTGAATTTTTGTACAAATAGTGTTAGGGGTCTTAAAGCTCAGAAATTGCCAGGGTTGTCAGTGAAAGTAAAGGACAAAGAAAAATGTTTTGTTTTGTTTTGTTCTGTTCTTAAAGCTATTTTGGGGAGAAGAGAAAGCTCAAAGAAGGGAGTATGGGGCTGCTTCATTTTGTGGATAGGTCAATGGTAAGGGATGCTACAGAGATAGTAGAACTTCTCAACTTTATAATTTCGCTTTTGTCTTCTCTGAGAAGGATGATGTTGACTTTTGAACTGAGAAAAATAAATAGAAAATTATTCACAAATTGGAGCAGCTAACTGGTTCAATGGACTGAGAGCCAGATCTAGAGATGGGAGGTCCTGGTTCAAATCTGATCTCAGATTCTTCCTCATTGTGTGAACCTGGGCAAGTCACTTAACTCCAATTGCTTAGTACTTTCCTCTCTTCTGCCTCAGAACTAATACTTAGAATTAGTTCTAAGATGGTAGGTAAGGGTTTAAAAAAACAAAAAGCAAGAAAATTATTCACAAGTAATTAAATCTCAAGACAAATGAAAAGAGAGTTACAGAATGCCTGATTCCGCCAATGAGTTCAATTCATCAGGCTTGAATGAACTACCTCCCAAAGTTCTAAAATAACCGGGGGACATTGTTGCCCACTTGCTGTCAGTTATCTCTGAAAAATCCTGATGAATAGGAGAAGTGTCATCAAAGCACTAAAGACAGATAGATATCCTGAATTTCCTGAAAGGAAGAGGATTAGATGGGACTTTAAACTATAGTGCTCCAGGGATCTGTGTTGGCCCGTGTGCAGTTCTACCATTTTTAATATTACATTTCAACAGGCTTGAATAAAAGCAAAGCTGGCACATGTCAAATTTGCAGATGATATGAAGTTGGGAGGGATTGGTAACACACTGAATGACAATCAGAATCTTAAAAGAAAAGCTCAGCAAGCTAGAACAAGGGGCTAAATTTAATAAGAACATTGAATAGAGGCACATTCAAATTCCCATATATGGGTTCAAGAAATCGACTATACAAAGAAAAGAGGGCAGGTTGTTCGGACAACAGGCCGTGTAAAAAAAGAAAATTGGGTTTCAGAGGACTACAAGCTTAATGAAAATTAATAGTACATAATAACATGGAAGTGAGGAAGCCAATTAAAATCTCAAAGATTGAAAGTCCAGCTTTGCTTTGATTTAATCAGAAGACATCTGAGGTATTATGGTCAGTGTTAAGAGTTAGTGGTTAGAAAGGACATTAATTAGCTGGGGAGGGGCATCTAGGTGGCTCAATGTATGGAGAACCAGGCCCAGAGATAGGAGGTCCTGGGTTCAAATTTGGCCTCAGACACTTCCTAACCCTGTGACCCTGGGCAAGTCACTTAACCCCCATGTCTAGTCCAGTGATTCCCAAAGTGGGTGCTACCATCCCCTGGTGGGTGCTGCAGTGATCCAGGGAGGCGGTGATGGCCACAGGTGCATTTATCTTTCCTATTAATTGCTATTAAAATTAAAAAAAATTAATTTCCAGGGGGCTAAGTAATATTTTTTCTGGAAAGGGGGCGGTAGGCCAAAAAAGTTGGGAACCACTAGTCTAGCCCTTACCTCTCTTCTGCCTTAGAACCAATACATAGTATTGATTCTAAGACCGAAAGTAAGGGTTTTTAAAATAACAAACAAAGAAGTTGGAGAGCATTCAGAAGAGGGTAATGAGGGCTATGAGGAAACTGAAAAATATGTAATAAAAAGATGGGTAAAAGGAATAGGAATATGTTCCCTGGAGGAAAATAAGGGGGGGCAGGTAGAAGATAGTACCTATCTTGTAGTAAAGGGGGGGACTTTTTTCCCTTGGTTTGAGTGCAGAGGATGGAAATTGCAGAAAGGTAGATTTAAGTTTTATATGTAGCAAGATATCTTAACAATTAGAAGTTCCAAAAGTAGAATTGCCTACTTCAGGGGGCAGCAGATTCCCCTTTGCTAAGAGTTTTCAAGTGGAGTCTGGGTGATTACTTCTGAAAAAATGTTTTAAAAGCATTTCTTCTTAGGGATGGGCTAGGCTAGATGATTTCTTAGGACTCTTCCAAAGTTTGGATTCTGTGTATTTGACAGAAAACTTTGGGGGTTGGGGAGGTCTTTGGTGGAGTGAGGTGAGAAGAGACTTTTGGGGCAACAGGAGACTTTGGGAGTAGGAGTTGCTCCTTTTTTAAAAAAAATATTTGAAAGTATTTTTCCATGGTTACATGACTCATGTTTTCCTCCCCCCTTTTCCCTCCCCTCTCCTGAAGCTGGCAAGCAATTCCACTGAGTTATACATATATTATCACTCAATACCTATTTCCATATTATTCATTTTTTAAATAGAGTAATCTTTTAGAAACCAAAATCTCACATCCTATATCCATATAGACACCATATAAACAAATGATAAATCATATGCTTTTCTTCTGCGTTTCTGCTTCCACAGTTCTTCCTCTGAATGTGGATAACATTCTTTCTCATAAGTCCCTCAGAATTGTCCTGGATCATTGCATTGCTGCTAATAGAAAAGTCTATTACATTTGATCATTCCACATTGTTTCACTTTCTGTGTACAGTGTTTTCCTGGTTCTGCTCATTTCACTCTGCATCAGTACATGGAGGTCTTTCCAATTCGTATAGTATTCCTCCAGTTCATCATTCCTTATAGCACAGTAGTATTCCATCACCACCATATACCACAATTTGTTCAGCTATTCTCCAATTGAGGGACATTCCCTCATTTTCCAAATTTTTTTTTGCCACCACATGTAATTTATTTATTTAAAAATGTTTACGTTTAAATATTTTTCCATGTTTACATGATTCATTTTCTTTCCCTCCCCCCTTCCAGAGCCAACAAGCAATTCTATTGGATTGTAAAAATGTTACTACTTGATATGTATTTCTATATTATTCATTTTTTCTATAGAGTGATTTTTTTAAAGCTTAAACCCAAATTACATACCCATATAATACATGTGATAAGTGATGTCATATGCTTTGTTTTTGCATTTCTAGTCCCATAGTTCTTTCTCTTGATGTGGTCAGCATTCTTTCCCATAAGTCCTTCAGGAGTGTCCTGGCTTATTGCATTGCTACTAGTAGCAGTCCATTACACTGGATTGTTTCACAATGTTTTACTGTTTTTACTTTCTGTGTACCATGTTCTCCTGGTTCTGCTCATTTCACTCTGTATCAGTTCATTGAGATTCTCCCAGTACACATAGAAATCCTCCAGTTTGTCATTCCTTACAGTACAATAGTATTCTATCACTATCATATACCATAATTTGTTCAGCCATTCCCCAATTGGGGGATACCCCCTAATTTTCCAATTTTTTTGCTACCACAAAGAGTGTGGATATGAATATTTTTGTACAAACATTTTTCATTATTATCTCTTTGAGGCACAAATCTAGTAGTGGTATTGCTGGATCAAACAGCATGCATTCTTTTAAAGCCCTTTGGGCATAGTTCCAAATTACCTTCCAGAATGTTTGGATCAATTCACAACTCCACTGGCAGTGTATTAGTGCCCCAATTTTGCAACATCCCCTCCAACATTTATTGTTTTCCTTTACTGTCATATTGGCCAATCTGCTAGGTGTGAGGTGGTACCTCAGAGTTGTTTTGATTTGCATTTCTCTAAGGAGAGATTTAGAATACCTTTTCATATTATTATTGATAGTTTTGATTTCTGCATCTGAAAACTGCTTAATCATATCCCTTGACCACTTGTCAATTGGGGAATGGCTTGATTTCTTATAAATATGACTTAGTTCTTTATATATTTGAGAAATTAGACCTTTGTCAGAGATTTTTTTTTATAACAATTTTTCTCCCAGTTTGTTGCTTCTCTTCTAATTTTGGTTGCATTGGTTGTATTTGTACAAATACTTTTTAATTTAATGTAATCAAAATTATTCATTTTTACATCTTGTAATGTTCTCTATCTCTTGCTTGGTCTTAAATTCTTTTCTTGCCCATAGATCTGACAGGTATACTATTCTACAATCATCTAATTTATAATTTCCTTCTTTACATTTGAGTCATTTAC